>NC_134047.1:24061186-24371080 GCF_965140245.1 Athene noctua | reverse complement strand
GCCCCATCTTGTGAGGCTTGAAACTTTCCCCATCCTCTGGTGAGCCCCGTGGCCGGGGTTCCCCATGGCCCGTCAGATGAGGGGACAGCTGTGACATCCAGGTCTGTGAGGGGACTGGGGAAGGGGGAAGTCACCAACCCGCTACTGCTGAAGGAGCTGGAGAGGAACCACAGTGCTGAAAGCAAAAGGGGGGTATGAGAATTACCAGCATAATGGCAGGGGAGCAGCGGGGATGACAAGGTGACACCAGTGACAGGGGACAGCTGTGGGCAACCCCTTTCAGGCCTTTCCCCAGCAGGACGCACGGAGCACCGGTGTCCCGAGGGAGCGGCTTGGCCTGGTGGGGCAGGAAGAGGAGCAGCTCCCGTGGTCCTGTCAGCGGTGAGGGGAGGGTGGCAGCTTCTTCCAGGCTGACACACGCTGGATTAAGTAGAGGACGTTGGATGCGGTCGTGCGAGTAAAGCTGGGTGCGATCCGCAAAGTGAGAAAATCAAGAACTTTTTTTTACAACTTCATTTGCCAAAAAAACCCCCTCTCCCCTCTGTTTTTCATCTGGGGAGAGTTTTGAATTTCCATGTACTTGTTTCCTTTCCACATTCCAGTCTCCTCTCTCCGGTCTGTGCGCTGAGGCTCGTGGCCCAGACGCTCTCGCAGCCCGTCTGCCACACGCGACGCCTTCCCGCGGGAGAAGCGGCCCCGCCACCTGCCCCGCTGCCTCCCCCCCTGGCAGCCCCTGCCCATCCCCTCCCTCCTCCTCTGCAGCCCTGGGGGTAGGCGGGCCCGGGGAGAGGGGGAAAAGGAGGTTTTGAGAAGAGTGAGCTGGTGTCTAGCAAATTCCCTGCTCCCTGGGCAGGATGTGGGTGTTTGTGCCCTGCGCCGTCCCTGGGTACCAGGAGAGGGAGGATGATGGCAGGTGATGCTGTGAAATGGGGAAGGGGGGAAGGGGGGACACCCAGGCAGGTTCCTCAAACCTGCCGAGACCTCATTTCCTCACCATCGCTCTTCCCTGTGACCCTCCATACGTCCACCCGCCCGCCAGCCCCCGCACGGGCCATCACTTCATCCCCTGTCCCCGCCGAGCCGGGTGGAAGAGGCAGCCAGGGCATCAGCTCCACAGCCCAGCTAATTTCACAGAGGACAGCTGAGCATTGCCTAAGACCGTTTTAAAACTGATATGATCCCATAAACTCTGCCTACCTTAACTCGTATTAAACGGAATTGGCTGAAACTGTGTTGTAACCGAGCTGTAAGTCAGTTCATCTAGCTCCTTTCCTCGTTTCTTCTAAATGGCGGCTTAGGGGAAAAAGAGCCATCAAGGAGCTCAAACTAGTAATAATGGTGTTATGTTGCAGTAGAGAAAATTAAAGTTAAACATTAGGGAAACCTTTATAACTCTAACTAGAGTTCAGACAGTGGAACAAGCTGCTCAGGGAAATTGTTGAATTGCTTTCCCCAGAGATATTCAAGGATAAGGCTAAGCACACGCCTGACAAGGATGGTTTACCGGCCTGATGTGGAGGATAAAATGGAGCAGGTGAGCTGGTAGAGGTTCCTTTCAGCCGCAATAACTCCGTGTGATCAGTGCAGGGCCCCTCTGCACTGGAACATCATAAAACATATCCTCATTTTTCACAGCCACTTGCATAGAAATGACCCCGCGGAGCACTTCCCAGCCCTAAGTGACACAGAAACAAGGCTCCGGCATGGCAAGTACTAAGTGGCCGGTGCTCAGGAACTCAAGAGGTCTGCAGGAAATGTAAAAGCTCAGAACAAAGAAATCCGTAATAACATGTGTCTAGGGAAATTGCTGGACGAGGGGAACGCCTCCAGGACTTTAAAGCTCTCCGTCCAGAAGGCTGCAGTGCTGGGACAGCGGCAGCGGAACCAGCAACCCACCGTTCGAACTGCTAAAGGTTTTCTCGTGAAAGCACTTTTGACAAATATACAGTCCATCTGCCTTCCCATCTCTTTGCTTATAAGCTGCAAACACATAGGTAGGCAGAGGGCTGCGGGGGGGGGGTCTGCTGGGTCTCGGGGGGTCTCTGCTCCTCTGGCCACAGCACTGGTCACCCCTCCCTTGAAGACTGCCTGATTCTTGTGCCAGCCAGAGCCATTTTCTAGAGATGGGCTGCTCAGTCTGGTGGGACAGAGAACATGGGAAGCCCCCCTTGCCTCCACAGTGGCCCTGGATGCAGAACTGGGGTGCTGGTCCCCCCCAAAAGCCCCCAAAGTGGGCTGCTGTATCATGCCGAGCAGAGGCACGACACCAAAAAAAAATCCTTCAGCTGGAGAGAGAGGAAAGAAGAAGGGAAAGGAGAAAAAGATGCTTTGCAGAAACTCAAGAATGGGGAGCTCCCTTCCGGGCGCACCAGGAGGGGGCCCCAGCTCCCTTCCCCAGGACGGACCCCCCCACCACCACCACTTCAGCCCGCATGATGCAGAAAGGTGGGGGCCAGGGATGGGGGGAAGAAGCTGGAACGGGTAGATAATCTCTCAATCAGCCCTGGCTAATTTGTAAGGCATTACTGAAATGTCGACTGTACATATGTTAGTGTTAAGTCAAGTGGAAGGTATGCTCAAAATGTGATAAAGAAGTGGCTCAAGGAAAGAGGAGGAGCATGGCAGATAAGGAGAAGGACCCAGGGCCACGCTGTGCCACGACTGCAAGTGCCCGCTGACAACGTGATGGGGGATCTTGCTCAGGGATGCGGTCGGGATGTTTCTCATTCCTTCGCTGTCCCCGGCAAGGCCAGGCCCATGGGGGGGCCCTTGGATATTGATGTTTGCATGGTTTCTCCTGAAATTTCCCCCACAGAGAAGCATAAGGGACGGCTGGGATGTCAGTGAAAGGCAGCACAAGCAGATAAGGGTACGGCTGAGGTTTTCTTTCAGGCTGCTTTGGGGTATTTCTTCCGCGACGAACCCCCTGTCCCAGCAATCCCCAGCACAGCCAGACAAAGCTGTGGCCTGAGCCGGGGCGCTCTGCGTCCGCTCCCCTCCGCCGTGGCCGAGCAGGAGCCCTCTTCTTGGACTGATCCCAGCGCCGCGACTTTGAAATTCTGGGAGAGAGAGAGGAGGAGAGAAGGCTTTGCCTGGCCAGCAGATCCCTCCCAGGACTTCAAAGGCTCTTGGATTCATCCCAGAACAAAATAAGATTTCTTTAATTTTCCAGCAGGACAGGGGGAGAAGCCTCCCTGCCAATCCCTGCGGAGCGCCTCTGAGGAGCCAGCGAGCTGGGCAGCCGCGTGCTCCCCTCTCCCCGCACCTCAGAAGGGGAAAGTACATCATCTCCTCCTACCTCAGCTAAAAGCAGACACAGAAGATTGAATGCCAGAAAGATTGGCAGCAGGAAACTGGATTTCTTCTTCGTTCCAGCAATTTGATATATACACGTGCAGCCTGACTTCGATTTCGGTAGCGCCGGGATCCGGAGGTGGGTGTGCAGCCCAGCTTCCAGCTGCTACGGAGGCAGGAGAGCGCTTGTGTTTAATGGCTGTCATATTAGCAGTTGCTATTTAATATTTGATGTTTAGTCTGGTTTGTCTGCTTTTCCCTTTAGGATCGGGTCTATTCCAAACAAACAGAGCCAAAACAGGCTTAGAGAGGAATCAGGTTCAAAGATAGACACAAATTGATTTCAGACTGGCCAGGGAGCTAACGCGCCTTCCCACCCAAAAACGGGGTTCGGCTTCTTGGCTGGCGTCGACTGCTGCTGGGACCCTTGGACACCTGCAGTGCTTCTGCAGGGGACCCTGAGCTCTGGCAGATGAGAGACCGGGCTCCCAGTCCAAGATCTGGGGGTGTTTCCCCTCTATAGCCCCAGGGAAGCACCAAATGGAACCGCTGCTGGGAAAGGTCTCGCTTGCCTCGTCCTACCTTTGGGATGGAGCGACAGCCACCCAGCTTGGGGAACGCCGGTGGAGCCTGGGCCCTGCCAACAGCCAGACACAGCCTCCTACAGAGGAATCACCACTGTCAGGATTTTCCTCCAATTTTTAGAAACCATCTTAAAAAAAAAAAAAAAAAAATCAATCCCAGCATCACTGGCATCTCCTTGGCAAGGTGCGGAGGTGTAACATTAGTGTGTGTTTTACAGTTCGTGAGCTACAGGCAGCTGGAAAAATAGTTAACGTTCCTGTTTTACATGCTCCAGCCTGGTTTTGCAGGGAGCAGGTCTAGCAGCTGAACTCTGCCAAAACAGGCAACTGCAGGTATTTAACTTAAGAACGAGGTTTGGACAATGGTGCACCCAGGTCTCTGAGGTTTACTGAGACAGTGGAAATCACAGAGAGGATCTGGTCTCAGTAGGCTCAACTTTAAGGAACAGATTCATCTCATATTTCGTGAGTTAGATTATGGCGTGGGAAATAGCACAAGTAGGAGCGAATGCATGGATTTAAGGGGCTCCTGGACTACAGTACCTTCTGCCTCCCAGGCTAAACTACGCCTTGCTGCTGCTAAAATGGGGCACCTGCAAAAAAAATAAAGGACAAGCACAAGGGTAGATGTGCAGCTTGAAAGGGGCGTATCCACAGCCGGGACCCTTTCTGCCTCGCGCTGCTGGCCGTGGGAAAGCAGCCTTGCTCTTCCCAGGGCACACAACCTCGGCCCAAAGCCGTGCAGCCCGCAGCACAGTGGGACGTCCCACCCTGGAAAAAGACACCAGCCATTCACAGGTCTGCTCAGCTCCCTCTTCCCTACCCCTGCCTCCTCAGACGCCAGGGGAAGAGAGAGGCAGACTTATTTTTTCTTGCCGAAATGAAGAGCAGGGTAACCCTAAAGTGACCCCAGATGCCTGCGCTGACCTCCTCACCCAGCGAGCCTTCCCGAGC
This sequence comes from Athene noctua, assembly GCF_965140245.1. Lineage (NCBI taxonomy): Eukaryota > Metazoa > Chordata > Aves > Strigiformes > Strigidae > Athene > Athene noctua. The sequence continues at coordinate 24,366,248 of NC_134047.1, read as the reverse complement.
TGCTGTTAACCAAGAGCTCTGCAGCCAAGGCCAGACACCCGGGAGCCAGGGGTGGCTGGGGAAGGATTAGGAGCCAAAATATCCCAATTCCTCGGGCGGTAACAATGCAGCAGGGATGCGGCCGGCTGTCGGGCTCCTCCGAGTCCTGGGAGCCGTGCCGGGCCTCACCCTGTGGTGTCACCCCTGCCTCAGGGCTCAGATGGGGACAACTCTCTGGGCAGCAGCCTCTGCGCTGAACATGATGGTTTTTGGCCGGTCAGCCAACTCCAAGCCTCAGCCAGCTTCGACTTGAAATGCAAAATCCATCCAGCCTCTGGATCTCAGGACAGATCAGGCAGGAGGGGTATGTGGTTTTTGGTATAATCCAGTATCTACCTTCCCTTAGTGCTGCGGAAGAGGGATGGGGAGCCCGAGGCACAGGGCTCTCTGCCACCCGCTCTCTGTACATGTGAACGATTTCTGAGTCTAGAGGCGATGCCCAAAGCAAGGCAGGAGGGAAGCGCAGGGCCCTGGTGCTTTGGGCAGCAGAGGCAGGGGCAGCTCCTTACGCTCTCCTTCAGATGCCAGATCCATTGTGGTCTCAGCTGCTTGTCCCGGTGTTCCTTCAGAGTCAGGCTGGGGAACTGATCCGGCTGGAAACCATCCTGGTGAAAACCAAACAAACGGGAAAGGATTTCATGAGCTCAAGTACCTGAACCGGCTCACAACTTGTCTGCTCAAACACTCCCGCTGCTGCAGAGAAGTGGAGAGAGGGGCTGGGGAAAAGAAATAGGTGGGACCGGCACTTGCAGCAAGAAGCGTATGTCAGACGTACATGAGCCCAGATCCGTGCCCTCTGGATTTTAGCTCTGGCTCCTGCTCCGGGCAGGGCTTTCGCAGCCTTCGGTGGAGACGGAGGTGACCTGCAGATGTTCAGCAGCCTCCAGCCCAGCACCTTCACGCCTGCCGCTGCCGCCAGCCCCGCAAGGACACAGCAAAAGGCACATGTGGGGTGGAATTTGTTATTAATTTCAAACGTATGGACAAACAATGTTCCTTGAGCAATATTACAGGACAAATCAAAACCACAGCATGGATAAACAGCACAGAGAGCCCAACATGGCTTCAAAACCTGGTTTAAAACAAAAACTAAACTAGGAAGCGACAGTATGAATCACGGTGCATTACAAACAAGGACGGGATATATTTAATTTCCAGTTTATGAAGCCAGCTTTATTTATTTATGATTAAGCTCCAGTGTTTAGCTTATGTACAAAGTAATGACTCATTTCTGAAGTAGCTACAAGTCATATTTGGAATAGTATATGTCCTCCACGAGGAAATGAGACAAAAAACAGGAATCCTTTAGGTCCCATCATCTGAGCATCAGAGGAGAAAGGTTTGATGTTTGCCTCAGAAGATTTCCCTTGCCACCGTACCTCCTCGCTGTGGAAACCGCCTGTCCTCCAGGGTAGGAAACTCCTGTGTTGTTAACTAACTGCGCCGGGGAAAAAACGTGTCAGCAGGAAAGTTGGGCTTCTGAGCATCAAGGCTACAGAGCAGTCCCTTGACAGCACCGGCTGGGCCATAAATGAGGCATAATAGGGATTTAGGTGAGGAGCAGGCTGGTTTTGCTGGAATGGACCAAATCCAGAGCCTCCCTTGGGCCAGGGTCTGCCCAGGCAGCTCACGGTGCGGGTCTGTCCGTGTTGGCACAGCGTGAAGGGGACCGTGCCCCGTCGCTGCCCCGTGTTGGGGTTTATCCACAACACCCGCTCAGTGTCCTGCTGCCCCGTGGCCTCAAAGCACTCCTTGTCTCAGGGTTTTGGATTTTCCCCTTTGGTTGCAACTATTAATCACACGACTTCCCTGCCAATTAAACTTCTCCATTATGAAAAAATCCTGTTTTAATGAAAAAAATTAAGGTTCTGTCACAAATAGTATTTTTCCACTGCTCCATGCTGCAGCCCAAGGTCCAGTGCATGTCCCAGGGCAATGGGATTCAGTGGGTAGAGCCTTCTCTCCTCAGACTCGTTTCCATCCCTTTTACCATCTCTTGCTGCCCTCGAAGCACACCCTTCATCAGGGCTGTGTTTTCAAGGGTCTGGCTGTGCTTCTGGAGATGCTCAGCTCAGCGCACACACACCCCCAGGCACTAGCAGGTCTCTGCCGCAGCAGGACGGGCTGTGGCTGAGGATGTGGGGGTCCACGGCAAGGCTGGAGGAGCCTCGGCTCTGTGAGGGCGTAGGACGAAGCAGGGGAACCCTGGAGCAGCCCCCATAAATGCCTCTGAGGCTGGGCTCAAACCTGCCCTTCCCCTCCCAGCGCCTGAGACCATCAGGAGCTGCTTAAAGCACAAGGCGGCCCAAGAGCAAGGTGGTGCCCAGATGGCAGGAGGACACTGCAGTGAGGACTGCCAAGGCACCCTCATGAGCATTGTTTTTCCTTTGTTTATTTTTTCCCAAATGCAAAGCAAGAGAGCAGCATCCCCATCGAGACAGGCCCAGCTTGGCTAGTTCCCAGCCCCGAGGGTCCTGGTGGCCCCTCACCCCTCACCGCTCGCCCCAGGGTGGGAGGGAGCCCCGCGAAGCCTCTGGAGGAAGCACAATCAGGCTGCTATTTAAGGCCTATTATCTCAGCTCTGCTCCAGGCTTCCTGATAATTCCCTGAATTAGCCGGGCAGCTTTGTTCTCAAGTGTTTTTGTCAGATATCTTGGACTACACCGCCGGGAAGGGGGGTGGGACGGGACAGGGGGGGAGTGACGAGCACCACTGCTGCATGTTTACAAGTTCCCAGGCAGGAACTACAAGGCTAATTAATTTCTCATTAAGGAAGAAGTTGAAGGATAAAGAAGCATAAAACCAGAGCTTTGGGAGATGCTGCAGAGTCCAAAGACACACGTACATGTCTTTCCCTTTCATCCGTGAGAATGAGGCCCCTTTCATACCGCAAGCACCTTGTTTTCTGGTTCTTCCTTTTATCACCAACACTTTGCCTTCCCAGAGACCTCCTCTTCACCACCTGCTTGAGGGGCTGCGAGCAGGGCAAATGGTGAATCACCACAGCCCCACAGGTCAGGCAAAAATAAAGGATTTCTGGAAAAAGCTCAGCCAGACTCCCAGGGTGACACGGTGACAGTAGCTGGGATCCCACTCTGGAGCTCCCAGGATGGTTTCCCATCCCTGGAAACATCCAAGGTTGGATGGAGCTTGGAGCAACCTGATCTAGTTGAAGACATGCACAGGGCAGTGGGGTTGGACTGGATTCTGTGATTTATGATCCACATCCCAGGCACCGCTGCAGCTACATCCATCCCCTAGAGCAAGGCTTCACCCAGCCCCATCCCTCCCTGCTGCAACACGTGTAACAGGGGGTACCCCGAGAAAAAAAGCTGCAGAGAGCTGGGGATGAGCTGGGGAACTGCCAGGAGGCGTCATCCCGGTCCCTGCACTGTCATAAAGCTGGAAGAGCTCCATGAACCTCACACAGCTTTCACCAGAAGTATCTGCTCGGGTTCAGGCTGGAGTCCCCCCGTGCTGTACGTGTCCCTCGGGGGCTGTGCTGACCCTGGGCCAGTTTCCGTGGGTCAACTGTGGTGTCTTGCAAGGGCACGGGCAAACGGGGTGGGAAACGACTCCAGTCGAAGCAGGTACATCCTTGTTGCTGAACAGGGAAGATTTGGGTGCTAAAACATCAACCGGAGGTCTTGAAGCCTGGATCTCATTTTAGTTGAGATCATTTTATGGCCTCATGGGAAGATGAAAGCCCAGGGTGAGCTCCCAGGGCGGGCAGAGCTCAGCCCCCTCCCCTCAGCCATGGCATCTGCTCGGGCCACCACAAGCTGCACCACAAGCAGCCTCTGAAGCTGGTGCAAGGGACGGGCCACCTGCAGGCAACAAACCCCCAACGCACCCAGCCCCTGGGCTGGCCCCTGCCCCTGCCCGAGTGACCACCCCATCTCGTCCAGGGAAAAAGAAACTCTCTGCCAAGTTTTTATTTCGCCTTTCTGTTGCAAATCCTCCATAAACAACCCAGGACCACCTGGCTCCTCTGATGTGGCTGGAGGCCACGGGCTGACAGAAGCAGTTCGAAGAGGCATCTTTCTTCTAGATGGGATTTGCCTCACGCCATAGATTTTAAGTACTGTGAAAATTGGCCCATTTTGCTGTGTTAGACAGATTGCGCATTTTATAAGATACCTTGTCTCAAACACATTAACTAAGCAAACATTACATTTTATCAAGCAAATAACAAATGAGAGGATAATGGATATATGTTTCTTACCTACATTTCTTGGAACGCAAGTTGGGGAAGCAGGTGTTTCCGGACGACGGCGGGGCGGTGAGGAGCTGTCAGTGGTGGAGGTCTCCTGGACCGTGGTGGGGACAGTGGCCACGGGGGAGCTTCTCATCCCGGGGAGCTCCTGGCTGCCTGCTGGGGTGGAGCAGCATCCATCTGCAGGGCTGGGGGGCTGCAGGGCGAGATGGGGTGCAGCCAGCACCGAGCAGGAGGCAGGACTACGAGGCTTCCCATCGGCCCCAGCCCCCGAAGCTCACAAGTGCATATGCAGAACTCGTGAAACAATTTCTTCTCTCTCATTTACAGGAGGTATTTTTTTTTAATTTTTTTTTTTTTTTTTCCCCCCAGCTTGGAATTCAGTTAGCTGCATTTTTCATGCACAAAGTGCCTGAATTGGCTGGAGTTAGGAGAAGTCCAGCCCTTCCCCGCTCCCCCAAGGTGCTGGGGGAAATCACACAGTTCATTTTTTCTGGCTGCAGAATGCCTTTTCCTTTGCATTCTTCATCTCTCAGGTACTTAATCACCATGTTTCCTATTCATATGTCTGGTCATTTCACTTGTGTCAGGGCTCCTTAACTAGGAAATATCAAGATGTTTTCACCCTAGAAAGCTGAGAAGCATATAATTAGCCACCCAGGTAATAAATTACCTGTGCTGGCGACAGCCCACTGGGGGAACCTTTATTCTCCATCTCATCCTATTATGCTGAGCCAATTTAGCACATCTGTAGTTGTTTTAAAATAGTAATTTAGACGGAATCATAGCAAAAGGAAGCTTATTAACAACTTAGCTGCCAAGAGAAAGATGGAAGGGACAGAGGCTGCCATGGAGGGAGAGGTTTGTTCCTGGCTGGAAGACAACGCTTCAAGGGAAGACAAATCTTGCTGGTGTCTCCAGCCCCTTTGCTTGGAGTGCAGCATGGAGGAAGCTCCACACTCCCCCTCCAGCCTCCCCTGGAGCCCCCAGACAAGAGCTACCAGGGCTGGAGAACCATGCAGGCGTTTGGAAGAGGACCGGGAGGTGCTGGATCCTTTGAGCGTCACATTGCTGAGCCCTGGGCAGCCCCGTGACCCCGCTGCACTGCGTTGTTCCACAGCTCCCATCACCCTCGCTGGCTTACCACGAGGACGAAGGCAGGACGGTGGTGACATTCAGCTGGTGAGGTTTCCCCGATGTCCCCGCCTGGCAGAGCTGTCCCCCAGGGCTGTTAGTGCATGGTCCCCAGCTGCAGAGCCCCAGGGCTCTGCTCCTTCGAAACCTTCCAAGCCTGGCACTGCTGCTTGGGGCTCTGCAGGTGAGAATTGTGGCAGACAGCTGAGACCTCAGGCCACCAGCCAACTACAAAACACCGAGAGTGACTGCTGGGAAGAAAAGAACAGCCCCAGCCTGAAGGGAGGAAGGGAGAGAATTGATATCAATGGATGTGCAAATAAAAGCAGCCAGTTTCTGCCTCCATGCTGCAGAGCTGTAATCCCAGTGCAACCATGTAGGTCAATGTTTGCAATGAAATCGTGTTCTCCAAGCTCCCACGTAACAGCCTCAAACGCAGAATCACTGAAGCGTGTTCAGCAGAGCCAGTGTTTGCTCGGATGGGCGCTTTGCCAGCCAGCACCCTTACCTAACACACCCTGAGCATCATTTGGGCAAGACGTGCCTGGAGTGCTCCATCAGGATCAACAGGAGGGTTTGCTCAGCAGTACCTCAGGTTCCCAGCACTGGCTGCTGATGCCAAGTGCAAACCAAGGGTTCTGTGCCTTGGCACCATCTGCTGAGTCGATGAACTGGTCATTTCACCAAGCAGGCTTTTCCTCCTTCCGCTTCCTTCTCTTCACTATCCATCACCCAAGCCGTGTGCTAGACCCGCTCCATCTTTGGTTCAACGGCGAGGACTCTCTTGGGAGCCACGCAGGATCTCTCCACCTCAGGCAGGAATGAGTGTGGTGCGGCGAAACCTCCCCATCCCACATTCAGTTTGAAATTCAGTCCCCCCCCAGGCTGCTATGGGGCATTTCACAGTTACAGTAGGATGAGGGGGAACACACATCATTTTTTAGCCTAAAATAAGAGACAGAAGAGCCCTCAGCTCCACTTTGAATCCCAAGCAGATGTTAGTCTGGACATCACCACTCTCACACGCACCTACATCAGGGAACAAAGCGGGCCAGAGCCCGCCCTTTGGCTCTGAGGCCCCTTTCACACCTCAGCCCGTGCATGCACAGCTGAGTTTTTTTCTCACCAGTGGGGTGAGCTGGGCACGGGGACAACACCACGATGTCAGAGGGCCATGGGCCAGGACCCTGGGGCTGCCGATGCAGCCAGAGCACCCAGGTCTCTCGGAGACTTCAGGGGTGCCAATGCCCTCTTAAGCAGAGGGGCTGCGGCTGCTCTTGCAGCTGAGACCCACAAAGCTCAGGGTCTGATCGAGGGCAGCAGGACGTGGAAAGCTGGTCTGGCAGAGGGAGCCCTGCCTGCCCACACACCAGCCCATTCAGGGGCACTGGGAGCACTGGAAAACAGGCCTGAGCCCCCCTCCTGCCTCCCTGCCCACACGGGGCTGGCTCCAGCCGGGCCCCCTGGTAGGAAAGCTCAGGCACCCTGCAAGAGGCTGTTCCCGTGGCCCTTTTCCAACAGGACAGTTAATCCTAGCCTGACTCCTTGCAACAAGGACCAAAACCCACATGAAAGAGACTATTTTTCCAATTTCCTTCCTCGTCTGACAGCCCGGAGAGCACATCTACTTTGAATAAAGCATCCTGGCATTTCCCCTGCCACCACCTAACCACTGCTTGCTGCTTCAGCTCCCTCCCTGCCTCTGCTTGCTGCTGCTGAAAGCTCATCTGTGCAGGAGGAGCTGGCCTGGGCCAGCGTTAGTCCTTCCAAAAAAACAGGCTATCAGTCATTGCTCAGAGCAGGCAGGGCTCTGAACTTTGTGCATCCTCCCAAGGCCACATGCTGTTGTTGTTTTCCTTCAAAACCAAAGTTTAGCATCTTTTAGTAAACAAAGAATAAAAAGGATTTGCAAAATATTGCGCTGTAGCTCTCTCCAGAGCTCTGCTACAAGTTGGCATCGCCTGGCCACTGCTGTGGGTGACTTTTATAAAGGATCCCCCATGCCATGGAATTTGGATCATCCCCAGTAGCCTGAACTGGTTCCTGGCTTGCTGGGTCACTCGGGCTTAGGCAGAGCTTGGAGGCTGTGAGGGTGAGCAGCAGATTTGCCTGAAAAAAGCAGAGCAAAGCACATGAGAGGAAGCTGTTCCCTGAAGTTTCAGTTTTCCTTTCTTATTTCTTATTTACACAGGTTTTTCAAGCTCTGCTCTCATATTTTTCCCCTTTGCGATTGGAAAAGAGTAACAGAACATGCTAAAGTCCTGACCCTGAATACCTATGTGCAATATTTCTCTGTATCGACTCACCGAGCCCGTATCCAAGTTAATCAGCTCCTGGAAAAGCAGGTCACACACGAACATCTACTCTTCAGGCTCCAAAGATTTTTTTCCTGACATTCGGAGGCCAGCAACACCTCTCTCCTGTTTAACCCCGATGTCTCGATGTGTGTATCTGCGGAGCGAGGCCCCACGCAGAGGACAAGCCGTGTCTGAAGGCTCAGAAGTTCACCTCCCACCCCAGAGGTGCCCATCTCTCAGGCTGGCACTGCCACCCTCTCCTCTGGCCAGATGGTTCCCTGCGGCAGCCTGTTGTCAAATTACCACTTTCTGGAACTGCTCGATGTATCATTTGCCTTATGCTTTCATTGAATGGATCATTGACCCCAGTTTTCCTCATTGTCTTTGATTATCCAAGGGCATCCCACTCGCTGCCTCATTCACAGTTCCCAAGAGGATCCCACCCCATCCACACATAAACCAAAACAAACATCCTCTCGTTCCTCAGAAGTATGGCTCCATCTCCTCTGATGAATCGTTCCTCTGCATCCAAATTTCACTAAAAGATGGGGAGTGGAGGAATGGTTGTGGGTTTAGCCAACTGTATTTCATGAAAACAGAAAGAAAAAAAAAATCTACTTGACTCAAACGTTAGTTAGCAAATCAAATTACTCTCTATTTCATCTATATTATTTAGGCTTAATTGTATTACTGGGGCTGTAATACAGTGAAAATACAATTATTGGCAGAGAGATTGCAAGAATGGCATCTTTAGGAAAGCAGGAAGAAAGGGTGCTTGCTTGGTATTGATGAAGAAGGGGCTGAGAGCTACCTGGTGCTGAGAGTTTCCTCCTGCAGGGATTCCAGTTCATATCCTAAATTAGGTTGCAGCTGATGCGAGCTGAAGGCTCTCCCTAGTTGCCAGATTTATATTTGATATTACTAAGCTGCTGCACAGCCACCGGTGATTTGGATGCTGCAGAGGACCTGAGTGGGGCCGGGGTTTGTTTTACCCGTCAGAGGCTCAATCGAACACCTTGCTTCCCATGCCAATAAACATCCTGCTCTTTTGGAGCACGCCGAGGATCAGGGAACGCGCCGATCGCTCTTCCACGTACAGTTATTGAACCTACCATTGATTTTACCATCCTAACCGCCATCACACAAACCTCTCTGTCTGCACAGTCATTATCATGAGGGACAGTCTGCGTTACTTACTGCTGCTCAGATACCTGCAAGCCCAGGGCCGGTTCCTGCTCCTCCTGCCGTTACCTTTGGGACCAGCACGCTCCGTGTCACCTCAACAAACCAACCACCTGCCAAGGAGAACATCAGTTTACGACGGAAAAGGGTTTTGGCCCTGGGACCTGCCCTGCGGGCTGCTTGTGACAGCACCTGCGAGACTCTGCTAAAGTCAGAAGATAATTTCCTCTTCGGAAGTTTAAAGACAAGTAAGACTCAGAATAATTAAAATCCCTTCTGCAATGCCATTAAATATAAATACAAATGGTGTTAATATCTCTGGTTACGATGAGAGCATTCCCAAGCACCCTCTAATCGTCTAATTAAATCACTAAGGGCTTAGGTTAGTGACAACGTAATCCTTAATGGTGCCTTGCTTGTACATTTATATAAGGTACTGTACAAGATGGTTGTTTATCTAATTAATCCCCAAGGTCAGATTCAGAGCTGGTGTGCAAGGTAATGTAATTTAGGCCCCTTGCATTTTGTCAGGCTTGCTCAGACCTACTTACACCCCTTTGCTGCACCGAAGGAGGCGAAGCGATGCAGCGCACGCACCGCAGAGCAGGAGGGCGGCCTTGGAACACGTTCAAGGAGGAGAGATGCCATCTTCTCCACCCTGCTCCCGTCCAGGCCTTCCCTTGCTCCAGGCTGCTGCTGTCCCTGCAACAGGCCAGCACCAGGGTGGTTGGGGAGGGGAAGGGGTGAGTGACGCGTGGGGTGGACGTCCCAAGCCAAAAGGGGATGGAGGAGACACAGACCCATCTTGGGAACCTTTGTTCTGCAGGACAGGTGAGAGCAGGAGCAGATATTTTCTTCCAGAAAGAGCTGGAGAGGCTGAAACTCCTCCTGCCCACGTCCCCTCCCATGGCAGGGTGACCCCAACCCCAGAAAGCACAGACCTAGGAGGAAGAAGAGGGCCCCTCGCTGCCTGCCCGGCCACAGGCAGGGCACAGGCAGGGCAGAGCTGCCTGCAGCGCTCTGGCTGCTCCAGGGGCCAGGGGGGAGTTAAAGACCAGATGGGAACGGAGGGCAGGGGAACATCCAGACCAGCACCCTGCCCTGCTTTGAAGCCCACCAGCTCCTGCTGCAACCACTCCCAAAGAGCCCCTCTCGCCAGATGAAGGGAGGTTCTAATGCCACTCAACACAAATACCAAAAAGAGAGGCAACTTTTCTTTTATTTCCCTCCCTTTGAAATTATGATTCTCGCTCCCCCCCCCCTCCACTTCTAATGCTGGATCAGACAACGTTGATCGCTTTGGATAGTAACCGTTCGGTCTGAATTCCTGGGCAGGCTGTCAAGTTGTCACAGATCGTCCATGTGCAGCGAGTGGATGGTGCTCCATTGTCCACAAATCAGGAACAGATGTGAACATCCTGACAGCCACGGGCTCCTGCTGCAGCCTGCCGCCGCCGAAATAAAAGAGAAGCCAAACTCCCAGAGACGTGGCGATTGCTTCCCCCCCTCCCCACCCCATTTCTCACAATGAAATATGCAAAATGTTAAGAACAATGAGCACGTTATGAATAAAGATGTGCAGCTGGGCAAGTAATAACCCCTTCCCGATCGATGCCAGCCTTGACCCCCAAATCATCCCCGAAGTGGGCTGCCAGCCCTGCTGAAAACCCACCCCAGAAGAGGAGAAGGGAAGCTCCTTCCCCCCATACCCTCCAGCACGCGCCTACAGCACCAAGTTCAACACCACCGTAATCCTGGCTGAATCCTGGGAGAAGCTATAACAAATTTAACAAATAAGCCTGGCACGTTGCTGCTCTGGAGAAGTACCGTGGTCCCAGGACCCCTGCTAGGAGACCCTTAGGACGACCAGTTCAAACATCTGGCCCTATCCAGCGTGAGTCACCGACTCAAAATTTGGCCCAATATAAAGGCGGCTCCGCCGACGCTTTTCAGAGCTGTGGTGCCAGGGTTGCGCCTTCATTTCCACGGTCAGGGGTGTCTAATTCCCTTTTACATTCCTGGGTTTTCTGCTTTCTTTTCATTTGCACCATTGTAAATGAGTATTTGCTCCGGTGAAATCTGTACCAGTGTAAACACTCTATTGGCAAGAAGAGGGCTGGCCTTTCTAAAAACTATCAAAAACTTGGTATCTTTTACCAAGACACATAAAAGCGGAGAGCAGATTTCCGCTTATATTTGTTGTATTTCAAACAGAAGCAAATGTTTATAGCCGGGCTGTAAACTACGATAATGTGGGACAGATACTTCACAGAAGCCGCGCTCGTAGACAAAGGAAAAGTAGAACCTGTGGGTTAGCTTGAAAGTTTGGTCTGCCTCTGCAGCGCTGCTCCTGCTTTATGGGCGCTTACCGAGCATCAGTCCCATCCCACACATTTATAAAATTACACACGCACTGAAGTCATGCACCGACAAAAATACACATGCACTGAGTCACACTTCTGTGAAATCTAATTTGCGTCCGGTCCCACATTTATGTGATTTCACACACTCATGAATGGAGCTGCTGGCAGCGCAGGACCCGTCGCACAGGAGCAGACCTTGCCACGCCACTTGCCCCTCACGCATTTGTGACCTTTAGCTTCAAGCATCAGCTCTACAAAACGGGGTGCACACTTCTGCATCGCCCAAACCGCCATCGGGACCTCTGGGGAATCGGCGAGATCTCGCTGCCATCCCCCAGATCACGAGAGACAGACACGATTCTCCACACGGCGCTGGAAAGCGCCAGCACCCTCCGCACATCCCCGAGGCCTGTGCCGGTACATCACTAACTCCTGCTGTCTCTCTGAGACCTTCCCTGACAAACAGTTTCGGTGACCCAGGAATGTTATCTTAGTAAATCAAAAACGTAAACATTTAGGTTCAGACTGCGCTGAATGGATTTGAAAATGAGTTATGGTAGGAACCCGGCGAGGAGTCTGCGTTTGGCTTGGCAGTTGCCTCCTTTGCCTGGAACCTGCTTTTCAAGATTAAATACGATACTCTGCAATACATCCAAAATGTCAATTACTCCAAGTCTCTCAGGTTTGCAATTACAGAATGCAAGTCATGTTCAGCATTTTATGAAACTGCTTTTTTTGGCATGGACCATCTTTCTCTTATTGTAAAAAATAACTTTCAAATCAAAGCATTAAATCAAGGCACATAGGCTAGGAAGGGACGCTGGGCTGAGGCTGTGTTGTAAACTCTCCCAGTGCGGGAAGGGAGCTGAGCGAGCTGGTTTCTGGTCCAGTGAACGAGAGCACCAAGTGGCAAATCAGGAGGAAAGAATGTGGAACAGCCTCGGATGAGGAACACCTAATCCCACCATCATGGATTTAAATCCCACAATCGCCTTGCTATAACCCCCCGCGGGGCAGGGGGAAGGGAGCCTCGAGAAAACACCTCTCCCATCCCACTGGAATCCAAAAAGCACTGTCATGGCTTGGGTCTTAGCGTGCTACGGCAGCAGCTGCAGGCAATTTCTTTCAGGCTTTTCCAAGCTTTAGGTCTCCACTGCCAAAAGGCACTCTGACCCCTTTCTTCCTCCACATCTGTAGGGTGGGGAGGTGAGCGCAATGGATTTGGGAGCCCTGACCCGACCTCGTACTCACAGCGCTGAGCCGGGGCAGGGCTCGTCTTTGCGAGTGGGCACATCCTCCGGGTGCTGGGTGTGCTGGGAGCAAGGTGTGCTGCCCCGCACACACACGGCCTGTGTGGTAAATAAAAGGTGAATTCCCTGGCAAATTTGTGTTTAGAAGGCAGTGAGTGAGTCTGCTTTACTGGGAATCACCTCCTTCATTGTGATTTTACCTGCAACATCCCAGCATTTCAAGTCACATCAGATCCTCCAGGGTCAGGGGGAACCCTCAACTCTGGATCTTTAAGGATGCTTCAGCTTGTGCCACTCCTGAATGGAAGCACCATCAGACCTGGCAAGACCTGCGCTGCAGGAGGCACCTCGGCCAGATTCTCCATCAACCTCATCCAGGTTTTAATGAGAGTGCGGACGCTGACACCCACCCCGCCTCCCAGCAGCCCGACCGGATTCCTGGCTGGGCAGATTTTCCTCCCGCTCTGGTTTCGGTTCTGTTGATGTTCCTCTCTGTCAGGCGCTTACGCCCTGTTGCTGTGTGGAGTTAAGCCGGGGAGGCTCCACGCTGGGGCTGGGCGCAGCCATCCCAGGCTCCGGATAAGCACTTTTTCATCTGTGTACACATTTATTTCATTCTGACGAGGAGCTTTGGCATGGGGTAGCTGGAGAGCTGCGAGATCCCAGGTTTGAGGGGTCTGGACCAGCTTTGGTTGCTAAAAACCCATCAGCGGCATCAGTGGGTCCAGGTGCCAGCCTTGCAGCAGGCGTTACAAACACCGGTCAGCACCCCAGCCTCCAGAGCAGCCGCCCCGATGCCTTCCAACAGCACTGGATTCATTTACTGTAGGATAGGGGAAAGGGAGAGCGCATCTGGCAGAGGCACAAGGAGGCAGGAACCAGAAGCCGAGCGAGGACTAAAGCTGGCCAAGGAGTCTTAAAAATCCCTGCAGTTGGACTCACGAGCGCCATTCCTCCACCCTGCCGCAGGCCTGGGCCCCTTTTTGGATGCTCTTCCCAGGGACGCAGGTGCACAGTGTTAAGAGATCATATCCTGTTTGCACCACAGCTTCGGGGATGGATTTACTGCTGGGCCAAGTTCACCCTCCTTTGCTCTCTTCATCTTTTTTTTTTTTCCCCTCGTCTCCTCCTTTATTCCCCACAAGCACCTAAAAACTGGGCAGATCTGCTGCAACCCTGGATACCATCCTGTTCATCAGGGAAAAACCCAGATGGTCTCCCAAAAGGCACGGTTCTCATCAAGGGAAGAGACAAATGGCTCCACGGCGGGGCTCTTGCAATAGATAAGGAACTGAGGGAATATTAGAAAATGCAAAAGGCAGAGCAAGCTGAAGGAGGGAGAGACAAGCTGGAAAACAGGCAATAACTCTCCCTCAGCTGAAAAGGGCTTTAATTGCCAATCACACAAAGGTGATCAGTAAAACCAGCCTGAAGTGGAGAGTTCATTTGAAACACATGCAGCAACTGCTTAAGTTGCCAATGGAAGTGCAATTAAGCACAGGAGCTGGGGAGTGGGACCTGCTGGAGCCAATACAGATGGCCCCACATTACCAAGGCTCAGAATAAAAACCTCCCTAATTGCACAAGTTGAGGGAAAGGGAGAGATTTACCCTCCGTTGTGGCTTTTTTTTTTTTTTCTTTCCCCTGGATCAGAGTGAATCTTTCAAAAAAAAAAAAAAAAAATAGGCCACTCTGACAACTTTGCTTACAAAGTCAAGTGAACTACTCGACTCAAAAATTAGCAGACCCTTTGTCTACCTCTGGGCAGCATGATTCCCTGCATCTCACCTGCTGAACTTCTGTGAAAGGGGAAAGTATTACTGATTCCAGAAGGGAGAGATCTGCCAAAGGGAAAAAAGATCAACCTCTGTGTCAGATAGACAAAGTCAGTGCGGTCACACACTCGGCAAACTCTCCTTTCCTCTCTGCCCTCTGATTTAACTCCCCTCTTGTGCCTTTGGTTCTCCTATTGGGAACCATTTTCATTTCTAATTAGCCAGACATTTGGAATGCTTAGGCCTGGTCACTCATCTGCAATAATGTCTCTGCATTGCAAAAGCAGTGTGGTTTAATAACTAATATCTGATAGAAAAAAAATGAATAGCATAATAGAAATAGATAATATCTGCCTTTTATTTCACATTGTAATTTAGGGCATAGGTTAAAAAACTATATTAAGAAGGGATGCCATGTGAAAGGAAGCCTTTTAACAGTAAAACTCACCTGAGAGCTGTTTGTGTGCACCAAAGGAGGAAGGGGTCACCCCAAATTCCCATTCTTGCTGGGGAAATCTGGGTGATGCAAAGTCCCAGAGCATCCCCTGGGGTTCTGGAGAGGTTGGTCTCTGTACAGCATTTACCACCGCCACCCGCAGAGAAGGGGATGGGGCCGTGAGCTCCATGGGGCCCTCCCTGCCCAGGCGCAGCAGGGCCCCCGCGGGAGCGGGACCCGACCTGCCGGCGATGAGTGCAAGGGAAGGGTCGCTGCTCCACTTACCTTCGGGAAATTTTATATTCTTGTGAGCTCAGGCTCCCTTTATCAGTAAAGAATCGGGTCTTAATGGCAAACCGAGTTACGCTCGGAGGAAACCGAAACCCGCGGTAAAACACAATGTTATCTCGCTGAAGACCAGCCCTCCAGCAGGGCACAGGCCAACGAGCCCACGGTATTTGCAAGCACCAAGGGGAATTTTGCCCCACGCTCTCCTTCCTTTCCTCTGGGCAAGAGATTAGTGCTGTGGAAAGGTGGCAGACCAGCAGCAAAGGGCATGACTGGCATTCACTGGTCCTGGCCATGAGCAAACAGGTACAACCCTCATAGACCTACAGGAACCCACGACAAAGGATCAAGTCTCGCAGAAGCTTATCTTTTCTCCTAAAATGATGAAAACAGGCTGTCTAAAAACAAGCCCCCCACGTCACCCAGTGCTACACAACCAGAGAGCAGCCCCTCATCTTATTGCAAAAGCAGAAAGAGAAACCCTCATCAGGAGACACCTTCTAACTCCATGTCTTTAATTTTTTTGATTTATAAACCCCTGCCCAGCCCAGGGGACAGCCCCACATCAGAGTTTCCACAGCGCAGGGAAGCAGCGGTGCCTTGTCAACCTGCAGTCACAGCCCCAGGGTTACGGGGAGACGCTGGGGGTAACCTCTTCCTTTGGTAGATGTTCCTACAGCGCAATTTGACTTTTAAAACAAATAAAAAAAATCAGTTCTCGTTCACATGCTGCATCTCCAGAAAAGCTTCTCACACAAAACCTCCAGCCTCAAACGGGGCTGAGACAGCGAGTGCATCCCGCTGCCGCACGCGTCCTTCCTCCGTCATTGCCATTAGCTGTTGAACACGGTCCAACAGTGCTCTAAGAGGCACCGAGAGCCTGTCACTTCCATGTGCTCTTTCTCATTCTCTCCCCAAGAGAGATAATTGTGGATGGAGTGGAAAGCTTTCCGAGTAAGGCTTTTGGTTTGTTTTCTGTATACATGTTGCTGTGTGTTTATACTGGGCTGGAGAGGGTGTATTAAAACCAGGGAATACTGGATGATGCTCTTTAAGCATGTAATTACTGGGAAAGATATTGGTACACCAAGAAGAGTTTAAGAGGAGGCTGTAATGATCTAGAGGCTGGAGGAATCCAGGCAGAAATGTTTTAAGAGCAGCATCTGCCTACTTCAAGCAAGTGGCAGCTAAAGGGAGAGATGACAGCATCCTGCAAATAGCTTGAGTACATAAACACTGCAGAGAAAGGAGGCTTATGCTACAGGCTGCTAAGAGCAAGGGGATCATGTTAATAAAAGAAAAGCTGAATATTGTTAAACTTCCTGACAGCGAGGTTATGTTGAGACACCATCACCATCAGGACAAGCCGCACGAGCGGGGATGTGTTGAGGTTTGCACGCTACATCTGCGGGGCAAGTGTTGGCCAGGGCAAGAGAGCCCCGTGGCTCGGCAGGGAGGCTGCAGGGCTAGGAGGGGGCTGCAGAGCTTTGGGGGTGCTCCTCCCCTGCAGCACTCCTGCTGCTGACAGCCGTGGGGGGTTATGACTAAAGAATTTAAGGAGGTGGCATCAGGTGAGGCTCTCATGCAAGAGAGGAAGGGATGCTCCGTTCCCTCTGAAAATACACTCGGAATCCCACGGTGCTGGCCACTGCCAGGGCACGTCCTGCGTGCCTGCGGCGTGTCAGAGCAGAGGTAACCCTGGAAGCGAAGCTCTGCTCCCGGCTGGGCGTTTCACAGCTCCTAAGGAAGGGTAAAGCCAGGCCACAGCTTTTCCAAGCAGTCAAGAGCTCTTCTCTTTCTCTCTTTCACCCAAACTGCCCCTTTTATAAAAAAGGTGTCCAAGCCTCATTATCTCGCACCCTTCTAGGCCGGTGAGGGTTTTGTTGCAAACCTGCCAGCAATTCACTGGATGTTAATGACCAAAGATAGAGACCAAGGGAAGTGCCTGGGAGCAGGAAAGTGCTTCTGCCCTACAACAGCCCAGCAGGACCACAGGGGTACAACTGCAAGTGCTTAAAGACCTGAAGGCTGAGGTAGGTGACTATGGACTGTTTCTCTCCTCTGCTGACCTTTTCATTTTCAGCCCAAAAATATTTTAATAAATTGCAGTAAAATAAAAAAGAAGGGAAGACTTTGTACATTTGGATTAGAGAACCTCCACCACTTCCCAGAGAGGATCAATGCAAATTAGCGACGCAAAAACACGCACAACAGCAAATCCACATTAAAACATCATCCTGAGCACCTCGCCTTCCCGGGCCCTGCTGTCAGAGTCCTCTCCGGGTTATCGTTTTGCTTTGCAATCCTCCTCAAACTCTTTAAACACCATTAAGCGCAGACACCAATACTGATACAGCCTCACTGATTGCACGGAGGAGGGATGCATGGCCGTTTAGGACCCTATTAAGTAAATACAGTGAAAGCAGGCAGTCATAACCAGGTAATAAAAAAAGCATCAAATTATTTTTTTATAGTTAGAGCTACCAGAAACTTCCTGTTCATCCCAGCACAAGTACTGTTCCCTGATGGTGAAAAGATTGTTTGGCAAGGAGGGACAGCTGCTGTCTTTCACAGTTAATTATGAAGATGGGTTAAGAATTAATCAGGTAAAGGGAGGGATGTGAAAGCAATCAAGACCAGGAACTACCACACTTGTCCCTTAAAACATGTTAACTGGCTACTGAAACTTGTCAGAGACCCAACACATACATCCCCACACAAATCCACAGCTCCCCAAATGTTAATTCGCAGCTCGCTTTCCAACGCTAGACATGTAAGTATAGAAGATGGATTAAACTTAAAATTGGGCTGCACACCCAGGCAGGGCTCGCAGGGGAAGCTGTAAGGCAGGAGAAGGCTGCTCGCTCCCCCCCTGCCCTGCGGGGCGGGGGGAGATGCTCCTGGGGGGAGAGGAGGGGGACCTGCCCCTCGGGGAGGTGGCACTTCGGTGGTGCCAGCCCTGGCCTCCACCTCAACCTGCCACAGACACGGGAGAAAGGCAGGTGAGGAGGGGCCTCAACCACCTGCAGAGGCTGTTGGGGTACCTACACCCACCCCCCGCTCCTACCGAGGGGGTTCCGATGCTCCTCGCTCAGCCCCGATGGAGCACGGTGTCCCCTCCCACCCGTGTGTGTTCACTGCAGGCATTGCCAGCTGCGGTGTGAAAACTGCTCTTCCCCAGCCGCGGTGCCAGAAAAAGCCAAACAAAATTTCAATCAGCAGCAGCGAAGAATCAAAACCCCATCTAAACTGGCAGCCGCGCTCAGGAGCTGCTGGTCTCCAAGACGGGATGGATAAGATCCCTGGGAGATGCTGCAAGACGGGAAGTCTGCGTGCCAAACACAGCCAATTAATGTCAGCCCTTCCCCATGCCAACCAATTAAGCTGTGTGTACTTGTCACCAGCAACGGGGAAGGGGGTGGAGGGTAGAGAGGACACGATTCCAGAAGAGCCTTGAAGATATAAAACCTGCTTAATTTATGGAGGGGAGGGTGAGGGTGTAGACACCCTGCACTGATCCCAATGGGACCTGATTAACGTCTCAGCTAATTTAGGAGCTGCTTGGCTCTCGTGACCTGGTGAGGCTCCATTTAACAGAAACCAGGCTGGCATGGGAAGCAGAGAGCAGCTTAACAATGTAAGAAGCAACAGATGGGGTCTCCAGTCGCCTTGCCAAGCACCAAAACTGTTTTCTGAGTGCTTTCTCTTAAACCTCCTCCAAAAGGGAAAGGGCAATAATCACAACCATAAAAAAATAAAAATCTGTGGCTTTACCCACTAAGCGGGCAGGCGGCTGAGGGCTCCTGGGCTGGGGACACGGTGCCCTGGCAGCAAGAGCGGTGCTGAGCCCCCCCCGGGCTGCTCCTTCCCACCCACGGCCTCTGCAGAAGCTACAGCAGGAGGAAAGGCAGCTTTTGACTCTCCTACACCACTAAAAATCCCAGGTTACTCTGAGGCAGAGGAGGGGGAAAAGCAGAGAAGCAGCTCGGGGGGGCAATTTTGCAGCAGAGCGGGTGGTCTTGGTTATGAGGGTGCACCAGCACCCACCAAGCTGCTGTCCTGGCAAACACTGTCTCTTCTCCTGACATAAGCAGTGCTTCAAGCTGCAAGGAGGGACAGTGGAACCGCTGGCAGGAGAAAACTTCACTGAGGGTTTGGGGGATTTTCCCGATATCCAGCAAACCTTCCCTTCTTGAGGGCAAATCACGGGCTGCTGCCTCCCCAGACATGCTGCTGTGGGTTTGCTTTAATTGCACGGCCAGGAGTCTTTAGGCACAGGCTGGCAGTAGGCAACCAGCATGCGGTGGCAAGTTACCTGGCTGACTGCAAGCTAGATTAAAAGATTAAAACCCTGGAGTTGTCGGTTATTTGCCGAAGGAGGAGGATGTGGGTAGACATGCAGCAAGCTGGGTGCAGATCCAGGCGGGATCACTTGGAAATGCCCAGGAGTGGGAAGAAGATCAGGAGCACCCAATTTAAATGTTAGACAATCCATTTACCAAATGGGGTGGGCAGAGGCACCAGTAAAGCACTGAACAAAGTGAGACTGCCTGTAGCTGGAGCTTTTTAATAAAGAAACAGTAAAAAAAAAAAATAAAAAAATAGCAGAGCAGCTCCACTAACTCTTGCCAAAGGGTTTTAGGAATTGCACCTGGCAGAGGAAAGCGGCTCAGACACTGCTGAGCCTCCTCAGAGCCAATGCTTTGAGGAGAAGGAGGTATCATTCTCTCATACACCCCATATGTCAGGCTGGAGATGTAAAAAAAAAAAAAAAGACTAATGTAGTTGTTTTTTTTTTTTTTTATTACTGCCTACTTTTTCACCCAGGAAATGATACCTACCTCCACAGATCCTGGTTGTACCGTGTCACCAGGATCCTTAGTTTGCGTTCAAATAAAAATAAGGAATGACCACTGACCTCTCTTTTCTGTTTGCATTTATGAAGAAATGCACATTAGAACCAGAAGATTATATGTATTGCAATTTCTTGCAAAGCCTTCCTGAAACACCACATAGCCCGAAGAGCACAACAACAAAAGCAGCGTTCAGAGTCAGGTCGGAGAGTCTTGCCTCTATTCGAACAGGTTTGGTTTTTTTTTTTTTTTCACCTTTTCATATGAATGGTCTGGCATGGACAGAACAATGCCTGACATTTCCGAAGCCGGCATCAGGTCCCTTTCAAAGCCTTGTCTGCAGATCCCCAAATCTAAGC
Source organism: Athene noctua (assembly GCF_965140245.1). NCBI lineage: Eukaryota > Metazoa > Chordata > Aves > Strigiformes > Strigidae > Athene > Athene noctua. Next base: position 24,346,056 of record NC_134047.1, on the reverse strand, counting down.
CAAGCCAGGAGAAAAAAAAAAAAAAAAAAAAGAATTTTCCTTTTTCCCCTGGATATAATAGGCAGAGCGAGGGCAGGCAGCTTCTCCTGAGCTTTCGCAGAGGCTGAGTGATGCTGAGGCTTCATAGCGGAGCTCACTGCTATCAGCTGCCCACTGCATTTCAGAGGCAGGATGACTCGAGGGCTGCAGGGAAACATCTAAGACACGTCTAAAAGTCCCTGAACTTCAGTGCCCAAGCTGCTGCTTGGCTCTGCTGGTGGAGGTGCTGAGCACCTTCGCAGACCTGCTGCCCAGCCTCCTCCTGTTAGTCTGAACGCACCTTCAGGGCTCTTCTAAATCCATCCTCGGTAGTTACCTCTTCCCTCCACAGACCTAAGTCTTTTGGCCTCCGAGGGCCTGCCACAGCTCGAGCTGCCGCATTTCAAAGGCCTGGAAGAAGTGACAAGCAGCAGCTGCCTCTGCTGGGTTGCTAAAAGCCGAGTGACACGACCTAATCCTAAATGAGATGTATTTTTCAGAGCAATGGCAAAACAACACAGCCACCTGATATCCTCCCTAGAAAAGGGCTTCGTCTTTGCTAGCTGGCGGGGAGATAAGGATGCTGTGAAAGAGAGGGGAGTGCTAGCCAGGAATGAGGGCTGGGTTAGCCCTTCCTGCTCAGCTCTTAATTAATGAGGAGCAGCTCCTGGCAAAGATGCCCTCCCCATGAGTTACAGATTTATACACAGTCTGGATAGCGCACACCAACACAGACATACCTGGTGAGTAATTTACTACAGGGAACAGTCAGAACACATCAACAAGCCCAGCAAATGAATTTCTATTCTTTAAGTGTTGCCTGTTTCATCACGAATGGCTTATTAGAGAAGTCAGTGGCATTTCTCAGCACACGTAAAGTAGTTTATTACAAGTGATTTATTAAACTGCTCTAACTTGTCAGCAGCCACTTGAAACACTCACTTTCCTTTTTTTCCTTCAGGTTTGCTAATGTCTTTATAAATAGCTGAATAAATAGATCTCCAGCACTTATCTCTGTCACATATCAAAAACTCGATCGATACCAGCACAGATTAGGAATGAGGTGAGACTGAGCCCTCCCCACTTATAACCAGCCCCCTCTCTTGAGGTGAATTGATGGGACTGCACTTCCAAATCAAAGATTTTTTTTTTTTTTAACCTTCTCACCAGACAACTGGACTTGACAGTTCCTAATTTCTCCCGGTTGTGGGCTGTCCTGTGGGTGTGGATCCCTGGTGATTGCTGCTACTGCAGGGCGCCTCTCCTGCATCCCTCCAGCCGGGATGTCCGTGGGCAGGGGCAGACCCTTCTGCCTTTATAATCCACTGAACTAATCGAGTTCAGATGCTTGCCGCTCAGCTCCTGCTAGATGAATCTTTTTCCAGGACAGGACCCCTTTCCATCATTAGTTTAACCAGTCTCAGCTCATCAGCCTTAATTTATTTGCTGCAGAATCACTGTTTTAATGGTTTGCTCTGAGTCGAAATTCTTTCTGCTGCCTCCTTAAGTGTTTTTCCATGACAAAATGGCCCGAGCACTACTTCTGCTGGTGCCAGCCTGCAGAGCCACCCATCCCAGCTCCGCACAAGTCAAATGGAGGCGTTTGGGTTGATTTTTCCTTCCCCTCACCGAGAAACCCTTAAAGAAAATGCAACTAATATCCACTTTTCTCCTTCCCAGCTCACAAGTAGCCAGGGCAGTGCGGCCCATGGGTGCTCTCCCCAGCTCATCCATCCATCCATCCATCCATCCATCCATCCATCCATCCATCCATCCTCCTGTCCGGGTAATTGAGCTCAGAGCTGCAAACCATATGCTCTGGATGTGCATCTCCTCTGGCTCCTGCTGAAGTCCGGGGAGATTCTCTGGAAGAAGCCACTTTTAATTTGTAATCTGATTAAGCCATTAGAGGCGAATAGAGCAGTAACTAACACAAATTGCCGATCGTTTCCATCAGCAAATCCCCCCAATTAATCCTGAGATTAACCCTGATTACACGCAGTAATGGTGATCAATGCACCCTAATGGGGTAAATCCGCCCACTCCACTTTCTTCCACATCCCAAAACGATCAATTTTAAATCAGGGTGATTTATCTGGCAGGATCCGAGCGGGGCCAGCAGCCGGGATGGGGCATTGCCTGCGTCTCCAGAAACAATCAGAGGAGCGTTAGCTCATTAAGCTAACTGCCTCCCTCGGGAAAAAGAAAACCAAACTCGGAAAAAGAGCTGGATACAGCGAAACAAAGAGCAGGGGAATGCGGAGGGCAGCGGGAATGCGAGCCATTTCATCTGCTGCCTGCCGCACTCCCGCCCGTCTGAACCCTCCCAGTGCTAAAAAGCCCCTGTGAGGTGATCAGACCAAACAGCTCGGAGCAAGGCTGCACTTCTCAGGGATTCCTCTGTCAAAGAGAGGAAGTCAGGCTGCAGAAGAGCTGAAAAAGGGGAAAGAAAAAATAATAAAAAAAAAAGCCTCCCTACTTTGTGATCCGAGCCTCTGTTCTTTCCTTTGCTGCTAAAAATCAGAAGTTACCCCAGGACCAGCCATTTCCAAGGATCCCCAAGCACTTTGCAAGCTTCAGAGCCTGGCTTAGTTTTCACTTAGTTCTGTGTTATTTATAGAGCGGCTGATAGCCAAACGCTTTGCTTCAATGGGGATCTTGCCTTTGTACAGACTAAGTAAGAACTAAGTCAGAAGCTCAAGATTTGACCTTTGTTATACAGAAATCAATTCATCCCGCACTGAAATGCGGCCATCTCCAGGGTGAAATGCAGCAGTAGTTTAACAGCGCATGGCAATAAAGCAGGCTGATTTATAGAGCCTTCTCCTCCAGTGCCGCTTTCTCTGCTTTAGGAAAGTTTAAGAGAAGAGAAAACAAACTGCTGGGACATGTGCTAAAGTCCTGCCAGGGGCTCCAGCATCTCACTGCAGCCCATGGGGCAGCAGCACTGGTGGCTCTGGGCAGTTTTGTACCCGAAGACTGGGGCCAGCACAAGCGATGGCTCTTGGGGTCCCCAGTTGCCCCAGCAGCGTGTTTCGCAGGTTACTGTGGTGTGGGAAGGACCACCTCGAGGACTACAAGTTCCTCATGCTTTGAGCCGAACTCCAACCAGGAGTATTTCAGGTGGATCCTTCCCCACGTTCCGCTCGCCCTGCGCCGAGACAGCTGTGATGTGCGCTAATCCCTGCGGCACTTCGTCCCCAGAGCTGGCTGTATTTTGGCAACACAACGAGCCCTGTGGAAGGGCTGTGCTTCGTCAAATTCTCCGGGAGCTTCTGAGGCTCAAAGGTTTTGAGGGATCATGAACCATCATTAACACTCACAGTTATTTCACCCCTGGGTTCAAACCCTGCCTTGCACCCCCAGGAGGGTTTCAGGACATCACAGTCTGGCCGTAGCGAGAATGCCTTCCTGTCCTTCATCTGATGGGTGAGAGGGGGGATGCAAAGGGGACACCAGGGACCCTGGGAAGCTGCCACATCCCCTGCTCAGCTCTCCCCAGCTGGAATTAGGGAAGTGGGATGGGAGCTACTCTGAATCTTGCTGTACGCCCAAAGCTGTCCTCTCAAGATCTAGCCACCCAAAAACTGAGCTGTATTTCCCATGGGAGCAAAGGGCCTCTGCCAGCCTGTTGCATCTAGGTCCCAAAAGGCTGGAGAGGTTGGAAACCCAGTCCTGGCACAAGTGTCACAGGACATCTGGACCCGCCCGTCTGCAGGGCTGCGCTGGGGACACGGTGCACACCCCGAGGCTCCGTTCCCATTGCAGAACCTTGCTGCATAAACCCTGCTTTCCCTCCACAGGGAAAACAAGGTCCCCCTCCTCTCAGAAACCCCCATGGGGATTTCTGTGCCCAGGCTGAGGCTCCGCAAAGGCATCTGGTTTGTTCAGCAGCTCCCTCTGCCCACACCAGAAAGCCTGTCAGAGAAGAGAAAAACGCACAGCGAGAGGCTGCCTAAGTATCAATCAGCGGTACAGTCCCCTGGGGAGGAAAGGTTTAGTTCCCCTGCAGAAGCAGCGGTCAATAAACATGGCACGTGCTTTATCTCCTGTCAGGGCTGCCCTCTCCCATCGACAGGGCTGACACGGGCCCTGAGGCAGGAGGCGGCAGGAGCCCGAAGCCCCTCAGCAGCCAACGGTTCCGCCTCATTTCAGTGGGAGCGGAGACGCGAGCAGATGTGCCGGGGAGGGGAGTTCCTCTCCCACACCCCAAGGAAAACGGCGGAGCAGATCCCAAAGGTGATGCAGCACAAGGATGTCCTGGGAGCAGGACCAGCTGGCCCAGCCCAGGACCTGCTGAGCAAGGCGCAGCTTCAGTTTTAGGGTCTTAAGCAATGCAGAGAGGGTTTCTTAGCATTTTCCTCATGTTGAGCTTAAAAGTTTGGGATGCCTCAGTATTGCCTACACAGATCATGGGGAAGACAGTAGCCCTGATGCTCAATAATTCACTATAATATACACGGGAACAATGACACGTTGGTTGGTGTCCTGCTCAGACACATCCCATGTTTTCCATCAATCCACACTTTACATTTTGAATTAAGCTGGCAGAACACAAACCGATTTCCCCAGTCCCAGGATCCTGTGGCTCCCTCCCATAGAGGGACCTTCCAGCTAAGGAGCGGGCAGACCTGCCCGGAGAGCTCAGCCACAGGGTTGTCACTCAGTGGGACACAGGTGTCCCTCCAGAGCCCCGGCTCTGCAGCCAGCAGCCTCAGGCTCCGGTGAGCACCGTGCAAAACGCAGAGGCCAGTGCTACAATATCCATCACCCAGAGCATGGAGCAGACCCCAAGCACACGGACGTACGCACCGCAGGCTGCAGGGAACGTGTTTTCCACCACTGTCTGGTGCCTACAAGGCGTTCTGAAGCACATGTGTTTTGGGGTGATGTGTGGGGGCCCAGTCCTTCAACCACCCCCTCTTCCCCTGACTCCTGCAGCCTCACCGAGGGGCTCTTCATCTCCTTTGATGTGCAGATGAATCGAGCCTCAGCCGTGAGAAGCCCCGTGGATTTATGAACTCCTCCTCTATGATGTCTTTCCAATAGTATCCCCCAGAAGAGCATTTGCTCTCCCCTTCCTCCCCAGTTCCACCAAGCCAAGCATTCCTTTCTCCTCCTCCATCCCAGGCCCCTCTCCCCTGGCCATGATGCTGTTCACCCGGAGCACACGCTTCAGAGCAAAAACTCTGCTCTGCAAACTGGGCCACTTGTCAGCTCACTTTATATATTCCAGCAGGTTTGATGTCTCCTCGCTGTCAGCCCCACAGAAGGTAATGCAGGCTCACTTGACAGCCAGAGATGAAATACTGCAATTCAATCTACTCCCACCCCAAATCATGCCAGGTCTGCGATTGTATAGGAGTTGCTATAGACTTGAAAAGAAAGGGACAAGTAACTGTGATGGAAACCACTCACTAGAGACTTGCAGGGGAAATTATACACCCACAAGGGGAAAAAGGATCATTAAGAGGTGACAGAAGAAAACATTTGCATTGCAAGTCAAACCAGCTGGAGGCTAGAGGGGAAGCACTGTGGTCACTGCCCTCCCCAGTCCAATTCAATCAGCTCCAACAATTGGTAAACCCTCAAAGACAGGCCCTTTAGCTATTTGACCCAGATCCCCCAAACACAAAAGTCAACCTCTGCCTACAAACAGAAGTGGAGTGTTGCAAAGGTCCCCCAAAGTTCACCTCCTGCATTAAACCCAAGCAAATAAAAAAAAAAATCTATACGTCTGTCTCCTTTTTAGCAGTCACCTCCACAACTTCTGAGCGCCATAACTGCATGGGGAGATTGCTTTGCTTGGCAAACAAACTGAGATTAGAGTGAGTTCACTGGGAACATCTCTATTTAGTTTCTGGGCTGAGCATGCTGATAACGCAATGGCACATTTAACTTTTCGCTGCTTGAAATAAAGCACAAATTGATGGAGGAGACGTAAAAATAAAGGAGAATTTATGTCTGGTCTGAGCATCACACCAAAAATCCCTGTCCCTAAATGCAGCCCAGGCCAGGCAAGCGTAAACAGCTGTGTCCTGCAAAGCAGTGGGCAAGGAGAGGAGAGCCAAGCCTGGCTCCAGCAGCAAGCGCTCCCCAGATCCAGAGAGGGGGAACACACTCCCCCCAAGGAAAGAAGACCTTCATACCCCACCCCTCATTTTTCTGCCAGAGCATGAGCACAGACTTCCCCGAAACCCTTGAGAGGAGGTCTGAGGAACGGGAGTGATGAAAGAGGGGCTGAGAAGGGCCATCTTCCAGCCAGCTGGAGCAAGGACTCCCCATCACCCCCCAGGGAACAACCGGCCTCTCGCTGCATCCACACACAGGATGCGCTCAGAAGCTTTTCCTAACACATGTACGTTGGCTTGAGCCAGAAGCACTCGCTTTGTGGCTCTGCCTTCCAGTCCCAGACTTTGGCTATTAAACACGGGGTGGGAGTTTGCAGAGCTGCCTCCAGTACACCCTTGAATAGCCACACCGGCAGTGCGGAGTGGCCTGGGCAAGAGCATTAGTAGTCTCCACACAGCCGGGCCAGCCTGGAAGAGACAGTTCTCCCCAGTGGGCAAATAACAGGAGAGGGAGGAAGAAATATACTCAAGTGACATTTGCGCCCGGGTGCAATGATGTGTCACTCATCACAGCCAGACCAAATAGCATCTCTGGGGCACCAAAATTACACAGTCAAGTAAATCCTACAAAATCCATCTGCCCTTTTCAATATTTGGAGATAATTAACTTCTCCAAGCTGAGATATTACAAAAGAAAGCTGTTAGTGAATCTGTTCAGCCACAGGTCTGGCTGGATGTGGAGCTTGCCACCACTGGGGACACTGAAAGGGCAACGAGGACATTTCATATTTCCATGTATTCCCAACACCCTCGTAGGAAGATGACAAGGAAACACACACAATGCAGTAGGTCAGAAGAAAGAAAGACCAAGGGCAGACTTACCAGGACAGAGAAGTCATCTCTACCCCTGCATTCGTACCACATGAACCCCTCACACCAGGGCCGTGCCCAGGCCCTGCTCATCCACCAAGAGATCTGACTGCAGCACTAAACAGAAAAATTGAGCTAAAACCACACATTTACCTAAAGGCAAAGCAAATCAGCCAGAGAAGGAGGCTGGGATGGAGGAGAGGCTCTCACACTTATCCTGGCCCCAACACCACACCTACCACCCTAAAGCAGCCTACAATCAAGCCAGCCCCCTCCCTGCAATAAATACATAGCCTGCAGCTGGCCCAGCCCTCCCACCAGCATGTCCCAGTTGGGCCAGTTGATTGCAGCGTCTCTTAGCCAGAGGGAGGCAATTTATGCTTTCCTTTCGCCATCACACTAGGGCTGTGTACCCACCACAGGGAAAGGGAATGGGAGCACCGTTCTGCCCTCCTGTCTGACCGCTTCCTCCCCCTGCTCATCTCAAAAGGCAGGAGGCGCCTGTTGCTGTCTGGGGGGCTGGCACTGCTCCCCGTGGGTGCGTGAAGCTGCGGGCTGCTGTACTCCCCCGTGAAGCTGAGCAGATGTGCAGGCTTATCTTTAGATTAAAAAGCGGGCCACTGGCCAACAAACAAGGCGGGAGGGAAAAGGCATGCCCAGAGCGAGGGAGAGACACGTGCAGCCTGAGAGAGCCACCCAGGGATGATGAGACGTGCAGAGCCCTGGGTAAACCCGAGGAACCCCCAGGACAGAGACTTACACACACATCTCCTGCTGTGAGTGTGTTGCGTTGGGTTTGGTAGGCTTCGCTTTGCTCCCCCCGTGGCACAAGGGATGTGAATCGCTCACAGGTACGACTCCGGGGCTGCCTGGAGAGATAACGTGTTTAGAAACGCCAGCGCTGCCCAACTCCTGAGCCGAGAGAGGATGGTAGAGGTTGCACGCCTCTCGGCGTGCCGTGCTCCTCTCCGCATCCTGCACCCTGGAAAAAATCACAGCCTAAAGTCGTTAGGAAAGAGTCTGACGGACTCAGGATGAGGTCCTCAAATAACCAGAGAGGTTTTAATACTCCCTGCTAATTGCTACAGTTGTGCAAAGACCAGAGATCCCCAGAGCTGGAGCCAAGCAGATGGCTCCCGCACCAGCCACCCCTCCAGAGCCGCTGCTTCCCGTCCCTGCTGCCTGTGCTGCCTCCGCGGGTCACGGGGGCAGTAAATATTTGCACAGGGCCGGACAAGGAGAAAGCAAACAGGGTTCCCTTATTTATGGGCCTTGGCAGCAGATTCCCTGGGCAGCTCCACAGGGTTTCTGTCCTCTCTGCGTCCCAGTGGGGGCTCAGCCCCCGCCGTGCGCCCCGCGATCCCTGGGGAGCTGCCACGGTGCTGGGGAGAGGTGGGGAACAGGCAGGTGGGAAGCAAAGAAGCAGGATAGGGATGGAAGTCCAAAGGCAGGGAAGACAGGGAGTAAGTGTGAGTGACGGAGAGAGGGAGAGTGTGAGAGTCTGAATCTGCAGGAGCAAGTGACGTGACATTGCATGGGTATTTCTGAAGCTGTGTTTATTTTACCTGCAGGCTAGAAGGAGGGAAGATGGATGCATCTGCTGGTCTGGTTCCCTGGCAGTCCCAGGGGCCCTTTCACGCGGTATGTCAGCGTGGTGAAGCCCTCAGAAGGGTTAAAGGCTGTTACTGAGCCTTTTCCTTCAGCAAGGGGAAGTCCTGGCTCAGAGAGGCTTCCAAGAAGGTCAAGGAGACAGCCTGAAGCCTTCCGGCATGGACACACGTGTGCTGCCAGGACATGCACACACGCATGCACATGTGTGTGCAGTGAGATGAACCTTGCAGGACCCGAGGTTCTCTCCCCGCAGCTGGGACGAGGAACCGGGGAGGAAGCAGGAGATGTGGGAGCGCTCCCGGGGTCTCTGGGTGGGGGGTCTGTGCCTCCTGAGCACAGTTCTGCCCAGCGCCTGCTCCAGAGACACAAACCATGAACATACCTTGAAAGAGCCGGGTGTCCCAAGCGTGCCTCATCTGCTTCCCATCATCCACCCAGAGACGGACGGCAGGAGGCAGAGGGGAAGGAGCTTGGGGATCACTGACCCCACTTCGTGCTGAGTGTCTGGGTTTAGGAAGGATTCAGACGTATTACAAACCTCCGGAGTTGTTGATTTCTTGGATTTCTGTCATGTCATGCGAAGCTTTCTCTGGGCTGAAAAGGGCAAGGGTTTGTATCTTACTCCATAAACTCCTCTGAGACGAAGGTAAGCCCATGAGGCCAGGGGTTAAAAAGACCCGAACCAGGCTGGAAATAATAATCTGAAGGAAGAGGGAAGGAAGGAATATGTGAACAACAGGATCCTGGTGGCTCTTCAGGAGGGGTCAAGACGGTTTGAAGGGGATGGACGATGTTTGCTATTGCATTGGTGTCCAGCATGAGGAGCTGTGCTGAGACAAGTCCCATCTTTAAATTTTCTAATAGCTCGGAGGGATAATCTGGCCTGGCCTGTTGAGCCTAGTGCTGCCCATTAGTTTCTACAGCCTGGCTGACAGAATACTTTATTTACCAACCGTGACCAGCACAGACACCAGTCAGTCCGTTGTTCACTCCAGCAGTCCCAGCAAGAGAGTTTCTCCTGACAGAGGGACTGACGGCACCCGGCTGGAGGTCTCCGTGTGCTTTAAGATTCCTCTCCCAGGAAAACCGTGGTGCAAATCACTTCTCTTTCAGGCAGACATTTCACCAGCCAACAAATGCATGCGGCTGGGTTCGTGAGAGATCAGAGCAACCAGGGCCACGCTGCAGAGGTGAAAAGGGAAAGGCACAGCAGCGTCCCCTCTGCAGTGCATACAGTGGGGTCACCTCGTAGGCCATGTGGGGAGCCCACATCTTCCCACCGTGGGGTTTTGTGCATCTGTGAGGCCCCCACAGGCCCCAGGTCAGGCCTCCAGGAGTGGTCCCCCACCCAAAGCAGGCTGAGAAACACATGCAATGGTCTGTGCTGCTGCAGAAACACACAAACCACGGTGCCCCCGTCCTCTGACCCTGCCTGCGTGGTGTCACCCACTCGCAAGTAGCTCCCAGCCAGGGCTGGAACTTCTGGGCAAAGGGCTCAGAGTATTTATCGAGAGGATGGAGGCTGGTGTTTTCCTCAGGGCCGAGGGAGATAAACATCCCTGAAATAACACTGGGAGCAGACCAGGGTGTGACCAGGTTTTGGGCTGGAAAAGGCTCATTTGCAGAACCCCCGTACTGGCAGCCCTGGCTGGGTCTGACTCTCTTGTCTTGCTCCTTCTGCCGTAATTTATCCCGCAGCAAAGTGAGACTAAACGGTTGCCATATGGATTCGATAGCACACTGCACCTGTTTTCCACCGTCGACAACCACATGTGGCACAGCGTGACGGAGAGGCAGGGCGGTGTGTAAGCCTGCGTGTACAGATCAATCCCAACGCCCGCCCTGGCCAGCCTCGGGGGTGTCTGATGCTCCACCTCCCCCCCCCCCCCCCCGGGGCTGCTGGAGTGATGCGTCTCCCCCGCGGAGCTGCTGGACCTGGGGAGGTCCTCGGTGGTTTGATGCCCCAAGGAACAAACCCTAAGCCATGCAGAAGTCCCCAAGGGGACACCGCCAAGTCCTGCCCCAAGCTGTCACCAGAAGCAGCGCAGCAGCCTGGCTGGGGTGGGTAATGGGCACAGGGATGTGACGGGGGGACCGGAGCCCCCTCTGCCACCCTATACCCATCGAGGGAGCTCGGGAGCCATTTTCCTCTTGCAAGCGATATGTTTTCTTATAGGGAACATAAATTTCCATAAGGAAATAAACTGTCGCTGACCTACGGAAACCATCTGACTGCAGCCCCAGGAATCTCTGGGATGAGTTTACAGAGCTCTGCATAAACATGGCAGACGAGACACAGGCTGAGGCTGCTGCCGGCCAGGGAGGAGTTGCAGCTCCCAGCCCCACGCTCTTTAGGGCTGCCACTGTCCTGAGTGCATCTCTCTGGCACAGAGTCGCCATCGGCGGGCGGAGGGGCAGAGCACTGCCCCCATGGGCCATCCCAGAGGCCCCCAACAGCAGGCAGGCTCCTGCCCTGAAGCCGACCCCACCTCGCTGGGGGGCTGCGTGCAGGCAGAGCCCCCTTAACCCTGCTGGGCCTGAGGAGGATTTGCTGAGACTCACACTTTGGCTGACTTTTTGCACTTGGAGGTCGTTCTTTTTTAAATGTCTCGCAGAAATAATGAGCCAAACTGATTTGCTTAATGCTGAAGAAGAGCCAACGTGCATTCGCTCTCCTGCTGCAAGCGCCCGGCGCTGACAGAGATGGAGCACCCGGCTGCCTGGCAGGGACAGGAGAGCAGCAGCACCGGGGTACCCCAGGCCAGCACAACCCTCCGAGGGGTCCCCAGGAACCCTGTGCTGGGCCTGCCATCCCCCTGACAGGCTTCTCCTTACGCTGTCGTGCCCTGGAAGCTGCAGCAAGCAATGGCAGGGGTTAGGTGCCTCTAGGAAGGGCTACATGCTTGGATGTGCCCCGCGGTTGTGGCCAGCCCTGCCAGTGCAGCACCTCCAGCACCCACCACAGGGAATGTTCCAGGGGGCTCAGGGGCTCCCAGTCTGCCCCAGCACTGTCTATTGGTTTTACAAACCAATTGGGGGGCAGGAGGGGCTACTGGTCCCAGACATCCCCAAGCCGCAGGCATCTGCCGCTCATGAAGGGATGAAGATGTGGATGCTCCTGCTCTGCAGCCAGAGGGAAAGTCCTGTGGTATCTATCTCCCATCACCCGTTTCCACTTTGTCCCTCCCCAAACACTAAAATATTTATGTCAAAAGTAGACATTAAAATTTAAGGAAAGCTAAATAGAAATTAAACTTGTGTATTTTGAGAGGAAATGAGTCCCGTAAGGTGATCGTGCTGCTATGCGCAGATGATTGATGTAGGTTTATTTATCTGCTACCGCTAAATGCTTGCAAAGGAGAGGAGAAAGGAGCACAGCGAGCTCTGCGGGGCGGGTGCAGCTCCAGCCATTCCGGCAGGGTCCGAGGCGAGAGCTGGGCAGCCCTGACCAGCTGCCGTGACCGGCCCATGCGGCACAGACTGAACCAAAGCTCTTGGGTTTCCACAGTGCAGATCCCAAGCTTCTTCCTGTTCTTTTTCCTTTTAACTTTTTCCTTTCAACTTTTTCCTTTCACTCTCCTCTCCTCTCCTCTCCTCTCCTCTCCTCTCCTCTCCTCTCCTCTCCTCTCCTCTCCTCTCCTCTCCTCTCCTCTCCTTTCCCATTTATCTTTTTTCATTCTCTCTCTTCTCTCTCTCATCTTCTCTTTTGCCCCTCACTGTCAAGAAAATCACTCTTACCCAGCAGAAGTGCCTTGATGGCTTCTCTCGCAGACCTGCCCCTCATGTGGGTAGCACCCCACTAGCTGCTGGCTGTGTCATTACCCAGGTACTATCATTCTCTCCCCTGCCTGGAGATCCTGGAGCCACTTTTGCTGGTTCTCTCCCCCTTTCCTTAGGAGGCCGCTTTGTTGGCCTGGCTACTATTTGCATAATGGTGCCCATAATCACTTGAGGAGGAAATCATTTCCTTTCACTGGAACTGGGGACCTTTTCATTGCATTTATTTATATATATACATTCCTGAAAGCCATGCACTGACAGATGCTGGAAGCGGCCGCCCCTTGCAATGCAACCAGACACCCCTCCGCCCCGGCCTTGCCGCTTCCTTTTAACAGTCTTTTTTTTTTTTTTTTTTTTTCTTTCTTTTTTTTTTTTTTTTTCCCAGCAGAAAACAAGGATTGCTGATTGAACGGTGGTGCTTTTGCAAACGCCGTTCATTGGGTCCCAGCCATCTGTTAATGAGTTCAAGGTTATCCAGGGGCTGACTCATGCTCGTGTCTCTCTCCATTCTCTCTCTCTTCAAATCCTGCTCTTTCCCATTTTATACTTCCTTGGAAAGAGATCTGTGACATGGTACGTTTGACACCCAAGGAGCTGTTAGTCATTGCTTACTAGTTGCCAGGGGACAGTGAGTGTCCTCCTGCCGCGGGCTGTGCCAGGCCATGCGTGTCCGGGGATGTCATCGCTCCCTCCCATCCCTTGCTCGGTGCAGGGGCAGCTGCTCCAGGGAGTCGGGGTGGCCGGGGCTCCGACCCTCCCTCTGCACGTCAGCTCAGGGAATAGGAGCTCCTATGTATCACCACCCTCTTCCAAATTCGTTGCTCCAGGATCCTTGTTTTGTGGATAAATAAACATGTATATGTAAACAAAGCCCTGAGACAGGGAAAGAAATCTCTTGCTCTGGGAATGCACAGTCAGAGAGAGCAAAAACAAGAGAATGGGGGAGAGAGGAAGAGGAGCGATGAAGAGGCGTGAGTGGAGCCATCCCAGTTCTCAGTGCAGCCGCTGCCTTGTGCTGCTCCTGGGAGAGCAGGGCAGGGCAGTCCAGAGCAGGAGCTGGGATGGACTTTTCCAACCAAGTGGAGAGAGTTAGGGGTTGGTTTTTTCCTTTGGAAAAACGCTGATGTGTCGGAAAAAAAGTTTTTTTGCAGGATTGTTCTAGTTTTGCCTTAAATCTTTTCAAGGAATTTCTGATCAAAGCTGATAAGCAAGAGAGTGCTCCCATCCCATCCCATCCCATCCCATCCCATCCCATCCCATCCCATCCCATCCCAAGGGGCAAGAATAAGTGCTGCCAGGCCGGTGCCCTCCTGGCTCTGCCAGGAGCCCGGCTGTCTGGGCACGGTGCTGGGGGCAGGCGAAGGGTTGCTCTCTCCAGATGTGGTTTTGATTAGAAATTTTTTGGAATAAAAATGAGCGAGTAAAGCACAAAACAGTCTCATTGCCATCGCTCTACACTTCCTGAAAATGTTTCTATTTTGATTAATCAACATTCCTCATGAAAATCATCTCCTTCCCCCCCCCCCTTAAAAAAACCCAAGCAATTAGAGCTATTCGAGATTGCCCTCGCCACAGAGCAGGGCAGTGGGTTCAACCTCCCAGAAGGAAGGTGCGGGTGTCAGCACATGGCTTTTGTCCAGTGAAATACAACCCCCCGGCATCTCTGACCAGGATCCATCGATGCCTCGGATCCCCCCTGCTCGGAGGAGCCAGGGCTGCTGCAGCGTGGGCAGCAAGTCCTCATTTTGAATGAGTTTTGCTGTGAGTTATTCGCAAAGGGGACGTTTAGTGGTCAGTCCCAACAGAGGAGCATCGCAGGGGAATTTGGGGAGATGCCCCACAGTGGCTCTTGCCTACATCCAGCCCAGCCAGCACCCCTTCACCCCTGGGGTTCCCAGATCTGGGGGATGAAGGCGTCTCCATGCCCGGCGCTGGGCTGGTTGCAGCAGCTATCAGAGGAAATCTGCAGCCCTTCTAACTCCACTTAAGAGACTCAAATCCTATTTAATGAATGATCATTAACTGGGGACATTTCAGATGAGAAAATTGTTTTAGGAACGAGCAATTAAATCCTAATGCTTAGATCACGTAACTCATTTCTAATTAAACTCACTGTAAATTATAGCAACGGTATTTATTTTTAATGAGAAATAAAACTGAAAAGAAATTGCGGCCCTTCAAAAAAATGAAATGAGCAGGGAGGAGGTAGTCAAGGAGCGGGCGATAGAGGGGAAAGGAGCAGAGAGCAGTGAGAGAGTTCAAAAACAGGCAGAAAAAGGCTATTAAAGCCCTCCCGGCTGGACCCGAGCAGCAGCCGAGCAGCGATCTCCATTCCTGCTCTGTGCCTGAGGACCTCCTGGCAACAGCTATTTATATTTCTGACCTTTCCCAAAGGTGGGTAAAGCTCCGGAGCTGCGGCTCTTTGGGGTTTTGCCACTGGGAAGTGGACTCTCTTCCCTCTCTCTCCAGATACAGCTGCGGCGTGACAAGGAAAAATGGTGCCCATATGGAGACATTAATGATCAGAGGTTCAAAGCAAGCACGGAAGGATCGACTGCTCTCCCAGCATATATTAATCACATCCATCACGGCGCGGCTCTGGGCAGCGGCGGGGGAGTGGCAGGCGGCAGCCGGCCGGGAAGCCCAGCAGCGGGATGCGGAAGGATGCTGACGGGGATGGAGAGGGATGCAACGCCCCAGGCTTGGGCTTGGTGGAAGCCGGGCAAAGGAATTTCAGGTTTGCCTGGGCTGTGGGTTGAAGATTGTCCTCTTATGGACTCAGAAGCCTCCAGGGGCTTCTCACCTCCCGTGTCGTGGGACCTCGTGTACAGGGCACGGAGGAGGAGGAGGGGAAGCATCGGGATCTGAGTGTCCGTGGCAGGTGGAACCCGCAATTAACTGCGTAGTTAGTGCAGACAGAATACATTCCGAGCGATTAGTGCACACTCAGCAAGGACGCGTAGCTGCGCGATAGACGTCCACGTGCGAGCGTACATCTGTTGCTAACGCAAGTAAATCATCCCTTCCGACCCAACACACCAAAGCCTCCGGGCCGATTGCACAGCGCCGTCGCAATCACACTCCGCCGGCGTCTTTCACCCCAGGACCTCAAAGCACTTTGCAAACAGCAATTAATCGGAATCACTACCTTTCAGGGATCTTAGTTCTCCTTAATTTTCAGATGGGGAAACTGAGGTACAGGGCTGAGGTCTGACTCACCCTCCAGCACCCGCAGGAATGGGGGCAGAGCCTGGGTGCTGCCCTGGGCTGGGTGACCCAGCCACCCTCCAGCACCCCCGGTTCAGCCTCCCACACCTCCCCGGGCACACCGAGGGCCCCCCAGCCCCCCTCGGCACCGCGCTGTGCGTAGGGATAACCCCATTCCTTGGGCCAGTTTATTTTTAGTGAAACACATGCTGGTGTGTATCCAATAATGACGGGCTTAACCCCACAAAGTCAAGTTCACGCCAAGCCTGCTTGGAGATTCATAAAAGTTTAATGTTTTTCAGCAATGTTTCCGCTCTCTCAGTGCCGTCTGCGCCTCGCTGGGATGGAGCTGGGGGAGCAGGGGAGCGGGATGGTCCCTGGCTCCCGGCCGCAGCGCATCGGGGTTCACCCAGGCTCCCACTTCAGCTGAGCCCAGGCGAGCCCTGGGGGAGCGCAGGGTGGGGGCAGAGAGGGTCAGGGCTAAGCCCAGCCCAAGTGCCACCCAGCTCTTGTGCAGTGAAGACAGCGGAGCTGCCCTTGCTGGAGGAGCAGCGTGGGACCCAGCTCTCACCCCCGAGCTGGAGCTGGTGCTGCGGAGGGGAAGGAGCAGCAGCCGCTCACCACCCCATGGCTCACCATCCCACGCCGGGGCAAAGGTGAGGGGTGCACCCCCCCAGCGCAACCCCTCGTGGGTGCAGGACAGGGAGCGCATCGCCAAGAACACGCCGAAAGCGAAGCCGGAGCTTGGAGCAAACAAACCTCCTTCAGCTTCCCGGAAACATTCCCACGAGGCCCCTGGGGAGCTTTTCCTTTCGCGCTGGCTCTGTTTAAACAAGCTCAGTGCCTCGGCACAATGGTGCACGCTCCTTCCCCGAAAGCCTCACTAATGACTTTTTAGAAGGGGCCCTCTCAGGCTGTTAAGTCAGCGTCAGATTTAGTGTGCGTGGTGTGGCTTGCCAGCTGTCTGCACGCGGATTTAAACCTGATCGGCGTGGAACAGCGGCAGCTCCGGCGCTGGGCTTCGGACAAAAGTTGTGATTATTCCCCTCTTCCCGACAAAGCTGGCTGTGTCCAAAGGCTTCCTGGCCGTCGTGTCGCTGCCGCCCGGGCGCTGTGCTCCCCGTCCCCGCTGGCTCTGTCCGTGAAAGAGCCGCACATGGGCACTGACACTGCAAACTCTTTGCTCCGTGGATATATTCTCATCACACTGAGCTGCAACCAAAATACCGGCACTAGTGGCGGCTGCGTTAGGCCAGGAGAGAGATGTGTAGCTGGGGAGAAGGGGGATGATGGGGATGTCCGTCCTGCCAGCACCTGCCTTTACACTGTTTGGGGAAAGAAGAGAAATCCATGAGACCTGGGGCCATGCACAGAGCATCTCCCTCCTGCAGGAGGATCAGAGTCCTTGTCCCTGGCTCTGCCTTTGTTCCTTGGTTGCCCCTGGGAAATCACATCATCCCTGTACAGGTTCACAGGACAAAGTCAGGTAGCAAGGGACCTCAGGGGTCACCCGGTCCCACCTCCTGCTCAGTGTGCCTCGGCTTACCTGCACCCCAGGGCTGTGTCAGACCCCGAATGCCGTGGGCCCAGCACTTACCCAAAGAGACAGATGCATAAAGCTCTACATAAAGCACCTGAAATGAGGCCAGACCCAGAATTTGGGGTGCTCTGCTTTCTCTACCAAAAATTCAGGAAAAATGGTCAGCTTTTAGGGTCCCCCTGACTTTGTGGGGGGGCTCAGGGCTGGGCTGGGCTGGGGTTTGTAGTCAGCTGCTCTTGCACCACACTGCCGAAGCGAGAGGCACCAGTGGTGGGTGGTGGAGGCGAGGGTCCTGTCCTTGTGTTTTCCCCACAGTTGGTTTATTTGTGTTTGCAGAAAGGACTGGCTGGCACCCAGGCGCTGAGCAATGCGCCACGGCACGGCACGTGTGAGAAAGAACAGGGCAGAAATAGTCCCATCTCTGTGGTTTTTTCCCCCCAATAAAAGAAACACTGGTTTGAAAGATCCAAACCACGTACAGGTCAAATTTCAAGTGGAAAGGGGGCCATCCTGAGTCCCCCCACCCCATTCCCGACCCAGCAGTCTGAAAACCTCTCAGGGCAATCCGACACCAGTTAAAGAACATAATTTTTTCATCATCCCCTTCTCTGTGTTTCCTCTCACCAGATCGCAGGAGCAGAGTTTCCTCTCCTGTTGTAACGCCGTGGTGCATCCCCACCTGGGACCAACATTTCACACTTCAGAACTGATGTTTTAGCTATGAGGGCTTGGAAGGCTGTCACCTGTAGTTGTTCTTGGTTATTTCTGAACATGAAAAAGCAAAGTCCTCAAGCTTTTCTCAGTCCAGCCCCGTTTTTTACTTGAAACTTCCTGCTCTTCTGCAAGATGAGCAAGGCAAGATGAGCATGACTCTCTAATATCTGTTCCTGGCCCTTGGAGCGCTGCAGCCCCACACCCAAGGCAGGCATCTTTATCTGATGCCCCGTGGGTCATCTCCAACCCCAGGCACAACCTTGCCCGTGCGCAGACCGACAGAGGGGTCACTCCTACCCGGGCTGCCCCAGAGGCTTCTGCAGGGATCATGAACACATGGCCAGACTATCCGGAGCCAGGACTGGCCCTGGGAGTGTGTGTGTGTGTGTGTAGGAGGTGGCGGAGAGGTGTGTGAGCACCCAGGTCAGGGCAGGTTCAAGTGCACACAGTGTGCAAGGGGGAAGCATTGTCTTGCACAGCGGCTGCTCAGGGAGGAGCATCTCAGGAACATCTTGGCAGGATTTGGGGTTCCTCCTCACATGGGAGGCTCAGGGAGTCCAAACCCAAAGCTATCACCTGCATGGTTTTAGCACCTGGAGGCTGTTAATGGTGGTTGTTGTCTGGCTGCTCTTTAAACAAGGAGCTTCCCAGCAAGCAGGATTCATCCTGCCCCTGCTCCTCTTCTTCTTCGCTCCACCTTAGAGCGAGGCAGAGGGAGACACGGCCCGGCCGGCGGTGAGGTAGCCGAGTCAGCACTCCAGCTGCCCAATTTAGCCCCGCTGTTTCTGTCTGAAATGGCATGTGCACATGGGGGAGGCCCGGCTGCGGGCTGCCTAACCAGGTCAATGTTAAACACATGCCCCTTCAGAAAGATTATATGGAGCGTGTTTTCCACGGCCTCGGACAGCTGTGCTCTGGCAGTATCATCTGTCTTTTAATGGTGCCCTGCAGAGCTCTGAAGTTGCCACTATTTAGGCACAAGAGGAAGAAACAAAGTGAGCAAAGGAGTGGAGAGGCGGCAGCTGGAGGAAGCACCGCACCCTGCCTCCGCCGCCTTCGCACCAGCAGCCCCTTACGTGGATCCCGCTGCTGCTTATCAGGGCTGAGATTGGCAGCCTGGCGTGGCAGGTGACGACGGGAAAGGTCATTAGTGAGGGAGTAGGGTTTCTGCCCTTTTCATGGTCCCCCGAAGGAGAAATGTCCTGTGGAGCTCTCCTCATCTCCACCAAACACCAGCGCAACCCCGTAACCGGAGCCCAGGCAGGAGGACAGGTTGGAGCCTAATGACTTCCAACTCCTGGGCTAAGGAAACAGCAATCAAAGGGCTCGTTACTGATATAAAGAGCCACTGTGCTGCCCTGACACCTTCAGCTCTTGAACTGCTTAACCACCTGCCTGGGGAGCAAGGAGAGGCTTTGGTACAGCATGCACCGGGTCTCTCCTGGCCCCATTAGTGGATGCAGAATCCCTCCTCCACGGCAGAACATCCTTGGTCAGATTGTGGGCTGCCCCTAGCCTGCTACCAGCCACGTGTCTCGCAGGAATGGACTCCTGTGGGACAGAGACCGGGAGGATGGCTCTGCTGGCAGCAGCCCCACGGGGTAGCTTGTGGGTCCCTGTGCAAGCTTATTCCCCTCGGAGGGTGCTTGTCCTCGGGGTTGTGCATCCAAGGCGATGGCAGCTGGGATGCTGAGGAAGGGGAACACGTGGAGGCAGAGCGATGGGAAGGGATGAAGATGTCTGGGGAGCGCTGGGGGAGGAATTTCACCCTGAAATGGATGATGGTATTAGATCCAGATCAACCCAGGAGCTAAAACGTCCACAGCTCAGTCTGCGGTTTGGAGACAGGCCCTGTAGGAGCTGGAGCATTAACACCCACACCAGCTTCCCCCTCGGTAAGCCTGCCCATCCGCATGTCTCCCTGCGAGGAGGCACAAGGGCCTTCCCCAGCTGTATGGAGCTGCCCCAGATAAATACCGGACAGCTGGAACAGAGAAAAATGGAGCTGGTTCTCTAACTGCCAGCACGAGTCAATCCATCACGCTGGTCCTGGCACCTCTTTTCGGAAGGGAATCAAAGGGCTCCTTAGTGAGAAGGGATGAAATGACAGGTAGAAAGGCCAGAGGATAAATCCTGCTGCCTACTGGGACTGTTAAATATTAGGAGAGATTAGTGTCTGACAGGGGAGAGTAGGGCAGCAGCTCTGCTAAGCAGCCAAAGAAATGTGTGGAATTCCTGCTCCTTTGTCAGTGGCAACGAACAACACTCAGGATGGAATAAAAAGAAGAGGAAAAAATACCTTTCCCTGATTTAAATTAAAAAAGGAGCCCGTGCAGAAGCCAGCACCTGGTTCAGCCTTTCCCAGGGCGGCCTGGGACAGGGCAGCAGCGCGCTGGGGCGGGGAGCTGAGAGGTGGAGCAGTGCTCCAGCTCCGCACCTTCTGCCCAGCATCCTCTGCACATCACCTGGTGAAATCCCAGCCCCTCCGAGGGGGGACCTCTCTGGAAGGTGCTGACACAAGAAGGGAAAAGGGGAGGGTGGATGCAGCGAGCATGGGGCACGGAGCCCAGAGACATCTGCTTTTCTATCCTTCCTTCTCCCCCTGAATCCCCAGGTCGGGGGCTTCCCTCCTTCCCCCACTCCTGAGGCACAGAGGTCTTTTGAAAGTTGGGGATGTTTGCCCTGCTTGTCTGCCGTACACCGAGGGCGAGAGGAGCCTGCAGCCACCTCTGCCCTAAGACCATTTTCGAGGAGCACATGGGCATCTCACAGCATTTTCAGCCCCCTCTCCAGGCTCTTTTACACCACATTTTAGAAGTCCTCCCAGGAAGCGATTGCTTTTTCTCATCACAGGGAGCTGAAGGCAAGCTGTGCTCACAGGCTGCAAATCAGACACCTCATCGGGAGCAGCTCCGACAGCCGCTGCGCAGCCGGTGAGGCCACCACACCGCAGCACCCAAGGGACAAGCCAGGGACAGGGGACAGCGGCACGAGTCGGTGGGGCGAGAAGCAGAGAGCTCCCACCTTCCCTTCCTTGTAGCCCTTCAGCTGTTCCCAAAGGGGCTGCACAGAAGACGCGATGCAGACAGGATTTTCCTGCTGCTTACAGCTTCGAGCACCAACTGCCCCATTTCTCCCTGCACAAGCAGCATTTGTAGCACATGCAAGGCCAGAGGGGCAAATCCCTGAAAGTTGAAGAGAGAAAGACCCCTGCTCCTTGCTTGGGGACTCCCCTGGCTCTCATGTTTCCTGCCTGTCCCCTCCTTTGGCCGTCCTCCTGCCAGGCAGGACACGGGCCGGTTTGCTGTCGTCCTCCCCGGGGTTGGCCGTCACAGCCACACTCGCTCTCTGGGAACTTTCCCCATCCAGGGAGCAGAGGCGGGAGCGGGGGAATGTGGGTGCTGGGAGGAGGATGGGTCTGGCAGGGATCAGGGGGTCAATCCAGCTCAGGCAGATTATATAAAATGATAGTTTCCATTTCCTTGCTAAGGCATCATAAAGTGCTTTGCTCAGACCAGTAAAGTATATGTGATGGGGCTTAAAATATTAAAAAATTGGCCAATTTTCATACTTTCGATGTCTGGCATGTCACAGCTTATTAACCAGCTGAAAAGCCTCTGTGCCAGGGACAGGTGAGTTGGGGGGGTGTTGGGGGAGGGCATGCAGGGCTGCACATGGGCTGTGCTGGTGCGAGCGGGCCGGGAGGAGGGGATGAGTTTGATGTGACGGGAGCAGAAGGGCTCTGCACCTTACACACGTGCAGCTTGGGCTGAGGCGGGCCTTAGTCAAAAGGGGCTAGACTGTCAAATTCAGCCCCATCCTAAAATGAAATTCAGAAATTTGTCAGGCTCCCATCTTGAACTAGTTAGGTTTCTTCCCTCAATTACCCCGCTGGAAAGCTATTTTATAAACTCCCTCATCTGATGATTAGGAGAAACCTCCTTCAATTTTTAGCTGACATTTATTCACGACAGGTTTCTACCAATTTATGATTATGCCAACAGTGTCCTTCCACTTACAGAGTTCCTTGCATTCCTGGGTGTTTCCTCTCCAATATATTTATAGGCAGCAACCATAAACATCTTAGCCTCTGATTTGTGTCTAGACTACACAAGCAAAACTCTTTCAGAACCGGTTGTCCTGTCTGTGCCCACTAAACCACATTTGCTCCTCTATTTGGGGAAAAAAATCCACAAATGACTTGTGTCAGTCTCAGATCAGTAAATATCATCCCACCTCTTCATTTTCAATAAAAAGTCCCCAATCCACTGGCCCAAATACTCTTTTCTCACCAGCAAACCATGATATCCGTTGTCCTTTTCAAGTATATTCAGTGCAAGATGAGCGCTGAATAGCTCAGCCAGACGGCAGAGTCTGTTCCCAGTGAGATCATGGGGCTGAACAGGCATTTAGCCCGTCCACATTGGAGTAACCAGGCCCAGCAGAAGAAAGACCTGCTTGGAAAGAAACCCCTCTCCTATGAGGACAGGCTGAGAGAGTTGGGGGTGTTCAGCCTGGAGAAGGCTCCGGGGAGATCTTAGAGCGGCTTCCCAGGGCTGAAAGGGGTCTTGAAAGAAAGATCACGACAGAGTTTTTAGTAGGGCCTGAAGCGATAGTACAAGGGGTAATGGTTTTAAACTGACAGGGTGTAGCTTTAGGTTGGACGCGAAGAAGAAATTTGTTGCTATGAGGGTGGTGAAACACTGGACCAGGTTGCCCAAAGTGGTGATAGATGCCCCCTCCTTGGAAACATTCAAGGTTGGACGGGGCTCGGAGCAACCTGCTCTAGTTAAAGGTGTCCCTGCTCGTTGCAGGGGGGTGGGACTAGATGAGCTTTACAGGTCTCTTCCAACCCAAACTGTTCTATGGTTCCATAGTTCCGAGGCTCTGCTGGGAGAGCTTGGGTGAGGAGTGGGGCAACGGCTGCTCTGCGCGAGGCCACTGCAGCAGCCTAAGGAGGGTGGGTGCTGCCTCCCGGGACAGCAGAAGGTGGCAGAAAACCTGTGGCTCACACCGGGCAAGGCAGGGGACGCCTGGCGAGGCTGGGGCTTCTTTTGGACTGCTGTCGAGGGCCCGACACCCTTCCTGCCCCACGTGGCGGGGGTCCGCTGGGAAGGCAGGGCCGGGCTGCGGCAGTACCATGGAGAGCTGCCCCGCGCCCCAACCCCCGGGGGCCCCTCCTGCCCCCCGGGTGCCCTCCCCATCTCCCCATCTCCCAGCACTCCCTGCCTTCAGCCCTAGCACTCCCGCCAGCGTTTGGGGAGCCAGGAGGGCACCATTGCTCTTCTCCATCGGGGTGCTTTCCACAGCAGCACCCCCCCAGAGCCCCCCTCCCTGCTATACACCCCTCTGAGCCCAAGCTCTGGTGACGCTGCAGCATGGTAAGGACCTTCCACGGCACAGAGATGTGACACCCCAACAATCTTCTTCTCCCCACCCTCTGGAGCTGCTGTAGAAGCCCACTGCAACTAAGACCTGGCCAAGGTGCATCTCCCAAGGCTTCACACCTGAGGTCTCTGCACCCACAGCCTGTAGCCATTCCTGAGGGCACTTGCAGAGGCCGTGCTGGGGCACTGTCATGGGCACAGGCCTGAGACAACCCACCGGTGTTTCCTTTCCCATCCGTGAGCTGTCAGAAGCTGCTCAGAGCCGTGGGAAGGCTGCCCGGTCTGGGGAAGGATACACTTCAGGAGCTGACCTCCTCAGTGCCCAGGAGCCCTGAGCAGGGCCATCAGCAGACAAACAGCAGCTTCCCCAAACCCTCCTGTCTGCCTGCTCTGGCTGCAGCAGGTTATGGCACATCTGAGAGCAGGTAAAGCAAACGCTGCCATTCTCTGCAGCTGGCAGCAGCCCTGCGGCGAGCGCGGCACCCGCGGTAGCTGTGGGCTGGCAGGTGCCCCATCGTCACTGGCACTACCAGTGTTATCTTTGGATGGAAAACCTGGGGAAATTTGAGTGCTTGGAAGAGGACGGGCTCTCCTGGGTCAAATTAGTCATTCCTCATTAGAAAAGCCCTGCTGGTTTCTTTGTTTCTCTTGCTCTCCAGTGTACCTAGGTAAATACATTTTCCAATTCTCCAAGTCCCGCTGAATAGGAGAATGGCAAGGTGAGAATATTAAAGCTGCAGATTATCAAGTGCTTCCCGTGAATTAAGACTCCAGCAGAGGAATGGTGGGGAGGGAGGCTGGGGGGTAAACTGCAGAGCGGGAAAGACAGGGAAGCAAAGGGGGGAGGCAGGGGCAGGAGAAGGAGGAGGATGGAGGAGGGAACACTAGAGAGAGCGCACAGAGAAAACAGAGAGGGGAGAAGGCTGATGGAGGAGAGCAGAAGGGGGAGAGCTGGGCTGTGGAGAGGCTTGGCAGCTGCTGAAAGTGTTACGCATTTCAATTTTTAATGATTCAAAAATACAACCATTAACATGTCAGAGGCAGAGGTAAATGGCAGGGCTTTTTTACAAGCCCTGATGTCTTTGAAGAACAAATGCCATATAAAAGGGAGGCTTTTAAAGCATTTTGGCTGGGCCGTGCTGCCTGCCCCCCTCCCTTCTAGGGGAATGCTCCCCCTCCAAGACTGCCGATGTTTGCATCACTTTGTTTTAGTTGTTTTTTCTCCTTTTTATTTCTCCTCCAATCTCTCTCTCTGTCTGGGATCTTCCAGTTCACAACACAGACCTGTGAAATCAGGAGAATTCTGCTCTTTGCTCCCAACATCCCCCGCCAAACAGATTTGCATCAGGTGCAGACAATGACAAACTTTGAGCCGTTGTTCCCACTTTCAGCTGAGAAATTTCCCTCCCACCTCGGTGACTTGGCTTGCTGCTCTCTCTCTGCCTGCTTCTCCCCGAGTCCCCCTTGTTCTCCGACTTCTCATCCTATTGCCCTCGATGTTCAGACACTTGCAAGACCAAGAAGGAAAAATAAAAATAAAAAAAAAGGCCTAGTTGTCTATGTAAGAAGGACTATAAGCTCAAGAGGGGGGGAAAGGTGGCCCAGAAGGATGTCTCTCACACAGGACCCTCTCAGCCACAGCTCAGATCCTCCACTCCTGGAGATGCAGCCAGCTCCGGTGCTTGTGATCACATCTCCCAGCAGCACCAGTACTGGCAGCAGCAGATGCTGTTACTGGCGCAGGTGTAGAGGTATTCCTGGTGCGGACAGTGGTGGAAATGGGACTGCGCTCGGGGTAGACAGGCAGCAGGTATTTACCTACTGTGTGGCATGGTGTTCCTGCCTGACCTGAATGACCGGGGATGAGAGGGCGGAGAAACCGAGGGAGCTGTGGTGCTCACATTTAATCTGTCTCTTAGGAGGTGGAAGCAGGAGGGGATGCTGGTCAAACCAAGTGGCTTCAACTGTCCTTGCCACCATCGGTTCTGGCACAGCAGGGCATGCAGAGACCAGCGCGCACTTCTGCCAGCTCCAGGGCATGTCTTTCCACACAAAATAAATGACTTAATGCAAAACTAAATGAGAACGTGAGAACCGTAAACTAAGGAAGGAGGCGGTGCATGCCAGTCGTGCAAACAAGGTTCAGGTCACTGGTATTTCTCTCGTGATGGAAGCATCAGACTTTTAGAAGCTGTGTTATAGCAGTGGGAAGAAAATAGCACCATTTTGGATGGGGAAGTTATTAGATCCCACAAACAGGCTCCAGGAAATGCTGAGATAGAGGAGTGATGGGCATGAGAAAAGAGCCCCTGTGCCCGTGCACAGCACCAGACCTCCCGTGTCCTTCAGGAGCTGCCGATCCGGGGATGTGCAGATTCCCGATGTGCTGGGAGCGAACTCAGCCTGCCCCTGAGGGCTGCCAGCCCTGGCTGGGTGTCAACGATGCAGATGTCCCACTCTGAGCACGCTGCAGGTCACCAGAAATCTTGGGTCAGCATCACCCAGGCAGGCCCCGGACAAGGGGAAGCACAGAGATGGGGGAGCCCAGGCAGTGATGTGCTCCCAGGTGGGCACATGGGGCAGCGGGGCCCCTCGCACAGAGCAGAGAGGAGCACACACTTTCTCCCTTCTCCCCAGCAACAGCTTCCCCCCTCCGCATTCTGCTGACTGTACATTTTCTGTTCCAGCTGGAAGTCTCCAGACAACTTCTGAGGGGTTGTTCTCACAGCACTCCCACCCTGCTCAGACACAGGAAGCAAAAGGAGCCTCGGAAGAGAAAACTTCCTGGCCAGAGAGCCCTGCACAGCCTTACCGACCCCAAGGCTTTCAAAGAGCTGGGGAGTCTCCAAGGGAACCCACCACCAGTCCCTGGCAGGGCTAACAGACAGACAGATAGCTGGATCTTTGCGCCTTGGACAGGATTTCATCACTCAGTCTTAGACTGAATACATATTCATCATTTGTAGATTTCTTTTTAATGGATAAAATATCTTCTTTTTAAAGACAAACCCTACTGCTGATGGCACAAACAGCTGTGCAGGGAAATATCGTCAGTGCAAACCCAGTCAGTATCCCTCCCTGGGCGTCCTGGGGAATCTAACAGCTTTTGACTTTTAAAATTACTCTGAATGCAAAGGAATTTCAAAGAGAAGACAGAAAGCCTCCCCCATCTGCTCAACCACATCATCCGGGCAGTCTTCCCGTGCCTCTTCCTGTCCGCTCAGCATTCCTACCCCTCTTCGGTGGGCCTGGGTCAGGCTCAGGCACCTTCACCCCTGCCCCTCCTGGAGAAGATGTAGCGGGTGCTCCCGTGTGCTGGGGTGGGGAGAGCTGTCTCATTTTCCCAAGCAATTGACTCGAGGTTACGTTTCTCAACTGCACCCCAGGGAAGGAACTTCTCGAGCCCCCTGCCACCGCTCCTCACGAACCCTTATTGAGTTTGACATGCGTTGTTCTATTTCTGATGGATCCCGGCCACTGGAATATCCATCTGATAATCAAATGAAATAGCCAAGCCCCCTGCGTACTGCATATTTTATATGCTGCTCCCTGACTTCCATTGTTTCACGTTGTTTAGACTATTAGTCAGAACAATTTGTCATCCTACCCCTGCTGCCTGGTGGGATTCGGGTTGTTGTGGGAGAAGGCGAGCCCATCCACCGCTGTGTGTGCAGAGATGAAGTGCTCAGGGGCGGCCGAGCCCAGCCAGACCCACGCTGGGATTCATTACAGCTCAAACCTCCTCGCACCGTGAGGCTGGTTCATGAAACCTGGAGGGAGGCTCATTCCCTGCCCCAAAGATCTTGCAGGCTAAGAAAAACAAACCGCGTTGTGCCGGGGTAGGAAGTGAGGGAAGGAAGAGGCTGAGATCTATGGCCAGGAGCAGATGCCAAGAGAAGTTGGAGGTGGCTTTGGAGAGGCAAGACTTTGACTGACAAGGGGAGAGGGGGTTTTTCTAGCATGGCACTGCAGTCTGCAGGGGGCTGCTGAGCTCCCGGTGCTGCAGGAGCTCCCGTCAGCTCCATTTCTCACTACTGCTTGGGGTAAGAGGCTGGAGACCGGCTTTGCAGGCAGAGCAAGCAGACAGCTCCCCTGGCCGGGCTCCACACGCTGGGTTACAGGCAGGAGTTCAAGCCCAAGCAAAGGAACTTCTGTTCCCACTCCTGCTCAGATCCCTTCAGGGGTTCCTTGCATTATAAACACCTCCTCAGGAGACAGTGATTGCTCTGGCTGCTGTTATTTTCTCTGTCGAGTCGCCCTGTCAGCTCCACTTTGGTGTCAGGAGTGGTATGGGTCTGGCTTGGAGGGAGTCTGCAGGCAGCAGAAGGGAGCAGGAGGCCTGCGATTAAGGAGGGCCCCAGCCTGATGACTTGTCCCACCATGCTCTGGGCTCCTCTCGAGGAGTCAAGGGGATGATTTCCATGCTTGCACCGGCCCTGGCAGGTCAGTCACCTGGGGGAGCTGGAGGCAGCGGGAGCCACTGCAGATGAAACCTGTTGACCAGGAGAGTGAGTCTGACTGCCAAAGCCCAGCTCTAAGCTGCCGGGTTGTCCCAGCCCCATCTCCAGCCTCATCCAGAGCCCATGCGCCTGCCGGAGCCCCTGCATCTCCCATCTCTACTCCCTCCTCCCAGCACAGGCTGAGCAGCCACCTTAGTGCCTATGTCAGCCCAGGAGCAAAACTCACAGCTGGTTTTCATCCAGACACTAAAATCTCCTTCAAAACCTTTCCTGGCCTTTACGACACTTGTTGCTGCCTCAGCTCTGCCCATCACCGTGGTATCTGGCAGCCAGCACGCAGGCAGGAGTCTCGGCTGTGTTTGACAGAACCTGTCACCTGCCTGCTTGTGACCTTTGCCTGCCGACAATTCACCACGTGTCGAGCTGCCAGCGAGCATGCCGATGCCTGACTCCACTGACTGCTAAAGTCGCTTAAACCTCCTCTTGTCCTAGAAAATCACCTCTGGCTGCCAGTCAAGCACCTCACCTCACCTCCCCAAGCAGGGACTTGGCTGCCAGAGGAGGCTGCGCGGGGAAAAGGAAAGCATGGCTCAGGCTGAGAGCTGGGGGGCTCCAGAACCCTGCGGGCGGTTGGGCATCCCACTGGGGAGCACTCACTGCTTGCCTGGTCATTGTGTTTTCTCCCACAGAAAACCCTACAGCCCCCACACATGCGTCCTGCGGAGCAGAGGGTCTGTCCCGGGCTGGCCCCTGAGCTAGGGCAGGTAACAGGCTGCTTCCCCTGTCACCCATCAGGCCGGTAATGGAGCGCTGGCATCACTGCAGTCATCGGTGATTTATGTCAAACCCTCATGTTAATCTGGCAGGGGACACGACTGTAAATCGCTCAAAGGCACCCAGTGTTACACACGGCTGCTACGTATTCCCCAGCTTAGCTAAGCCTGTGCTGGCATATGCAGCCAGGGACACGGTCCCGGGGTGTCCCTCCTCGGGGAGGGCAGCCCAGATGGCTGAGCTTGGAGACGGCCGCTCCAGAAGGAGCTTCTCCATCCCCCCCCACCACCCGCGGGCTGTCTCACAGTTGTGATTTGCAAGACCCTTCCTATCCCCACCTGGCAGCTATTGCCTCCCAACAGCCATCCTTGCCTTGACTCTGGATGCCTGCCCTGGGGTCATGTGCTACAGAAGTTTGGAAACTCCTCGGGGTGCAGGGAGCTGCCCTGCGCTGAAGACATGCTGTCTCCATCCCTGTTGGCACTGGCTTCCTATTAGACTCCAACGGTGAATTTCAGGGTTGGTTGTGACCTGCGGAGCCCTCGCAGGGCTGACAGAGAGGAGCCATTCCCTGCCCAGAGACTGGAAAGGCTGGAGCTGGAGACTCCTGGGTGCTGGATTGGAGTTGGAGTTCATGGGAGAGGGCTGGGGAGGGTCTGGCTGCACCCATGCCACCCGGGAAAGGGTCTGAAGGGCCAACTTGAGCTCCACTTCCCAGCCAAGGCAAGGAGGGAGAGGCTTCTCCTGGTCACGCACTACCTGAGCATCCACGGCCTGCCATGGGGCCACAAGGCTCTCGGCCGTGGGAAGAGCTCAATGAGGCAGGGGGACATTGAGTGGCAGAAAATTTGGCCTTTTGACCAGCCCCTAAAGACTTGCAAAGATGTCATAAAGGCTGTTGGGAGAGGAGGAGCTTGGGAGGAGCTGCCTTCTCTCCCAGACATCCATCTTACAGCAAAACGTGCTGTGCAGATCGACCACTTGCAGTCGAGCCCTTCCTTCCGAGCAGGCGGCTGGCCCCCCCATCTCACCCCTTATCTCCAGGCTGCTTGTCAAAAGCTGAGTGCAGCATCCCTTGGAGCTGTGTCCCAAAGCAAACTAGAAATTCAGGCCTTGCCTAGGAGGCAGAGCAAATCCTCATAAAACCTCTGAATGGAAACAGAAGTGCATGTTATTAAAAAAAAAAAAAAAAAAAAAAAGGCGAAAAGAAAGAAAAGGAGGAACCTGCCTCCCTATCCGTGCACACAGACATGTCCCTGCACAGCCAAAGCCCTTTGTGCCTGCCAGCTGGCCACCCTGCAGCACGAGGAGGGTGTCCCAGCTGTGACATCCCCAGGTCCTCCCCGCGTGTGGCCGCGCTCCAGCCAGGCGCCCGCTCCTCCCGCTCAGCTCGCCCGCAGCAGGCGAAGGGGTTAACTCCCAGCAGCTGCTCCCCAGATGCCGGTTCTGGAATTCACATTTGTGTAATAATAAACCTCGGGGTAAGCGGCGGTGATGGGAAGGGGGGGGTCGCTTTGTGTCCCCCCCTCCTTGGCTCCCCCGTTCAAGCAAGCTGGTGGCTGCCAAGGGGGGCGGCTGGGAGGGGGAGAGGGGCAGCAGCCCAGGTGCTGCGGGATCCCTTCCGACGGACTCACAGGGAGATGAATTAGGGGCCCGCCAGGAACACTTGGCTATTTTTCATACCGCTTGCCCGCACCGCTCTAGCAGAGAGCTGGGACATCCCAAGGGCCAACAGACCCGGGGGGGCCAAACCTGAGTGGGTCTCCCTGAACAGGGCAGGACCGTAGCGTAATTTGTTTCAGGAGAGAGGGGTGAGGAGAGACAGACATAAATTTTATTTAGAGGCTTTCTCTTTAATGGCTCCCATCGCCTGGCAGGGCAGCACACCTGCTTCCAATAGCCACCCCCAACTTCTGCTGGCGCGGGTGTGGGAGGAGAAGGGCTGTTCTGCCATCGCCTCTGCCCGGCTACGGGCATCCTGCCCGAGGTGGCAGAGGGGTTTTCCCCTGCTTCACAAAAGGATGACGATACACAGCGTCAAACCCCGCGCTTTCCCTTTTCTTGGGGTGTACAGGGCCTCCCCTCACCCCAGGTCAGGGCTGGGTGAGCTCCCAGCTCCCTGCTCACCCCAGCAGCACGGCTCATCTGGTGAGGATGCTTCAGAGCCGCGCAGCCTGATCCGAAGAGGTCACGGAGCTCGGCGAGCCTCGAGCGGAGGCGGGCAGGAGGTTCCAAAGTCCTGCCACCCCCGTAGACATCTCCGGCTTCACGGTCCCGGCTCCGACCCACAAAAGCCCCAAGAGCTTTGCAGATTGTTGGAGAGAGATCAGAGGTTTCGCTGCGAGCGGGGGCAGTGGCAGGAAGAGGGTTCGGGGGGTCCGATTTGAGCCGATCTGTCGTTCCATTTGGTCTGAAACCCTAAACCGGGTCATCTTTCAGGGAGGATTTCTGCTGCCAGCCGCGATGCCTTTCTTCTTATCCCGGTGCTGTATTTCACGCGGCGGGGAGACGGGAGGTGGCACCGAGTCAGAAAAGCCTTCTGCTGACCAGGGCTCGCTCCCTGCTGAGAGAAGCCCACGCGAGTCCCCGGGTTGCGGAGGGGCCCCAGCTCAGCCCCTGCCTGCAGACCCTCCCGCAAGCCCCCCGGAAAGTATCTCTTCTCGCAAGATGGCGAGGACACAGCCTCAGCGGCTGCCGATGGAAGAGAGGGAAGGGCAGGAGGATTTCACACCTCTTCCCAAGGGTTTTATTTGCCATCGGAGGGGGGCTGCTCCCCACCCAGGCTCACCCGGAGGATGGGTGTCAGCTGTGGCGGTCCTGGCGACGTGGGTGGGTTCACAGCCCTCCCCTGGCCCCTCTGATCTCCGGCGCTCTGGAGCATCTCTGCTTCCCCCCGCACGGCCGGGGGGGTGGTGTGAGGGGTGGGGGGGGGGCTCATCCCACTTCTTCTGAGCCTCACTCCGGGGCAGCCTCATCTGTTCCTGCTGTTTGGCAGCTTAGCAGCCCACCCCAAAGGAGCGGGGCGTTCGGGAAGCAGCTGGGGAGAGCGATGGGAGCGGGACAGCCTTTGAAACATGAAGAGCCGGTGCGGGGGTACGGCGGGGGCAGTTGCTCTTTTGGTGCTAGAGCCCTGGCTCTTCGGGAGGGTGGACATGGAAAACATCCTGCTTTCCTTCCCAAATAGCCGAGGGGCACCAGAGAGCCCTGTCCGTGGCCAGCTGGCACCTGCTTCCCTCTCAAAAAGCATCTTCCTGACAGCATCTATAGATGGTCCCAAGCCACCAAGGATGGAAAAGTTCTCCTCAGGAGGGGGCTTGTACGGCTCTGTGAGCTCTGTGAGCTCTGTGAGCCACTGAGAGGGGACTATTTCCAAAACCACCAACTCTGAGGGGTTTCTGTGCATCCCCGGGGAAACCTCTGGCTCTCTCTGCTTTTCCCAAGCTGCTCCACCTTCACGTCTCCTCCTCCTCATCCACGGAAGGAGCTCGGACTCTCCCTGCCCCCTCAGCCTTTCTGGGGCCCAGCACAGCCACGGTGCAAGGTCTGGGCAAGGTTCTGGCACATCAGTCTGGCACACACCTCGCCAGGAGAGCCAGCAACTCCAGGGAGGAAAATGCACTTTGTGGTCAACCCCACGGTGATGCTGCTGTTGAATCTGCTGCTGCTTCCCCTGAGCAAACTGGTTTCTCTAACAGAAAAAAATTAAATAAATAAAGAAGTTAAAAAAAAAAAAAACAACCCAGGCCTCCAAACTTATCTCAAAAGGCCTCGTTATGAGTATTTTATTTGCTGGCTTCAGCCCAACAGCTCTCTGGCCATAGAGCCTTGATTTCTCCCTCCAACTCCAGCTCTTCGGGGGGAGCAGCCTGGCTGGGGTCCCGCGCTCTGGATTCAGAGGAGCCCGGGTTTCCTTTGGAAAGCACCGTTAATTGACATGAGAAAATAATCCAAGCCTCTTTCTCTCTCGAGCAGCAATGGTTCTCCTCACAGGGTGTCTTGAAAAGCAGCGCTGCTTTTTGGGGACTCTGCAAATGCATCAGTCAAACACTCCCTGGGCCAAAACTCTTCCCCGGGGCAAGGCCATCGGCTTCAAAAGACTTGCTCCGGAGATGCCTGCGGCCACTTGTTTTTCAGACCCGCTGTGGACTGGCTCCAGCCCGTCAGCCCTTTCTGCTCCCCTTCCTGCTCCTGCTGGCACCCACGTCCCCTCTGCTTGCTCGCCTGTGCCCCTGGGTGGGTGCAGGACCCTGCTGTCTTCCCACCCTACCTCTGAAGCAGCTCTACAGTGAGCATCCCCGCCCAGCGAGCACCCCTGGCACGTTCACGCTGCCGGCAGCTCTCTGCCCACAGCCTGCCCACCGTGTGGCACCCACCGAGGTGCCCAGGCATCGTTGTCAGGATAGTGGCTCATTGTCACCTCCACCCCGTTCTGATCATCCCACCCTGGAAGTCACTGGGAAGGGCCCAAGGGAGAGGGAAAGGGGAACAAATTCCAGCTGGGAGGGTGAAACCGGTTGGCAGAGGGAGGGAGGGACTGGGGCAGCCCGGGGACCTGCCTGCGGGAGGTTTCGCAAGGCGCTTGCTTGTTTGTTGGCTGCCAGAGTTTGTTATTCTTAAAAACAGCTTTATCTTACTGGTGCAAAAGCAACAGAGGCATTTTACAGGAAAAATAAATCCTCCCTCCTTTCTCCCCACAGGCATGTGATTCCATCCCAGAAAAATTGTATCAGAAGAGGATTATGGCCCCAAGATGAAGATGTGCGGGTGGAAGCACCCGGTGTGGGTTTGTCTGTGAGCCCATCACCCTGCTGCTGCCGCGGGGTCCACAGGGGGCTGGGGTCCCTCCTCCAGGGAGGAAAAGGACGGGTAAGGACACCGGGAGGGCTGCCCAGCAGTGTGGATGCTTGCCCCTGGGGTCTTTGCAGGAAAAAAGGGCTTGAACAGGCCCTTGTGCATCCACGGCCACGGGCAGGAGCAGGGAGCCACCTCCGTATGGGTGTACTGCAGCGTGGCTGTTGGCCCATTCCCCTTCCACCCCTCCTGGCCCATCACCCCCTCCTCCCTGTTTCCAGCCTCAATGTGTTTCTCATTAGGCTTCACTTGTAATTAAGTTGGTAGCACTTCACGGGCTGGCGAACCAGGAGCCGCCTGCCTCAGGGGGCTACAAATGCTGCTCAGCGGAGACTTTTTTGCCCAAAGGCTGCTGGTTTAGCACTGGCCCCAGCGGGTTGTGCTGAAGGCTGCTGCTATCAGATCCGTGCTCTGAAATCAGTGCTGCCGAGCTCTGGCTTTCTTGAGAAAGTAGCCCCGGACCAGGAGCAGCCCACCGTCCAGCAGGGACCCGGGATGTGCTGAAAGCCTGCGGCTCGGTGTAACTTCGACAGGTCCGAGGCAGAACTTGCAGCTGTGAGCCCCTCCAGCGCTGGAGATAAGCAAAGGGCTCTGCCATCATCGCTGCAAACTGGTAATTTCCACCAGCGGTAAAATTTGCTTTTGCATTTGTATAAAATACACTTAAGTGCATGCTAAATGCAGAGTGAGTGAGACCAGAATTGCAAATGGAGTGGATGCCATATTGATTATTGAGGATTTATTCCCCGAGGTTTAGGAGGTTTGCCATAGACACAGAACTCTTTGCACATGGCTGTCGTTAACACTCCCGAAATCAACTATTAATAGTTAATGGATAATTTAATAATTAATTAATATTTAACAAACGGGGAACAGAGGAACAGCCTGTCTGCCACTAAAATGGAATAATAAAGAGAAAAAAGTTTACGATGATGCTGTCCAAGTGATTTTTTTGGTTTGTTTTCTTGGACTCTGAGGCTATGAGACAAACTACTGCAAAAAGGGCTGTGGGAGCCCTTTGCCTCTGGCTCATACCCGCCATCCCCCAAGTTGCTTTGGGACCCCTCATGACCCTACTGGGCTCGCACTGGCCGAGGGCATGGAAAATGAGATGCCCTAAGTTACACCGAGAGCCCGCTCCGCATCCGTGGCGAGAGCAGGCCAGGCTGGCAGCCCCTGTCCCCGGCCACCCCGCCGCCGAGCCCCCATGAATACTTTATGATTACAAATGGATACAGCACTTGCCACCGCGCGCTTGCTAATTGCTTCAATTGTGTATTAAACAGGCACTAATCATTTCATAAATATTGATATTTGCAGGGAGGCGTTTGCAGGTGGGGACCAGGAGGGGTGGCTCGGGAGGAGCCGTGCCACCACGCAGAGGCCACCCGGGACCACCACCCCCCGGGCACCCTCCATCCCTCCCTGCTCCTGGCAGGACAGAGCAGCGCAGGGAGCACCCAGGGACACATTTGGGGCACTGGGAAATGGTGGAGGCTGCCTGTCCCGCACCCCAACAGCGGCTCATCCACTGCGCTGGGACGGGGGAATGATGGGGGGGAGGTGGGGAGGGACCCCCCGGCAGGCCGGGGCACGGGGGTAGCACCAGCCCCTCTGCCATGGGACAAGGCGGCTCTGAGCCAGCCGTGGGCATTTGTAAATTAAAGGCTTATTATTAGCAGTACTTGAGATGTACAAGTTCTGTCTCCCTCGGGATGTTCATTTCGTGCTGATTATCATATTTTTTAAAATGTAATGAATTTATGGAGATAATTCAATCCCTCTGACTAGGAATGTGTCTTACTTCTGCCACAAGTAAAGATGCTGCGTGTGTGAAAATGGAAATTGCTGCGGCACTTTCCATGTCTTTTGCCTGTTTTCCCCTACCAAAGGATCCCAAAATGCTTTGCAGACTCTATCTGCTGGTTAGATCGACCAGAATCACATCACTTTTCAGAAACGTAGTCACCTCTGGGCTGGAACACAGAAACTCTTTAACTAGAAGCAGAAATGTAATCAGATTAATTAAGTAAGTACAATTCCAAGGCGAGAAAGTCAATTAAATGAATCATACGTCAATATGTAAATAAAAGGAGCTGGCTTTGAAGCAGGATTAGAGATTGTGAGAATCAAGAGTGACACTTCTTGCAGAGCTTGTTCAAACACCCTCCAAAAGCCACTTCTCCTGGCAGGAGGCAGCACCCAGCAGCAGCGCCGGGCTGCCCGCGGCCAGGGGTGGGCTCCAGGCGTGCTCCAAGCATGCACTAAGCATGTACCAAGCGTGCACCAAGAGCAACGGACACCAGGCGTGCACCGAAGCAGCCCCAGCACCTCTCAGGGTCACATCCACCAGGCACACGGGTGTTTGAGGGCACACAGGGGTGTCTGTGCTCCACGTGCCGGCGTCTGTGCCCACACGGCGCTGAGACAGAAAGTTTTCCATGCCCACGCGTGCGTCCACGCCCGTGTGAGTGTGTGTGTTACCACACGGAGGAACAAGGTCGTTTCCCAGCCGAACCCAACCCTCGGCGATTCACCTCTGCGGTGCCTCGCTGCTCTCCATTCACGGCTCTGGGTATCCTTTGCTTTTCTAGCACGTTTCCTTTCCTTTCCCTCCTTCCTTTCTTTCTGCTGGTGAAGACTCCCTGCCATGGATGTCTTCCTGCACCCATAAATCTTTTGCATGGCCTGAAATGGTGTCACTGAAGAAAGATCTTTTTTTGTGCAAATTTCAATAAATGCCACTGGAACAACGCGGTAAATGATCCTGAAAATACAAGAGCAAAAAAGGAGAGAAAGAAATGGCAGCCGAAGGGGAAAGAGAGTGAAACGCCTGGATTTAAGGCTGCCAAACAATGCATTTAAATAATTCAATTTGCAAAAGCAGAGAAGAAAGAGGAGAGAGAAAAAAAAAAAAAAGGGGGGAGGAAAAAACCCAGCTTGTGTAGCAACCCAATAAATAACCTCAGAGAGCATGAGGCTGGGAATGCAGGACCGAGATAGGCCTTCTCCTGTTTACAAGAGTTTTCATTAAAATGCCAGGAAGAAAAAAATAATAAAAATTTGATAGATTAAGGCTGTAATTTCAGTTTTAATTCCTGAAATCCCCACAGAGACACGGTCGTGTCGCCTTCCCAGCCTGTGCCTCGGCTCTCAGATCTCTCCCCCTGGCTCTCCCCTCGGATGCTCTCAGCAAGGCTCCCGGGATAATTGGAGGGCTGAGGGCATCCGGAGAGCTCCCGCTCCAGCCGGGCAGGTACCTCTGCAGTGACACAGGCTGGGGCCTCATTAGCCGGCGGTTACAAACCCTCCTGTAACAAGCAGCGTTTTGTAGGAGTAGGGACAGACTTAAAGAACTTCAGCTCCAGCAGGTTTGAAACAAGGCGCCCGAGGTGTGCGGGAATCTCATCGCTCCTCCAACAGTGCTGGAGCAAACTCTTCCCCCCATGACTGATGGGCTTTTTGCGCCGCTCCCTCTTATTGCCCCTTAATAACCGTGACTGGCAACTGGCGTCATCATCAGGACTAACTAGTTAGCTTGGATTTGCAATCGTCTCTGGGAGAGCGCCTTTCCTTCCTGCCAATTCCTGGCTATAAATCCCTGTTTATGTCAATAGTGTTGGGAAAATGAATCAAAACGCTGAGCACTCATTGCCTTTTACTGGGGAGATCAGTCCTGGTGTGGCACCAGCCAGGCCCTCTGCAAAGATGTTGAAGTCACCAGAGGAAAAATAAGTGGGAATATCCCAAAACGGGCTGAGGGACTGGGAAGGCGTGTGTCAGGTCTGCTCTGTGCTAGATCAGCACTGCTGGGGAAGCCACTGCTCTGTCTTAAAGCCCGTGTGCCACCTGGGCCCATTTTGGCTTTTTTTTTTTTTTTTTTTTTCCAAAATGCTCCCTACGCTGCCGTGTCACACTCCAGAGCCGACCCATGTCCTTCTCAGAGCAGCATCTCTCATCCTCCAGCTCTGGAAAAGCCCTGCAGTGCCCACGGGGGTGTCCTGGGTGGCCAGGGCCAGTCAGGGCAGGAGGGAGGATGTCCCCAGTGCAATTTGGACTCGGCTTTTCGGGCTCCTCGGTGGGACAGGCAGCGCCCGGCAGCTCCCCACGGGCGCATCTCTCTGCCTGTGAGGATGGAGGCTGGGGGGGCCAAGCCAGCCCGAGCCGTGCCCAGCCTCCTGCCGAGCACTCCCTGAAGAGACCAAAAGGCTTTTAAACTTAGAAAAGCCACATTTTATGTGAATACAGACGAGAGGCCTCCCTTTTCAAAGGGAGCAAACTCAAAGCAACCAGGGAACAGAAGAGAAATAAAATGCTCTCCCCCTGCCTGCCGCATCGGCGAGGGCAAAGCCTTGCTTCCACACTTGGATTCAATTAGCTCCGTGACTTGCAGAGCTGCAGCAAACCCTGCCAAAGGCCCTCGGGCTGCCGGAACGTCCCGTCTGCCCGTGGAAGCTCCCAGTCCCCTCACCCGGAGCCCTTCTGTGCACCCTCAGCGTCAGCCCTTGCACCTCACTGGGGCTCCTTAAAAGCACATCAAAATAAAGAGGGTGCCATGGATTGTAGCAGCGGCTTCGGTGTGGGTGGGGGCGACCATCCCAGGGCTTGGCCAAGGGGATGTTTGCAGAAATCATGCAGCATCGGCCCTGCTGCACAGGGTGGGCTGCTGGGGCTTCAAAACCTTCCCAATGCCCCTTCAGAGCCTCGGCACTGGGCAGCAATCTCAGCTGGGGGAGTGATACTGGTAAGAAGAGCAGTTGGCAGCAGATGAGCCCAATAAATCCCCTCAGACATCAGGGGAAGAGGAACACCAAGGTGATGCCTGGGCTGAGGCAGCCACCGCCTG
Organism: Athene noctua; assembly: GCF_965140245.1. NCBI lineage: Eukaryota > Metazoa > Chordata > Aves > Strigiformes > Strigidae > Athene > Athene noctua. The sequence goes on along the minus strand of NC_134047.1, from coordinate 24,307,927 downwards.
CTCCCGAGCATCCCAGCACACAGCCTCACCCCCAGCACACACGTGCTCCCTCGTCATACAGAAAACACCTCGAATAGGTAACGTTGGGTCATATATTTGAGAAATATTAAACTGTGAGGAAGTGTTTAATTATCTGTTTAATGATGCTTAAAACATGCTGGAAAGACTGTTCTGCAGAGGAGAGCAGTGCATGGCACCTCCTCCCAGCAGTGGCTCCTTACCCTGGAGGGTTTTGTGTTAGTCACAGAGTTTAGGTTCTCACTTTATTCCCATTCACACCCTGCTGGGGTCCCCGAGCTGGGAAAAGAGGCTCGTAATTAGGGGCAGAAAAAATACCGGCAGAAAATCATCTCAGCACCAGGAATTTGGAGGCAGGCTCAGCCTGGGGACTCCAGCGGCATCTCTTATCCTGGGTGCCAGCCCTGGACTGCCACAAAGTCCAGGCTCAGCTACGAACAGCCCGTGTTAAACCTCTGGATAAACACTCAGGGTTTTCTTGCCTTGAGTGTGGCCCAGGGTGGGTGCCTGTGGTTGGGCTCCATCACTGGAGCAACCAGGCTTCGATGGGGGAAGTGATGCTCTTGCTGGGTGACCTGCCCGAGGGGGGCGACAGCGCAGGGACCTCTGCTCACTCCCAACAAGCTTTAAGGCCCCACGTTTCACCGGCTTTAGAGTGCTGACACGCGCGCCCTCACTCATTTCTGGGAGGGGAGCCCGTTTCGGGGCTGTGAGCCTTGGAAAGAGCTGCTTTGATTCACCCGGGGAGGACATGTAAATCCTGCACGCTGCCGTGGTGGGCAGGGCTCCCATTCCTTTCTGCGGCTGCTCCCCAGCCCCGCTGCCGGCTCTGCACCCCCATTTCAGCTGAAAGCCCCTCTCGCAGCGAGGAGCCGCTGCTCCAGCCTGCCGGAGCCCAGCTCTGACCGCAGCAAGGCAAGCGGAGGTGTTGCTGACGGGGTTAGCATGGCGAGGACCTGCCGTGGGTCTCTCGCTGTGTCCTGGGGATCTTGGGGACAGGCATGTGTCCCGCGGGTCCCCGGGAGCCAAACACGCCTGACTGCGGCAGGGTCTTTCCCTAAGCAGATGCTGGGCTTGGATGGCGGATTCAAAGGGTTGAGGAGAGACTATTTCTGGAGAGGACAAAGTGCCATTTCCTGATTTATTTGCGGTTGAAGTGGGTCTGCGAAGTCCCTTTTTGAGGTTGATGGGGAGGGCAGAGGGATTAGCCCACAAACAGCTGTGGTGCCTTCGGTCCTAAAATACTCTCTGAAAGGAGATCCCAGCCCTATAGCTGAGCTCAGTGAAGAGCTTCCGATTTATTGTTCTTTTTTAAAGCACCTGTGCTGTAAAATGTCATTTGTCTCTGTCGAGGGGACGGAGCAGTATGATTTAGGTCCCCACTGCCAGGCAGACAAGGGGCCCTGCACATCCCTTGATCCTCACCAGCCACAGGTGCAGCTCGGCTGGGTTTCCCGGTGTCGATCCCAAGCAGAGCTGGGCTGGCCAGGTGCTGGGAGGCAGCAGCCCTGACACGGGGAGGAAAAGGGCTGAGCCAGAGGGTGGGACCGATCGATGCTTGGAGCAGGGCAGGGCTGTGCTCCCACTGCAGGAGAGCTGGCTGGTGGGGAGCAGGGGTGGCATCCCCTCTGCCCTGAGCATCCCCCATGAATTCTGAGAGTCACATTTCTAAAGCCGTCCCACACTGCTGAGGCTGTGATCCCTGCCAGCACCCCGAGTACCCCTGGGTTTGTGGTGGGCAATGGGGAGGGGTCAGAGCACTGAATGGTCCCATCCAACACAGCCCAGTCATCCCACAGTCAGGCTTTGGTGACTTCCAGGCACTTTCCCCCCAAAGAGGAAACGTCCCCAGCAGCCTGGGCTCAGGCCCCAGCCCAGCCAACACACCTCAGGGGACAGTTCTAGATCCAGAAGACCTTCACAGCGGTAGAAATGAAGGAGAGACTTCGGATGCGATGGCTGCAACATCCCCCTCACACTGTCCTACAAAAAACAGAATCAGAATCACGTCAGCCTCTACTCAAAGGGAGTTAGTCTGGAGTTAGGCTTCAGGAAGCCTTTACGGGGGCATTTAGGTCCCAGATGTTAATTCATGTCGTCTTCCCTCTGTATTTTCTCATGCTCTGGAACGGGTCCCTGTCAATGAAGGAAGAGGTATCCAAAAAGGGATGTGTGAGCTCTCCAGATCCTACAGAAAGGTCCCACGCTGGGTTCCTGGAGTCATTAGCAAGGTGCCCGTTCCCACAGGCACCCTAGAGCGATCTTGCAGGCCAGCTTTGCATGAAGAAGAAAACAATGACATCCCTGTGCTCTCCATGCAATTCGCTTTCCTCACACTCAGGAAAGTGAGCACATACTCGTTTTTCTTTCAAAAACTTCCACAGCTTGGATTTCAGGATTAATTACTGCTTTTCCTTCAGCAGTAGCGTTACTAGGGTTCCTCGTGGGGCCGGGGCCTCTTACAGACCAGCTCTCCTGAGAACATCTCTTGAACATCAAAGCCCTGATGGTTGGTCTTGCCATTGCCTACATCTGTGTGACCACAGCCCTGACTGGTGGGTCTGAGGCAGGGTGGGAGCAGATGGGAACTTCACGGCGAGGCTGGTCCGGGCCAGGCTGGACAGGACACAACTGCCTGGGTCTTCTGTAGCATCTGGCCTGCAGTTGGCAGACACAACACTCAGCAACTTTCTCTGAGCTGAGGAAAGAATAACGACGGGGTAAAAAATAGTCCTAGTCCCCTGTGAGTCCCGTTCATTAAAAGACAACAACATGTTTTATGGCTCACTCGTTCTTCTCTCGGTGGTTTCCCCAGAACGGGACTCAGCCAGATAATAAGCGAGGCTCCACAAGCCCTCCCAAACCATCTCCCGAGCGCCGTGCATGCGGAGCCATAACTCAGCCTCTGTCAGCGGCTCCATCAGTCCCACCCCAGGACCACCCGAACTGCTGATTTCTTCCACCCTCCTCTCTGCTGCTGACCCTCTCCCACTGCAGCCACGGGAATATGAGCTCACTGATTAGAAATCAATAGGATTTCAGCTCACACCTGAGTCACGAGCCCTGCCAGATGAGAGGTTGCTCCCTGCCTCGCACGGCCTCCTGGCTGTGCCCGCTCGGCAGATTTGAGCAGCTCTGGCATACATGGCTGCCGAGAAGGTGGCCCTGGGGAAAGGCTCCCACTTGTGACAGGAAACCCCAAGAGGAGCCGTACCGCTGTGCTGCAGCTGGCATTCAACCCCCAGGGACAGCAGCTTTCCAAGCCTCTGCCATGGGTCGTGGTCTGCTGAGCCCCAGAGCCCCCTGGTCACAGGACGGGTGGGCTGGCGCATCCTTGGGGTCCTTTCTCACACCAGCCTTCAGCCAGGCCACACCGACCAGGGAAAAGGAGAAGGTCCAGGGGGGAAGAGAGTTCTGCCATGTTACCTTTCCCTTCCTGCCCCAAGAGTTTCGTGCTCCAGCAGAGAAACCAGTGTGACTGCAGATACGCTGGGTGCCTTCCAGGCGGCTGCAGTCCCGGGGTGACTGAGCACAGCTCTGGGGCCAGGAGAAAGGAAGGTTTTAGGGAGTGAGAGGTTGAACAATACCTGTCCTCATGGCCGGTGCTGTGCCTCTGCTCTCCTGTCCAGCATGGTGGATCCATATTTTGGCTTTACAGCTCAACAGTGGACTCTAGGCGCTAAATTTATGCCTGAATTTCCAAATTCTACCTGTTCAAAGTCCACTGTTAGTGCTCAGCTCTGTGAAGACCAAAATTATTCAGAATACCTCATGCACCATTTTACACCCGCTGCCTTCTCCTCCATACTCCTCCATAGCTCTGAAGCACCATACTGCGTCTTGGAGGCCAAGGTGAAGCATCAGGGCTACGTAGCACCTCCAGACCCTCCCAGGGGCTTTTACCTGCCTCTCCACATACCAGGAAGGGAGCCAACAGCTCAGTCCCACTTCTCAGCTCCATCTTCTCAGCTTCAGCTTCACGTGTCCTGCTCAGAGATGGCACCTGCCCTTAGGATCCAGGATGGGAAGAGTCTGCCTGATTGTGGGCTTCACTTCAAACAGGATTTGCATTCTAGGCTAATGATGTGCCAATTGCTTTTACAACAAATCCTCCCCCAGGTGTCCCACATGGCTAGTTGATTCTGTGGCCTGCTCTGTGTGTAACATTATGTAGCTGCTGCTAACCCCTCCATAAATATGTTTTTAATGTTTGGTTTGCATCTCGCTCACATTCAATAACTGGCCTGGGAAATCTAAAGTGCATCTTAAAAACTGAGCCACAATAATTATTGAATATTAGATACCATCATTGAAGTATTAAAAACATATTTTTATATAGAAATAGAGTTGGAATACACAGCATGGGGCTGCACCACACACATTGCACGCTGATCACTGAGAAAATGTCCAGCCTCTTATCACACGGATGGCAACGGAGCCCATTCTTCCCCGCAGACGTGCAGCACCTCTTCTCCCAGGCTCAGCACCTCCGCAGCAGCTCAGTCAGGAGAGGGATGAGAAGTGAGAGAAGCTTTCCAGAAGCACGTGACACCACTCAGACACGTCCCCCATGTCGGTCCATGGGCACAGAGTCCAGAACTGCTACAAGATGGTCTAAGGCATCCTTGGACACCAAGCCACGGGAGCGTTGACATTTGAGACCAGGCTGTGGGTAGCCACAGGATAAATTTGTAAGCCCAGCGATGACACTTGGGTGCCTCAGTGGAGAAATGGGCACTTGCGAGGCCCCTCAGCTGAGTTCACCCTCCGCTTTACCCGGTTTGAGACTGCACAAGCAAATGAGACTTGCAGCTGAGCAGAACCTTTACAAAGCCAGCCCCAATTAGGCTTACTCATAGGATTAGTGTACATATTTTAACAATGCAGATAATAATAAATATAGGGAGAACATGCATTAGTTCCACTTAGGGCCCTGCAAATACCCAGAATTAGCGAGTTAATGTAAGACTAGAGTATGTGACTATTATGTCCCCATTCTCAAAATTTTCATTCTCTGATGGATGCACTCAGGGGAACCATTTGAGAGTGCCTCTGCAAGACACTTTCTCAGTAATTTGACTGCAAGGTTTTTGCTTCTGAGCTCCCAAGCAATCGGAGGAGAATCAACACTTCCCTTGATCATGCCAAACTTTGATATCACCAGGCAGAACTGCTTCACGCTTCCAAGACCTGCATGTTTTACGGTCACAGAGGTGAAGATCACAGACCCCATCAACCGAGGAGCATCGCCAAACAGAGACACTGTGATCTGTCGCTGGAGTCCCTTCAGACGCTGTGAATCAAAACTCCAAGGTTTTAAAAGCAAGCAGGCACCGAGGCACTGAGCGAGCGCTCAGCCTGGATGGCTCTTCCTAAGGCCAGAGCCAGCTGCGGGGAGATGATCCCAGCTTAGTCTCTGAGCTGGACTATGAGTTTGGGGAGTTTGTTTCATTTTACTTTCCCTCCCTTCCGTGAAGGTAACCTAAGGGTTTTCTACATAAAACCTAACGGGTCCCTATAGAGCACAGGTTTGGGGGGTGGGAATTAAAACCCACCTGCCCCATTTCTTTATTTTGCCTTTCCTGGGTTAGAAGCAATTAGCAAATCTCGATTTGCAGAGGAAGAAACTGTTGTACGAGGACAGCAAGGGAAATGCACAACACTCACCTTTTCCCTCTGTCAGGACCGAGCTGGAAACCCCAGCTTTCCCCAGAGTCCATTGCGGCTAGTAAATTGACTTTTCTCACAAAGGCAAGATTATTCTTTGGGATTTATTGCCACAGGGTTTAGCAGTCATGTGGCTATAGATGGGCTCAGATAGGTGCTATGCAAACTCATGGAGAAGTCTATCCCAGGCTGGACCAACCTGGATGCTCTCTCTGCTCGGGGAGCCCCTAGATCAGACTGTGAAAGAGCAAAGCCCGTCCTATTCAGCCTGATTTCTTACGTGATATCTCCGAATCGGCCCTTGGGCTGTGTGGCAGACTGGGGGTGGGTGAAGGGGGCCCACAGACTGACCCAGCAACACCATTTTCCTGCTCTTGTCATCCTGGAAAAAGAAAAAAACAAGGCACAAGGTGTGGAGGTGTTCCTGGACCACGTCAGGGCTGGGTCCCAGCCACCCAGCAGGTGACAAAGAGACACCCATGTCCTACTGTGTGGCAGTATCTTTATTCTCTAGTTCTCCCAGCACCAAACGCCAGGGTGGGACTGGGAGCAGCTCAGCACAGAGCAACCCGCTCTGGTCCCGGAGCTGACTGGCAGCCCGCAGAGCCAGCCTGGCAGTTGGAGGGGAAGCAGCAACTTTTGTGCTATTTCAGTCCCAGCAAGAGCTGCAAAATTCATGAAAAATAGAAATACTTGACAGCAAGAAGCAAAGCTCGCATTTCTGCAAGCTGTTTCAAGCCTGGGTTTGATGCCTGCGGCTGGCGACGTGGCTCAAGCGTTTGCACGCCTCTCGGCCAGCCGGGCGCCTGGCCGGAGCGGGCACCGTTCACCGGCTGCGGCCGCAGCCCCGTGGTCAGGGACGTCCCCTGCCCCTTGGCCAGCGCTGCGCCAGGCACAGGCAGCCAGAGAACCCAACGGCATTTAATAGCAGGCTGTCGGAGTCGGTCTGCAAAGCTGTCAGGGAATCTGAGAAATCCAAGTGTAAAATCAGCATGTTTTGTGGGACAGTGGGCACAGACTGCCCATATGTTACCCACACACATCACCAGTCATCTGGGAAATGCGCACATCTTACAGGCTTTCATTTTGCCATTTTTCCCTGTTGGACTTGTCAGAGAAATTTCGCTGCCAGCCCATATACCTTCGTGAAAAACGCATGGCTCAATCTTTCACAGATGGACTTCCCTCACGTCTGGGCTTTGATCAAGGAAAGAAAACAGCGGGGAGGGGACGGGGGGGATTATTACCTAGAAATGTGTCTGTGGAAGCATTTGTACGCGCAGCCCTGCTCCCGGTTCGTTCTGCATTGCCGTTTCTCCACGCATGTACCTGCTGTGGCTGTGAGTGGATGCTCGCCCCTGTCCTGGGGGTACCCACTGGGGTACCACTGCGGGGCAGCCGCAGCCCACAGGGCTGGAATTGTTCCTGGTAGCCCGGTGTATGTGATGCGAAACAGCCTGAGCATCTGAAGTGATCTCTGGCCAAGACTTTCATTCCCCTAATCAACTCGCCACCGCCCCAACACTCAATATCACTGTCAGGTCTGGGTTTCACCTGTCAGACGTAAGGTGCAGGGAGCCAGCGAGGTTTGGGGTGCAGGGAGGAGGAGGGGGACTGAGGCACTGAGGCTGGGTGGGGGGCAGGAGCTGGGGACAAGCCATGGTGCCCGTTTTTGTGGGGAAACACAGACTGTCTTGTGCAGGTTTCTCATTGCTACAAGGGAGGAAAGCACATTGAATGGACTAGGGCCAGGACTTTGCCAGAAAAAAGGCATTAGAAACACTGACCTTCTCCACTGGTCTTTTGTTCAGGGGAAGCTGAAACAACCTACCTCCTTTTTACTCCGCTCATCTTTCCATCAGGAGGTGGAGAGCATGGAAATTTTCAGTACAGTGTTTTCACTGGGATCCTCAGAGCCCTCCTGAATGCCTCATCTGGGCTCATCAGACCGGCTTTGTCTGTGTGCTCTGAATTAAAGGTATCAAGGAAAACATTTTTAATCCTGACTGCCGGCACTGTAGGAAAAGTGCGGCCCTCCCAGTCCAGGGGAGGTGAATCCAAAAAGGAGGCGGCTCATTTGGTACCCGGTGGGTAGAAAGGGAGATAAAGCCAACAGGGATGGAAACGGGTGGGTATAAACCATGGCCCTTGGATGCAGATGGGTTCGTTAGATTTAGGAGGAGTTCTTGGAGGAGCTGCTTTGTTTGGTCAGTGGGAAGAAGGGCATGTCATGAAAAGCAGAAACGCTGGTGAAGGCAGCAGGGAAGGGAGCGCGTGTATGCGAGAGGGGGGATTGGTTCACCGGGCACCACGAAGTTTGTTTTAACTTTCCCAGGAGCCTGAGCAGAGGCTGGAGCTGGTTATTTATTAGCAGCCCTTTCAAAGGTGAACCCTGCCCGGCTGCTGCCAGTCAAGTCCTGGCAGCGGTGAGGCTGGCGTGACACCCCGCAGCACGGGGGCACCCCGGGGTCAGCACCCCGCCTGCGCTGCGCCGCCCGGGAACCGCTTGCCCGCTGCCGGGGAGAAGGTGCCTCTGGCCCCCGGGAGGATGCACGTCCCCGGGGGCCTCCGGGTGCAGGCTCCTGCGAGGGGGGACGGCCACGCTCCGGGGAGCATCTCGGCGCAGCGAGGCAGGCTGCTGGCGGGGAGCTCCGCTCGGCCCAGCGATGCTGGGGCTGCCAGCTCAGCAGATCTGGCACCTGCTGAAGGCAAGGGCAGAGCCAGCGCGTTTGAAATTTAATGAATGGAAAATCAGCCGGAAACTGGTGTTTGGAGAGGGGACTATGTCCAGAAAAACAACAACAACAAAAAACTGAGGGTAGATGAGAGTGGGAAAAAAAAAGAGTCCTACAGCTTAATTTGCCCTTTATGAGAAAAGCTCAGCATTGCAGAAAACCTGGAAGCTTTTGCCTTGCGTGGGCCGAGCAAAGCCTCTGACTCTCTGCCTTGCGGGTCACATTTTTCAAGCAAAATTTCAGGGAGCATCTCAGATGGAAGAAAAACAATTTAAAAAGATGAAAAAACTGGAAAACACCAAGCACAAAGAAAACAAAAATTCGATGGTGATCCAAACTGATTTATTTTTTATATGGCTGATAACCATATGATATGGCCAGTTCATATTCACATGATAACCGGCCCTTCTGTGGCAGCCCTGCTGCGGAGCAGCCGGCAGTGTGCACCCCACGCTGGGCCACGCTGCGCACCCCACATCTCTTCTGCTGACACAGGGATGCAGCGGGCTGGGGACTATGGGTCACCTTCACGGCCCTGCTGCCAGCCATGGGCAAAAGCGAGGTGTAATGTGTGCTGTCTGACCAGGCTTCTGATGGGGTTCCATATCCCTGGCAGTGGGGTTATTTTTTGGGGGTTCTATATCCCCAACCAGTGGGGTTTTTGAAAGAACATGGAGGGTGCTGGGGGTCAGGATGGGTGTTGGCAGCCTGGGCTGAGGGCTCCTCGGCATGGCGGTACCCAGGGCCGGGTGGTGCAGCTGAAGCAGGACAGGGCAGCCCGGCCAGGAGGGTGCTGCCAGCCAGGGTATGTCACGACAAACCCAGAAGTCGGGGTAGGCTGCGGGAAAGGCAGCTGAAGTGAAAGCTGGTGGAGGCTGGGGAGCTGAGCCCTTCCTTGCGTGCTCAGACCTCGTGCTCTTTCCCGTCTCCCACCCGTGTCAGGTTTGCAGCTCCTCAACCACCCCTTCACCCCTTGCCTGCCCACCTCAGACCCCTCCTGGTAGCCAGGCAGAGCAGATTGGGCAGGGGGAGAAGGCAGGAGCCAGAAAAATCCCCTTGGCCCCATGCACAGGGCTGGGCACAGATGGCATGTGTGCACCCCCATCTCCCCTATGCCAGCCCGTCCCTCGAAGGTGACCACAACTCATCACCCTGCAGCCGCCGGCACTGTCGGGTCCCCCTGTGCCTGTCTCTGACGTGACTTTCCAGCTCATTAATTTACCCCATTAGAGGCTCCGGAGGGAGCTGAGGAACTTGGGTGTGATTTTTCTTCCCGGTTTTCAGCCCCTGAGCACATGTGAGAAGAAACACGCACAGCCCCCCCTTCGCTGCTTCCCTCATCGCCGGCCTTAGGGCCTGACCTTTTTGCTTTCTGCCCTGATTTCTAAATAATGTTTAAAATTTGTCACTGGCCCCCTGTCATTCTTCAGCCGCGATCCACTTGAAAGGGACGGTTTGCAGAGCCAAAGAAAACACCATGCGTGGGACCTACACAAGAAATGCCAGACCCTCCAAAGCAATGTGCGCCGGAGACCATACATCCTGGCTGACAAGAGCAGCTCCAAAAGCAGCCTTGGGAGAAAAATGTCCCGGGAAATACCCCGAAAAATTAATTCTTACATGTTGCCACCTCCAGAATAAATGAGATAATGTCTTTAGCTCTAATTGGGTAAACGGAAATGCTCTTTTTCCACAGGGAGCTCCAGCTCTGCGTAACGAGCCATTAATCAGCGGGGGGGGGGGGGGAGCCCCGGAGCCCCCGGCGTTCCGGGAGCTGGGACCCCCCCAGCGCTGGTGGCTGCCAGCCCACCCCATGGCCCCGCTCACCGGCGGGACAAGGCCTCGTCCAGGGCAAGCGGGGAGGAGATCGAGCCCCAGACCAAAGCGTGCCTCTGTGGAGACCCCTGGGCAGGGGACGGGCTGGTGGGAGCGGGGAGGGGCTGGCAGTGGTTTCAGGCTGCTCTTGCCTCGTGGTGTGGTCCCAGGCTGATAATTCCCTGCCTACTCCATTTCTTAGTCTTTAAACAGGGATGGATTTACATCCTGGGGATGGGCATCGTTGATAAATTGGGGGTTTCTTTAATTTTTATTTAGGGAAAGCTGTGGAGAGCCCTGAGGGAGGGCTGGCACGCTGCTGTGTGCCACCTGGCTCTGCCATTCCTCTCCTCTGTCCCATCACCTGGCCTGTGCAGGCACCTGGGAGCTGCTCCCCGTGCCACCACCCTGCCATCCCACCCCCCCACCATCCCACTGTCCCACCATTTCATTGTCCCGCCACTCCAGCATCTCACCATCCCACTACCCACTGTCCCACCATCCCACTGTCCCACCGCCCTACCACCCCACAACCACCCGCCTGCCCTCCACCTGCAGCACCCCTTCATCCACCAGCCCAGCTCGGACTCCCCACAAGCCCCGAGACCATCCTCAGCATGCCCCAGCCCCCTGCCCTCCCCTGGGCGACAAGCAATAATTGGAGCCTGACATCCCATCTGGAGCCGATCAACGCCGACTAACTCGGAGATGTCGCTAATGGAAACTTCAGTGTTTTATTTCCAGGGGCTTCTGTCGCTTCCTCCCTCCAGAAGCGATAACCGCTTCGCAGAGAGGCTGCGGGGCGGCCCCAGCTACCCCTCAGCAGTAGCAGCTCTCTGGAGCCATCTGCGATGCTCAAACACAGAGATCCCCGCTGAGCCCTCCCAGCCCCCTGTCATTAGCAGCGCAGGCCACTGGCTGCCAGGGGTTAAACCAGCTCCTAAAGCTGTTTGTGATGCTGGGCTTCACAGCCCCAACCCCCCCCAGCCCCTCTGCTGCCCCTCCTGCCCCCTCCTCCCCCTGCCTGGGACTCAAACTCTCTTTTTCGGGTGCACACGCGCGCACGCAATCCTGAAGTATCGAGGTCTCGGAGATTAAAAGGCACCATTATGGGAGTCAAACATAAATTCTCCTTTTATTAAACAGAGCAAATGTCATCAGTGAAAAAAAGCAGAGGAGGATAGAGAGGAGGGTTTCGTTCCAACTTCCCTTTACTTTCGTTACTGCTCCTGGCCCTGGCTCCGTGCAGTTGTTTATTTAAAGGTCCAGTAGGGAAAGCTCATATCTTACCTTTTTTCCGCAGGGATTTTCTGCACCATTACTGTAACGAAGAGCATAGACGGTGTCAGCACGGTTTGGCTGGGGCTGGCTGCTGAAAGCCTTGGTCGCTGGCTCGGAATGGGCCGGAGCAGCCAAGAGGATTTGCCATGGGAGTGCGGTGCCCGCACCCGCACTGGGAGCACGAGGGTGAGCCACTGCCGCCCGTGCCCACGGTGGGCACCCGTGTCATCCCTCGGTGAGGGCAAGGGGGTGCCTCATCATCCCAAACTGCCCCCTGCCAGGTCCCGAGGCTGCAGACCCCCACAAAAGCACTTCCCTGAATTATTTAAACGGCCCCAGCTCCGCAGCAGCATCCCCAGGAGCAGGAGCAGTGCTTGGACCAGGGCTGGCAGCAGGGCAGAGGGGGATCCCCTCCAGCACCCACCTGCTTCGGTGCATCCTAAACCTTTCCTGGCAGGCCGGCAGCCCCTGTGCTGCAGCCGCTGGACCCGCAGTGGGCAGGTGAAAGCCACCAGGTAAAAGCTGAGGTGGGCAAATTCCTCCTGGCTCCCAGGGATGGCTGGACCCAGACGAGGTGGTGGGTGATGGGGAGAGCAGCAGGACAGCCCCATGGAGATCCTGGTACAGCTCCGCTGCATCGTTGGCATCCCAGGGCTGGGCCTCCAGGGAAGAGCTTTGGTTCAAAGGTCAAACCCCCACCAGGTGAGCTGAAAAGTTTCCCTTAACTTGATGAGACAGAACCAGATTTGTGTCACATACTCACCTCACCTAATTGCCCCAGTGCCGTGGATTTCTGCAGACCCTGGAGCCAGCACAGGGCTTGGAGATCCTTGCAGGCACGACATGCCTGGACAGGGCTGCTCTGCAGCTCCTAACACTCCCTTGGCTCCATCCGTTCCCCTCCAGAGAGGCAGGAGCCGGGACATGGGCACACACGGTGACAGCAGAGGGCTGCCCGAGAGCAGCAGAAGCATCACAGCACCCGACACTGGTGTTACACAGCATTTATCAAGGCACAGCACTGGGAGACTGAGAGCTCATGGGAAATGTTTTTCCTCCTTTCAGGTTTAATTCTTCTGCCAGGCACTTGTCTGAGATGGTTTTATTCACACACTGCAGCAGAGAAATGGCTGAACAAAGAGGCTCCTTTTTTTTATACGTCTTGTTATCTGGGTAGTCTCAGGAATGTGGCTGAATTTAATGGCTGCATTACCCAGCCGTGCGTGTGTGCGAGCGGGCGCGAGCGGAAGGGGAGCGGGAGGCTGCGGAGCCGCGGGGACTCTCGCCCAAGAAATACCGCGCACGGTGGTAACCACTTAATGCTTCAGGTGAAGTGTTTACTTAAGTGGGCTTCACAATATGGGGGGAGTACTCAGGACACATCTTAAACAAATAACCACCGTGCACAGTAAATCTGCTGGAGAGTGGGTTTTACTCTGCTGCCAGGTGCTTCTTCCGGAGGAGATTTTCATCCTCCTGCATTTAACTCTGGTGCTCGGTAGTTTGGGAGAGACAGATTTATTCAAGCACCAAGGCTGCTAGTCATCCCCTTCCCCCACACTGGTTTAAGGGGTGCTTGTGCTAAGCCGGGGCTCCTTGCAGCAAGCTCAGCCGCCCCCTGCACACCAAAACCCTTTGGGTTTTAGCTGCAGCCTGTACCGAGTGAGCCCCAAGCCGGGGTGAGAGCCCCTGCCCTTCTTGGAAGGAGTCACAAATCTCAGTTTATCCTTTAATGAGCCATAGCTGTGAGACAGGCAGAGTCCAGCACCTTCTGACCCCCACTTGGTCTCCTGCCCCCCGGACAGGACCTGAACTTCAGCATCAGATGCTGTTGGTGCTCCCCAGGCTGGACGGCTGCCGGTGTCCGGCACGGGGCCCCTCAGGACCAGCCAAAAACCCGCCAAGTTTGTAGCTGCAGGGATCTTTTCCCTAGAAATCTCTTCCTTGGGCAATGTCATGTGAGCCTAGAGACTCATCACCTGCCTCTGGTCATTGCACTCAGCCTTCTCCATTTCATGCCCCAGCCTCTTGCTCCAGCCCCAAGATCAAGGTACTTCAGACCTGCTCCTGGGAGCAGCGGCTGGGGCACAGTCGTGCTGGGGGCTGCTGGTGCCCCTGCAGCCCTCTCTGAGACATCTCTCCATCCCCCCATCCAGCTCCCTCCTCTCTGTCCCAGTTCCTGGGGGTACAGTGAGCTTCATCATACACTTCATCCTCACAACACAGCTGCCAGCATCATGGGGATGGTCCCTCCACCCGCCTCCGGACCATCCCAGCAGCAGAAACCAGACCCACCTGTACCCTACGACCCGTCCACATCTGCTGATGTCCCCCATCCCCGTTGGCATCTAACCATCCACCCGGTGTTCAAAATAGCAAATCACTGTAAAATTAGCCTCACTCTTCCTTCACCACCATCTGGAAGAGTAAAAAAACCAACCCCAAACCAGGCTGGAGTAGCCGTAGTGCAGGTGCTTGAGAGGGTCCATCTCGCTGCGAGCGTCTGCGTGGAAAGGGCTGTGGCAGGGAAACCAGCACCCTGCGTGGCTTAGGAAGACAATTACTATCAAAATTCCTTCTGAGAGAGCGGATGGGTCCAACCCCAAAACATAACCAAAGGAAAATGGAAGTGTTTGTCCTTGGAGTTAATTTTTTTTTTTTTTAAACCAGCATCCTGTTCAGGATCTCTTGCCACGGTGAGTCGCTGGGCGAGTGCCACGGTGACAGGCACATCGCAGAGGGGATGGATGGGCTGAGCGGGCACCACCTCTGCCCCATCACATCGGCCCCCTGGCCCCATCAACTCCTGCCAAGGCCCCGTGGAAGCCTTGCCCAGCACTGAGAAGCCTGCAATAAATAAATGGATAAATCGTGCACTGTGGAGGACGATCTCTTCCCTGACCTCTGAGTAAATCACCTTATTCTCTGTATCACGACATCTGATCCCTCGTACCGCAGCCCGCACGCCAGGAGCGACGCAGCCAGCGCCTTCCAGGTCTCTGTCACCCAGCCCGGCTGTCACGCTGGCGGAGCCTCCTGAATAACCCCACCTAGGGTGTCCCTCCGGCCATCAGCTGGGGCAGGGAGAGCAGGCTGAGGCCCTCTTTCCTCCTGACTCTCCTCCATCAGGAGACGAAAGGCCTCCGACACTGGCAGCCGCGCAGACGTCATCTCCCCTGACGTGGGGTTGAACGGGGCGATGCGGTTCAAAGGGATCGCAACAAGTTTGGCTTTGGCCCTACAGCCTGAGGAACCAAAGGCTCCTTTGTGCATCTTTGCCCTTTCCCTGAAGAATTCCCCCAGCACTCACCCCCTCTCCTTTCCACCACCCCTCCCAATTCTCTCTCACACATGTACAGCTTCCTTCTGTTATCTTTGTCAGCAAAGAGAACCTGATCCAGTCCATTAGCTCAGCCCCGCTCCCCTGATGTCCCCCCACTGACAGGGAACATGACACTGCCCCGCCAAGCACAGATGCAAGCTCTCCGTCCTGACAAACATGTGTTGAGAAAGCATTTTTGACCAAGTTCCATATCGAAGGCTAGTGTCAGACAGCAGAGGTGGAATGAAAGGACCTCTTGGCTGGAGACACTGGAGATAAGCAGCAACAGGAAGCCTGCAAGCGAAAAAAGATGCTAGCCCCAGAAATTTTAGAGGGGAGAGCAGTGACACAAAATAATTGCTGAAAGAATGCAGCTTGATTGCAGACAGCAGGGAGAGTCTCAAATCCTGCACGGAATGAAACACCAGGATGATAGCTTAGGGGGAAGAAAAGTTATCAGGCTAGAAGGAGTGATTTATTCAATGAAGGGGATTAAGAGTCCAAAAGTTAATGTACGTAATGTAAAACAGGACGGCTGAGGACTCCGGGAAGGGGGATGCAGGCGGGAGGAGTGCACGTGGCGCCCGGCTGAAGCGTCGGAGGTGTCAGGGTGCTGTGGGCTGCGCCGAGCCCTCCGTCCTCAGCACCCACCCCAGGGCCCTGCGCACCCCTCCTGTGGGCAGGCTGCGGAGCGGGAGCAAACCTTCCTGGAGGGATGCAGCTGGGTGTGAGGCATCTCTTGTAGTCCGGACCTGCAGGTCTGGGAGATTGCTGACGCCAGCAGGAATTTGGCTGCTGGGCAGCTTTCATAGAATCACAGAAGGGTTGGAAGGGACTTTTAAAAGTCATTGAGTCCAACCCCCCGCAATGAGCAGGGACATCTTCAGTGAGATCAGGTTGCTCTGTGTCCTGTCCAATGTGACCTTGAATGTTTCCAGGGAGGGGGCATCTACCCCCACTCCGAGAAGCCTGTTCTACTGTTTCACCCTCATCATCCCTTTGAGGGAAGAGCTTTGGTGGGATGGTGGCTCCATGGGGAAAGACCCCAAAGCACGGGGTCCCGGCTGTTGGTGGCCTGAGGAGTGCCGGGCACCACTGTGGCCCACAAAGTGAGGCAATGGGTTGCTACATCTGCTGGAGACCAGATGGTTTCCCCCCTCTCTTTCACGTGTCGATGGAAACCAAGAGCAATATCCCGGGTACCAGGGGTTGCTCCTTCCCCAGCGTCACTCAAAGAGGCTGTGAAACGGGGCTGGGATTGCAGAGGTGTCACGGCACTCACAGCGAAGAGCATCTTCCCTGGACAGGAACCCCAGATACCCCCCATGCTCTTCTCTGCTCCTTCATCTCTCTGCACACTGTCAGCAATGGGCCAAATCCTCTGCTGGCTCAGCCCAGCGGAGCCGGTGGAGCCCTGCCAGCGGTGCGGGCCAGCGTCCCCCCATTGTTCATTTAGTCCTTCCTCTATTCATCCCTCCTCTCCTCCCAGGTGCCTCGCCAGAGAGGGAGGGAATCCTGTCAATTGCTAACAAAAATACTGTGCAAATCATATTAAAATAAAAGGCTCTTGTAATTTTTAGTGTTTATTGAAGTGGTTTTTCTTTATTTCTTTTTCTCTTGGCTCCTTGAACATTTTGGAGCACAGCTGCCAGAAATGAAATGTTTGACTGGCCCTGGTGATGCTCCTATTGGCCTCTTTCCCTTCCTTTCTCTCTCCCTACACTTCAGAGCCTCTCACTCACACCATGCTTCCTTCGCGTCACCTCCTGCTCATCCTTCTCCTGCAGCCTCCCTGTCCCTTCCAGGTCCTCTTGTACTTCTGTCATGCCCCACCGCTCCCTGGTGCAGCCCCCAGGCGGCACCTGTACACAGAGGCACCTCTCGATGTGCAGAATTTCCTTTTTCCTACGTTTTCCATGCAATCCCACTTCTCCTGATGGCAAAAAGCACCTCACCCACAACCCCCACCCCTTCTCCCTGCCCAGTCTCTGTCCAGTCTGGCATGGGGGGTGCTGGAGGCAGGGGGTGGGAGCCCTTTGCCACTGCAGGGGCGAAGGGAAGGACCTGCCACAGGGGCCAGCGAGGTGGGAGGATGCCCCACGCTTGGCAATGGCTCTGGAGAAGTGAGCAGAGGGGAGCAAGCAGCTGCGTTTTCCACCAGTGATGGGGGGGGAGGTTGTCACAGGCTTGAGTTTGTCCTCAGAAAAGGAGCGGTAAGGGCCAGCGAAGTAGGAGACTGCAGAGAAAAAACTGCTTCCCACTGCCTGGGAGACATGGAGTCACATCACCGGGACACGGTCACGCTGCTGCCATGGTCACCTGGATGGGGCAGCGTTAACGGGAGTGAGAGTCTCCGTGTTCCACCCCGGTCCCCTCTTCCAGCACTTGCCCACTGATTCCTGGGCTCTCACAGACAACATCATTGCTGTCTTGCTCTCCTGGATCAGTTCTCATCAGAAGATTTCAGCAGATGCTGGACCAACATCTCTGTGCCCATTTTACAGATGAGGAAACCGAGGCTTGGCAAAAGCAATGCACCCAAAGCCATTTTGCCCAAGTCTCCATCCAGCCTCTGTCCCATGGTCACCCTGGGAGGGCACCAGCCAGCCCGTGAAGAGCGGTTTGACCTTGTCCCCGGGTTGTACACATCCTTGCACGGATGCAGGGTTGCAACAGGACACCGGACTCCACCGTGTCAGCGCGTGTCACGTTGCCCAGCCTGGCTCCTTCCCACTTCACTGTCAGCGTGTGATAGATACGCACACACCCGTCTGCTTCGCTGGAAGGAATGCTGAGTGCTAGGGCTGCTGGCATATTTAATCTGCTAATGATATTAATTCCCTATTAAATTAAATAGTGCAAATATGCTGCTGGTTTGGTTTGGGGAGGAGGGGGGTGGCGCCTCTCCCTCACCCACCCTTTTATCCTGGTAAAGACACTGGAGCATTTGTTAACGGAGAGAGGGGGAAAAAAAAAAAAAACAACAAAAAACCAACCTACGAAGAATTGCAGCATTTATGCAGATATAAAAAAAAAAAAAAAAAAAAGGCAGATTATTTTTCAGAAAAGCCAAAGAAAACTCCCCTTTTTCTTGCAAACAAGCTGCCTTCTCTCTGGGAAGCGGCCCTCCGTCGCTCAGCCCCAGCGTGCTGGGAAGACAAAAGCCTTTCTCGGCGGGGCGGCCGGGGGGACGCCGGGAGCTCAGCGAGGCCACTCGGCAGCAGCCTGCGGTGCAATGCCCAAGCCCAGCTCACATTTCAAAGCTGTTGTTTTTAAATTGAATGTCCTTTTTTTTTTTTTTTTTTTTTTTTTTTTTTAATACATATATGTATTCAAAGAGAAGTTATGATAAAAATCCGACACAGAGCTGAAAGCGAGGGGTTGAGTTGCATCTTGGCACAGACGGGGCTCATCCCTTCTGCGGGAGGCTCCTTGCCAGAAGACATCTTAGAGTGGAAGGAATTCGAGAAATCAGGGGTTTTACATATTATTGGGCTTTATTTGTCCCACTGAGGGAGGTGAGAGGAAGCGTGAAGGGTTTGAGTGTAAAAAAATCTGGTCTGGGATTTACCTGCGACTGAGGCAGGTGAAAAGTGTTGGATGATGGATTCTTCCCGGTGAATGAAGAGACAAAGGGGAGTCTCTTCCCTGTCTGACACTTTGGTAGTAGCATATTTTCAGTCAAGGGAGGTGAAGTAAAAAATCTGGTCTGGATCTGTGTGCTTGTACCTCGTCAGATGGACTCTGTGATGCCATTTTAGATAAAGGCGATTTGCAACAAGCACCTATGGAAGACACATGGTGGGAAGCCTCTCCCTGGTGCTGGAGCTGTTTGTTAGAGATACCAGCTTGCACTAGATCATCGGCTACATCTGACTCGCTGCCCAGGAGAGGATTTTGTCCTTGTGTTTGTTGTCTTAGTCTCCTTTTTCATCGCTGGCTGCTCAAGACCAGCATGAGCTGAATGCTTCCAAAACTTCTCCCTAGGATTCTTGGATGACATGCCCCTGCCCTCCCAGGAGATGGTCTGGTGAGCCCAAATTCACACCCCTGATTCTTAGGAGTCTCCAGGAAATGGCTACGGAGAGCTGAATTTGAATTCAAGCATGTGTGCCTGCATCTCTTAGCCAGCGAGGAAGGAGAGGTATAGCATGTTCCTCGCCTGCCTGATTAAAATTAACCAATCCTAATCAGATTTTCAAAACTGGACGCTTAGAGGAAGTATGGGCAAATGCATAGTGATGATTTGTTAATATTGTTCAGAGACTCATAACCCCTAATTAATGTATTCATGAAAACTACACATAATGCAGGTTGCAAGTAGAAAAACAGGTGGAACGCGGCCATTTCATTATTTATGAATTTCTGGTCACAGTGTCCCCAAAGCACCAATGTCTCTGCCATCCACACCTGACTCAGCTCCGTTTGGATGAAGGGCTGTTAGGACAGACTGACACTCTTCACCTTGTCCATCCCCGGGTGCTTGTGCCACCCTGGGTGCTGACCTGGCTGTCCTGACTGTCCCTGAAATCCCAAACCCCCAGATTAGCTCCAGGAGAACAGCAGAACCTCCCTGCCAAGCGCAGCAGCACCTCTGAGCGCATCAGGGCTCTGGGGCTCCTTACCTGCTCCTACCCCAGGGAAAGGAGTGGAAATCTAAGAATGAGCGCAATTTACACCCCAGCTTCTTTGAGTGGGACATAAATGGCCGTTGTGGAAACATAAAAGTGGGAGTGTGAAGTTGCCTGCCCGTGAAATGGAGGCCCGCAGATGGGGCTGTCCCTGTGAGCGCAGGCGCGTGGTGTTTGGGTATGGCGGGGGTGCCAGATGGTGAGCATCTCAAAGAATCTCTTCTCTGCCCCCAAGGCGACTCAGGGGGATGCTGTATTTCAGAGGATGATCCTGAGGGGCTCAGGTCGGGGGTGCAGGAGGGGAGGTGTTGCCTCAGTCCCTCCGGCTGTCACCTTTATCCCATGTGAGATTCGAGGTCTCCGGGAGAGGCCACCACAAGACTGTCTCCAAAGTCCTTCTGTTACAGGGCAACCAAATGCTGTTTCCAAGGGCCCAGGGGAAGGTCAGAAAAGTGCATCACAGCTGCAGCACTTACTTGATAATATTTCCAACGGGATTTTGCTCACATTTCTTTGCTAAAACCATAGCTTGCACCAAGGATACGGTAACAGCAGATCGGAATCCCTGGTTTGTACCGCAGCCAGACTAAGATCAGTAAGGCCGTTACCCCTGGGTGTCCAAACTGCTGGAGTAGAATGGGAAAACCCAGCCCGACCAGAGACTCCCACACCACAGCCAGCTGCCCGTGGGATAAACCCTGCCCTGTGCGCTTGGAGCAGGTGTGAGATGAAATACAGAGAATCCACTTGGGCAGGTCTGAAACAACTGAAGCCGAACAAGAAAAGATATAGACTCTAATAAGCAGATTCCAGGCACTTCCCTAGTTGGGCGGTCTTAGTGATTGCTCTTTATCATATCTATTCCTTCCTTTTTGTGCCCTTTATCATGTGTATTCCTTCCTTTTTGTGCCCTTTATTGTGTGTATCCCTCCCTTGCTGTAGAAGAAAAGGATTTTCAGAGGTGTGCAGCTGAGAGCACTCCAGTGAGTGCTGCCCCTCAGGCAGGCAAGGAGAGGGAGCACAGAGCAAGGGCAGGGTTTGGGGAGGACGCCCTCAGCATCCTTTCTCTTTGCAGAGCTGGGGCAAAACGGTGGCGAAGGAAGACCGGAAAGATTTTTCCAGGAAAGTCTTCCAAAAAAACAACTACCTGCCATGACGCTGTGCATTCAAGCCTGGCTGTGTGCAGATAACAGATCGACAAAACACAAGTAGAAGGAGCTGATCCAGCTCACAGACGATTAAGGCATTGGGAAATCTATTTCTATTAAACTGCCAAAGGATCTGGGCAGGAGGGGGTGAGCAGGAGCAGACATCTAAGCGACACTGCCGTGTGAGTGTATCCTGCATGGTTGAGTTACTGGCTGTGATTGAAGTCCCAAGTTCTTTCCTGAAGACTTAATTTGGGTTCAGACAACCGACTTTGCCCTCACTTTGCTCTGCAAGGAGGCAGGCGAGTATCTGAGTCAAAGGGGAATCCCAAGGTACGCAGAATTAAAAGCCAGGGTGGCAAATGTCACAAGCAAAGATGTGCTTTGCTTTCTTTTCCTGTAGAAAGAGAAATAGAGAAGAAACAAGGTGGTCATCCCAGAAACATCTGCAGGAAGATCACTAATGCAATATCTGAGAGAAGAGAGCACGGGGTTAGCTGATCCCCAAAGGACGTTTCTGGAGGGTCTGCACCAGATCAAGCATAAAAGAAGCCACTTTCTTTTTGGCTCTATCTGTGTCTCATCCAGTGGACATTCATGTCATGTGAAATGAAATTTGGTGTCACTTCATATCATGATACCGGCAAAGAATCTCACGTCACCTAACTTGAGAATAGCCACCTAACTTTAGACAGCAGAGAGAGATCCAGCTGCTTCTCAAAGCCTGGGGTAGAACAGATGCTCTGAGGGGTCACTCCTGGCCTTGGTCAGGAGCAGGTGACATAAATGATATTTCATAAAGGCCATCACACAACAAGTAGCAGCAATAGGTTTTTGTAAAAAAAGCTTTTTGCAAGGGCTTTTTTGCAGATCCCAGCAATGTTGGCACTTGAAGTCAGTACCCAAAAGCAGAAGGGACCATGATATAAGAGCTGGGGGAGTTGTCTTCTTTTGAGTCAGTTTAGCTGAGTCTATGGAATAAAAGACGATTTAATTACTGTTGTAATAAATAGGATTGTAGAGGCATATTACAGGCATTTATTTCACGTGGCAACATATTCAGTAAATATGCTTTGCTCAACATCCTACTTCAGTTGTACTCATTAGCAGACTAAATTAACAGCTACCATAGGCACTGGGTGACTCGGGTACTGTCCCCAAAACTGTTTTGCAGGAAACTTTCCTTGCACTTTCCCATTGCCCTCTCCACCAGAGGAGATCATCTCCGTAAAACATTCATGAGCAGCTTTAAAATAATGAAAAATTAAACAACCTTTGCTATAAGGTATGAAATATTTACCATGCTGCTGTAAGCTAATTGCATACAGAAACAACGAAGTGCCTGGGCTATAGGCTAAGTGGCACCACTGGCATCCCGTGGCTGCAGCCCGGCGTTTCTGTGCTGGTTCCTCTGCCTGATGGACTGGGGAGAGGAGTGGTGGTGGGACGAGAGAAGCCTCCAGCCATTGGGATTTCCCCGCCATCTCCTCCCAGTGACGGCAGGAGGACTAACAGGAAGGTTGTTGGCCCAAGGCCTGGGTGCAAGGCCGCTGTGTGTCTGAAGGCGTTAGCTAAAGCAGACTGCGTGCTCAGCGAATGCTTCTCAAGCTGGAGTCTCATCACACTTTGTCACTTCTCCTCCTCATCCCAGTTGCAGCCCTGAAGTGCACTAATGGAAAATAGCAGAGCCTGCTGAACAAGTCGGAGCAAATGATATATGTGAGAAATTAAGCCTATGATTCTGTTCGCTTTAATCATTGCAATTTCCTCCAGTTTTTCTTGTTGTTTGGAAGTATTTAAACATCTTTGAAGGGAGATTTTTCTTTTTTTTTTTTTTTTTTTTTTTGGCTTGATTGCAAACAGCTCGCCGCGGGTGCTCACTATTCAAGCTGTGTTTTAGCTGGAATCACAACTGATCGGATCAGTCACCTGGTGCTGCGAGTTGGCTGCCGAGGAACCCTGACCCACGTAAAGCCAAGTACCAGCTTTGGCAGCCACTTCGGCAGAGGGACCGAAACACACTTCCTTTGAGATAGGTAAAGAGCAAACACACAAATGCTTGTAAAAAGTAAGTAGTACATGAGTGGGATGTGGCTGGAGATAAGAAACTGGCCTTTCCCACAATCCCTTTTCCTCCAAAAAACCAGGCGTGCCTGTCTCTGTCAGCCCTCCTGCCTCCCCTCCTGCCCGGGGCTGTACCCGCGGTGACACAGCCCCAGTCCCAGCAGAACTGAAAAGCCCCGTATCACACTGTTTTCATCAGGGAGAATAAAACTCCTTGGTCCTTCAGGGCATTAAAAGGTCATTTTGCTCCCTGATGCCGCAGCTGGGATCCGAGCTAGCAGAACCACCGAGGAAGAAAGAAATAAACAACAGGCACAGAAAGTATCCGTTCTTTCCATTATTATAGGATTTATCTTCCTAATATACGGGGAGCGTTGCCTGGCAACACCAGCTCTCCCGACCTCTGCCATCTCCCCCCAGCACAGCCCAAATGAGCTCGAACCGCGTGGAGCCTTCTCCGACACAATCACCAGCTGATTCACATGGACCTGGCGGGTCCTGCGAAAGCGCGGTGCCCATCTCTCCATCTCCAGCTCTTCCTTTCTTCTCTCTGGTGGCAAACGCCTCCCAGGGAGGGCCACGGCTCAGCCGCTGGCTGGTCTGGAGGGAGGACCACCACAGCTCCTTCACTGGGGCATCTCCATGCTGGAGAGCGTGGCCACAAGGCTGAGGTGCTCCCGGAGCTCAGCAACAAACTTCCAACAGCACCTCGGCCTTCAAACACACCCACCCTTTGGTAAAAGCCCCACAGACAACTTTCAAGCCGCAGCCACTGATGGTGTACCCATGGATGTTCATCATGTGTTGCTTAAAGTTCTCCACAGCACTTAGCAGAGATACTCCAGGACCTTTTCAGCCCCTCGTGCAGAGGGGGATCCTTCTTGCATTTTAGACCCTCCTGAAATGGGTGGGTTTTCTTCTGTGTTTTCCACAACTGCAGCTGTTTCACCCACATCCTTCCATCCCTTGCTCCTAACTTGACATCCCTAAACTCCTTCTTGCAGCTTCCCAGTTGCTCCCAGCTCCCCAGAGCTGGTGCACGAGACTGCCCTGTGAGGATCGTGCACACCGCGACTCCTCCGGGCTGGGAGATCGTGCTCAAAGAAGATCCTCGCTGCAGAGACGCAGGATTGGGCCCAGCTGTGGCATCGGGTGGGAATCTGGACAAACGCTGGTGTTCCCACAGACCTCAGCTCCTCTTCTGTCTTGGCTCTCCTGATGCTCACAAGCAGCCGGTTTTGTTCCACTGACATGTTACGAGCAAAGCGATTAGTTCAGAAGGTGGGAAAATCCTACAGGTATTTATTAGAGGAAGAGAGAAATTAAAATACCCCGACTTGGGCAAGTTTGAAGCAGAGCAGCTGCGCTAACTTTTACAAACCTCTTTCCAAATTCCTCACGTCTCAGTAACACAGTAACATCCTCGATGCGGGGATGGGCTTGAATGTGATTTACCCCCCGTCCCGTAACCCATCAAACCAGCGCTAGCCCTTTCACCAGGCTGTATTTGCGGAGCAGCAGATGCCATGGTTACTATCTGTACAGCCGGGACGGGAACTGCTCCTGTTCCCCTGACAATAGCAGCGACTGAAACTTTATTCTTCACTCGGGACAGCATTAATCACTCACACATCACCGGAGAAAGGGGGGTCTGGCAGAGGGGACGTTCGCCCTCCTGCCCCGGGGAGAGCTGAGTGCCACAGAAAACTGCTGCCGTTGCAGCCTCGGTCGTGGAAATGTTTGACACTTGTGCAGATTGCATTTTCACTAACCATGATATTTACTTTTTTCCAACTGCTGCCCTCCCCTGGGATTTCAAACAAAGGAAAAAACCACCCGTAATGACGGTAGAAGCCCTCGTACGCTCAGAAGCACCATCCGAGGTGCGTAGCACAGCCTGAGCGCACAGGTGCAAATATCAGCTGAATAACTGCAAAATCAAATCACAGTACGCTGGTGTGTCACCGGCGAGGCTCGGCGGAGGGAGGGGGGAAGTGGGAAAGCACGGGTGAGGAAAAGGGGGAACAGCAAGGGTTCGACCTGAGGGTTTTTTCCCAGGCAAACAGCTTCCAAAAGCAGATCAGTGATTTCTGCAAACGCCTCCAGCTGAACCTCTCGTGTTGGACATCAACCTGCCGCCCGGCGCGACCACGGGCCAGGTCTGTGTTAACAAGAGAGCAGTCCTCTTCAGACTCAAAGACTTTGACTTTAGAAGAGCCGCACGGCTCCGCTTTTGCCTTCTTTTAATACTAGCTCACAGCAAGGTGCATAAAGAACCCCCCCCCCCTCCCCTTAAACCCCCCTGCAGCCACGGAGAGAGGAGGGGAGGACAACCAGAGAGGAGCAGGCGTGGTGCTCGGTGGAGAACAAGGAGCTTGCACAGATACTATGGAGACGAGCATTGTGTGGAGACCTGAATAGGCCAGAATAGAAAAAAAAAAACTTCAACAGTATCACAGCCAGGATCCAGCACGGCTCCGGGAGAGCCGGGCGACTGCCTGCACTTGTAAACTTGAGGGTGGGCTGCTATTGTAAAGCGGGAGCTGGCGGGAGAGGTAGGGGCAGGGAGCACTGGAGTGATGGAGAGAATTCAGGTGAAAAAAGGTTAAGTGCAGCCAGATATTTAAGTGAGACGGAGTCGCCCATGAGAGCAATGCAAACAGTTCATTGCAAGGAAACCTGATCCAAGGCCATTTACAGCACAAACCCAGAGACAGGCAAGTGCCCCCTCCCCTTACACTCCATGGGATCTGGCAAGGACAGTGCTGGCTCAGAGTTCATAAATTCTTCAGCAGCAAATACTTAGATACTTAATCAAGGGCTCCTCTGTTACTCCAGAACAAGTTTACATTATTAGAGAAAAAAAAAAAAAAAAAACACCACACAACACCAAACCCTCAACCAAACAAAAAGGGTCCTAAATAAAGAGATAAAGTAGTATGACAGGACAGCAATAATAGCTTTCAGGTGTATGTTCTGCATAAGATTTCCAGGCAGTTGGTTTAGTTAATGGATTCCCTTAATCTTTCAGCTGTCAGCGTGCAATCTATAGTCTACTGTTTCTTCCACACCGTATTTATAGGGACAAATTCAAACTTGTATAAACAGACAGGAGTATCTATTGTTGTGCAAGAGCAGGGCACAAAGGGAGCTTGTCACCGATACATCACAGCTGTCTGAGAGCCGTGCCGGGAGAAGCCGGGACCGAGGGGGCAAACGGGAACCGGGAGCCTTGGAGCATCCGGAGGTGTTGGGAGTGTGGGAACCGGGCAGCGAGGGCTGCGCGGGGAGGGACGGGAGCAGGCAGGGAGGTGGGCAAGGCCCGCTCAGCTGCTCCGGGCTCTTTGGGATGCTGAGAGTATCGGCAAAGCTCTGCCCTCCTGTTGTAGGCCTGGGGGGGAAAGTAGACACTTTAGTTAAAAAAAATAGGAGCTGACTCAGAGCTTGAGTTTTCTAAATTGGTCTGTAAGCAAATCATGAAGGGGAAAGATGGGAGTAAGCTGGTGGTGGAAGGATGATAAAAATAAGACATGGTTGTGCAGAGAGCAGGTCCTGGGAGCTGCACCACGGCAAGGGAAGGGCAGACACATCGTGTTCTCGTGTAAAGTCCAGCTGTCCTGCTCTCTGAGCAAAAATCCCCCCACGTCGGCCGAACGGGGATACATCAATCTGGGATACATCATTGATAACTGCAATAACCCAGTTTGGCTGGCAGGGCAGCCTGGCTTCAACGGGCAGCACTTCCCAGGCTTGGCAGGTCAGTTCCTGCCCCTCCGCTCTAATTCTCTAACCCTCTGTCGCAGCCTTGGCAGCTGCTTTGAGAGAGGGGGGGGTCACTGCACGCTGCCACGAGCTTCTCAGGACCCCCCTGATGGGGAAAACATCACCCAAACCCGGGGACAGATGACAGAGCCAATCTAGCAAGAGGTGATGGTGAGAAGATAAGGAACAGGACTGGAGCAATGGGATGCCCAGATAAGGAGGAGAAAGTCGGTGAGTAAAATCCTAACGATGCACAGAGGAGGGAGAGGAGGGAAAGCCGCCGTCTCCTCACCACTGGCTGGCGAGGGATGCACGAGGCACAGCCGAGAGCCAGAGACAGCCGGAGGCATCGCGAGGCCATCGCTGGCACTTACTGCACGGGCCGTGCTGCTTTGGGGATTTAAATGATGTGGCACAGCCCTGTGTGGAAAAGCTTATTTTTCCTTTGATAACTCCAGTTTGAAGCAAGGGAGGTACCTCGCCATGCCCTGCGGCAAAGCGCTCCTGCCACCAGCAGAATACAAATAACCAGAAACAACCAGAGAAGGTCAGGGTTTGCTGTAAAGGTTTGACAGAGCCCCGCTGAAGGATGCTACCCAGCACAGGGATTGTAGATATGTTTATTGGCAAAATGCAGAACAAGGAAGATAGGGACTAACTCCATGTGCTGGTCTGGTTTGTGTACTCAAGCACTCACAGAAAATTCGTCTGAAAGATCTCGCCTCCAAACCCGTCCCTGTTTGCCTGCTGCTTGTTTATTTAAAAGCAAGGCTTTGCAGAAATGGTCCCTCCTGCCTCTCCACCGCCCCACTCTGCCCTCTCCCCATGCTCCAAGCCTCTGCCGGGTTTCTCAGGGCGGGCACAGGGCTTCTGCTGTGAGTGATCCAGCCTGCCCCATTTTCAACTGGGAATCCATTCCTGTTGCTTCTTTTCCTCAGCGCTCAGGCTCCTGGAGCAGCGTCCCTCCGGCAGCACAGCGATGCTGGCAGCTCTCTGCAGGAGGCTGGTGGTGGCTCGGGCCCCCGGGCAGCACCAGGGCTGTCTCTCATGCAGGTACACGGGGCTTTCGGGTGGTTCTGGAAACACTGGGTAAGAGAAGGGCAGAAGTGCTGCCTCGCTGCAGCACGGCTGAGCCTCCCGCCGCTCCCTGACCAGGTTCTGCTTTCTGCCTCGGTGAACTCCGCCTTGTTCACCTCCCAGCGGAGTGCCAGGAGGCATCGATGTGCATCTTCCACCTGGATGAGCGGAGCTGGATGGAAGATACATGCAGCACCTTCCCCCAGCGTTTGGCACTGGGGAGACCAGCAGGTCCCAGCAGCGCGTTCCCCTGCCCCAGCACTCCCCTCCTGGCTGGGAGCACCGAGGTGACTGGGAGGAAGAAGCAGGCGATGGCAACCTTCAGCTCCGGGGAGCTGCAGTGATTTGAATATATATTGAAAAATTTCCCAGTGCGTTAAATAAGCAGGAGGGTGGCAGGGAGCCGGGGCAGCAGGAAGGGTGACACTGCCTGAGCACCACTCTCTGCAGCGGAGGAACTATCCGGGAGATGCTGCATTTCCCGGGATGCAGGATCCTGCAGCCCAGCCGGCCGGAGGGAGCATCGTGGAGGCAGGCGGACACGGTCGCATGTGGCCATGGAGGAGAAGGAGAGGTTCGTGCAACAAGAGGCAAGAGGATGCTCGTGTCGGAGGGGCGTCTAATGGTTTATTAAGAGGGAAGGGGTCAGGAAGGCGTCATCAAGCCCTGGTGCAATTATGCCACATATCCAGTTCGAGCTCTTCCGGACACAACTCATCTCTCTCCAGGGTAATGCAGGCCGCCTCCTGCACCTGATCCCCACATTAACACTGTCAGAAGCTGATGATATTATCAAGTGAAGCGTAGCCTCCGGGGGAGGCAGGCTTTAACCCTTCCCACACCAGCAGTGGAGGGAGGATGAGCCCTGGGCCGTGTCAAGCAACAGGTGAAAGGGACCTTTTGAGAGTCAGTTGAGTCTGCACAGAGAAATCTTTGGGGGAAGAGAAGGAGGAGCTGCAGAAAGGCAAGGCAGAGCGTGATGGATGTAACCTGGTGTCAAATTTGACAGCGTCAATAATATTTGTGGCTACACGCTGGCCCCCAGGGGTTTCCCAAAGGACCAGATTGGAGGAGCCATTGCTCTCTAAACGGATCATTCTCAGAAAAATCAAGCCTGCTGCCATCTCTCCTCCCTTCTGACACTAAGCTGAGACATGAAACAACCACACCAATGTGACCGAATCTTTGTGGAGCCCCGTAGCAATGCCCTAAGCACCTGCAGCACAGAGGGCATGGCCGTGTCCCCCACCCTGCAGCCATCCCCAGCTCCCGTGCTGGGTCTGGATGCACAGACCCTGAGGAGCAGGGCAGGACCTCCCAGACACCGAGGAGGTACGTGAGCAGCTCTCTGCAGGCTCCCCTTCGGTGGATTTGGGGTAGAGCAGTGCAAAAGGCCTCCAGCAGCTGAGTTTCCACTGTCCCTCTCTCCCCACAGGCTGATCCCTTGGCATCGTCCGCCCAGGTGCCACGAAATGTGGGAGCTGCGGTCCACAAGCACCCAACTCGAGGGGCAGGAGCCTCCTGCACTCCCACTCTGGACCTTGGGGCCAAAAAACCGAGTGTGTGTGACTGCAACAGCATCGCTGAGATGCGGCAAAAGCCTGATCCTGCCAGGCAGCAGCGTGCTGAGCCCCACCGCACGCACCCCGCCTTGCCATCCGCGTCTGGCATCCTCCAGCTCCCTCCTCCCCAGGGAGCCCACTCCAGTTCCCAGATTTGCTGCAAAGGTTTAAATTGCGCTGTTAAGATCTCCAGGGTAAGAAAAGCAGGAGGAGGCAAGCGCCTGACTCGGGGAGCCGAGCAGCTGATTTAATTCAACATTCCCATCGGAATCGTTGTGTTATTTGAGGACGGAACAGGTAACTACAGCATAAAATTAAAGCGGGTGCCAGAGCGTGTGCCAGGGCCGTGAGCTGGAGGCAGCCTGGTGTTTCAGCCTGTTCATTCTTACTCATTACCAGCTCCGGAGGCAGCGTCTCCAAATCCCTCTAAACTCCTCTTCTCTTGATTTCCTTCTCATCCTGCATGCTGAAGTCTGCAAACAACTCACTTAAATCCCTTCCTCCACTGTCCATTAAGCTTTTAACACTTGCTGCTTTTCCCGACAGTGATGCAGATTATATTACAGCTTCTTCAATGTTAATTTTTATTGATTCTATATATATATACATAAAAATATAGGCAGGCGCACAAACATGCACACATATATTGATATATATATATTGATATCCAGCAAGTGGTTCCTGCAGGTGGAGGGTACTGGAGGCTGATTGCTGTTACCTCCAGGGAACAAGAGCATCCTTGCCAGCCGGAAAACAGAGAGGCCAAATGCAAGAGCAGTTTCATAAGCAATAACTCATGAAGAAAAGGGCCTTTCCTTGGGGCTTACCTGAGGTAAAGGACTAGAGGTAACTGATGGGCTGGCTGGAATCTGAGATGATGATTTCTCTTAAAAATGCACTATATAGAGGTTACCACTGCTTTCACGGGCTTTGGAAGATCTGCAAAGCATGCTGAGTGCCCGGGCATGAGTTGGGACCTGGCCAGCAGACGATGCTTTGAAACTTCTGTGAAGGTTTCAGCAATGAAGGAGGGGGCTGGAGTCAGGAGCTGGGAGCCCTATTCCGGGGAGACTGGGTCCTTGCAATGGGTTTGGGACTCCACATTTCAGATATGCCACAGGACTGCAGCCTAGTTTCTTGGTTTGCCTCAGTTTCTCTATCAAGTTACTCCCATTTTTTTGACTGGGTGGTGCAGACAAATTCACAGCACTACGTCAAGGCTCCCTCGTGAGCTCACCTGGACCTTCCAGGGCTGGTAAGTCAAAATCAGGCACTTCAGGTGGTGTTGCCACAACCGCCTCAAAGGTCTGTGCCTCTTTGGTCCTACAGAAGTGGATTTTTTTTTCAGAAGTCCTGTTCTCAGGGGCACCCAGACTATTTTCAGAGCTGCTGTGGGCTCACAACTTCTCCCGAGCTCCATGAGAGCTGTGTGTGCCCCAGACTGCTGCAGCCCCCTGGCCAGTGTGGCTAACGGGGCCCGGGGTACCCCCCTTGCAGCACCTGTGGGGAGCAATTAGCCGGGGAGCTGTGCCTGAGAGCCGCAGCTCTGTGGAAGGAGCCCACGTCAAGACTGTGATGAAGACAAATTCCCTCAGCAGATGAGGTCACAGAGCCCATTTCCATCACACGCAGAGAGTTCCTCTGCTAAAAGGAAGTTAACGTGGCAAAATTAGGCATTCAGACCGTGGGAAAACCAACACGGAGGGTGTTTGTGAAGTCTTTGGTGCCTCTTGTCATGGTGCACACCTTTCCATGGCAGGATCACACTTGTTTCTCCTCTCGCTCAGCCTGTCCAGGAGCATCTATCTGCAACAGAGCCACTGGAGCTGCTGGTGGGGGGCTCTGTCTTCAGCCCATCCCAGTGGCACAAAGAAACCCAGAGCCCTGGGAGAATTTCCATCCTGGCCAGAACCAACACAAAATCTGTTTGCCAAACTCTATAGGAGCAAACTCAGATTTCTTTGAAAGTTTATAGTTTGGTTAGCTTGGGTGGATTTTGACTGGCTTGTCAAAAGGCACCTCCTGACGCCCTCTGCCCCTGGGAGGGCAACACATTCAGCCAGGTCTTTGTCACTGGAAGTGTCACCAGTTTTGTTCTTCTTGGTGTAATATGTGAAAAACAAAAACGTTGCCCCCTCAGCTTGTTTCCTTCTGAAACCAAATTATGTTTTTCCATTGACATTTCCCCAAAGCAGAACGGCTGCAAGTAAATTTCAGCCCAGAATAGTTCACCCTGGATAGCGAAAATGTGGTGAGCACTGCTTTAAGCCTTTAAAAACAGAGCCACGTGACGGGAAAGGGTGAGCCGTTGGAACTAAAGGACTCGCTGCTCATATTCCCTTTGCCACATGTGAAAACCAGGCGGTCACAAAGCAACTCTTGCTGTTTATATGAATTATTTTAATAAAGTAAAGAGGAAGAAAGTTCTGGGTCAACCTTGAATGATTGTCCGTTGTTTTTCTTTAACTTGAAGGCAGCGCTCACAGCACGGAGCCAGACAGCTGAGGAGCTGGGAGATGTGTCCAGGACTGGTCTCCGCGGTGGATGGCCCCAGGAAGGGAGGGAATCTCCAGGGGTTTGCTGGGATGAATTCCTTGCTCGCTGCATCGTCTGACAGTGGGCAGCTGCAGCCCGTGCCCGGCACGGTGCCCGGCGGGTGCCTGCGTCCCACACCCAGCCTCCCGCACATCCTCGCGGAGGAGGTGGATTTCCCCAGGAAAGGGGTTGGTTGACTTGCGGATTAACGGAGTTGTTGGACTATGTGTCGCGGTCACGGCAGAAAAGCAGAACTGAGAAGCCAAATGGTTTTGCTAATCCGCTTGCTTTGATTTAGCAGCACCAACCGTTTGCAAACACAGCTTTAATCTCCATTGCTGATTTCCAGTGTGCAGGGCCTGAGCTCAAATAAAGAGACCGGAAAATGAGGATGTTCAAAAAAATTGTTCTGCAGAAGCTGGGCTGAGGAAGACCCTGCTTTGCACAAGCTGAGGGTCCTTGCAGCCAGGGGATTTTATTAACCAGACCTGCACCCTCACAGCTCCTTGGTGACTGCATGCAGTTGCTGCTCAGCATGGGAGAAACTCTTAATCCCCTTTACCTGGAGAAAATACCTGCTCATGAGGAGAACCTGTGTCACCTGCCACAGGGCACAGGCTTCAGAGCTTTGTAAGGAGGGAGAAGCTGGTGCTTGTATTTATATCAATGAGAGGGAACATGTGGCGTGGGGTCCCACATACTCTCGGAGGTTTTCAGAATGAAGCCAGGAGGGATGGGAAGCAGAATTTTTAGCTGCCACCAGTTTCCTACTGTGTGAGCTCCATCCAAGCACTCTGTGCATGCACCCTCCCAGCGCACGGGCGTCAGGATCAAACTCAGTATTTTCAGGCTTGTCCTCTGGGGAAATGAGACACAAAGAGAGGAGCAACGCTCCGGTGGTGGAGACCAGCAGCCCGGCCAGGCTGCAGCACCGGCGGGAGATGCTGCTGAGGGATGGGACGTGGCCCGGCTGCCTCACTCCTGCTGGAGCGGGTGTGCGGTGGGAGCGATGCCCAGCCGGGCATCTGCCAGCCAACACCGCGGGGGAAAGCACTGTGCCCCCCCCCTGTCCCCCCAAAAGGAGGGGAGTGTTTGGGAAGCGTGCAAAGCCATGAAAAATGTCCTCTCATTAATTATCTCGTGGCAGGGCAGATTGTCTGAAGATGAGGCATCGCAGACCTTGGCCCAACTCCCTAATTGACACACGAGCCATTTTGCCGCGCGGATGATGACTGGGGCGGCGGCGGGAGCAGATCACAGGCCCCGAGTAAAGGACCTTGACAAGGAAAAGGTAAGGGTTCTTCTCACCCTCCTCTGCTCCTCACCGTCTCATTCATCACATCGCAATCGCATTAGCACAGGGTAATTATTAAAGATCAAAGGAAGACATTTGCAAAGGTTGCGCAGGCAATGAAGCCCAGAAATACGTTTGGAGAAAGGCTGTGCCTTTGTGCTGGGATCTCAAGGAGAGCATTGTAAAGGACTGATGAAACAGTTTGACTGTGCTTCAAAGTTGGTATTACTGCAACTCATTTAAAACTTGACCCACTTTTATTTTCCATATTGGCATATTTTATCTTTTTTTTTTTTTTTTTTTTAAGTGGAGAATAATCGAGCACACCCAGCAAAACTGCAACAAATGTTTTGTCTGAGCTGTATTTTTCAGGGAAAAAAATCACTTGGCGAAGTTTTTTTCCCCAAATGAGAATGAGGGAGAAGGAGCATGTGCATGCCAACACGTGAGCACCAGCGTGTGTGCGTGCTCCCGGGAGGGACCTGCCCAAACCCAGGGTGCCAGTGAGTCCACAGAGCTGGGGAGCAGCCTCTGGGGCTGCCCAGTCCTTCTTCTGCCTCTCGCTGAGAGAAGGAGACCCACTCAGGGGTGAGTTTTGTCTTGATTTAGTGACTGCTCGATGGAAATTAGACGCCCAGATCGTGCAGCCGACGACCAGGCATTGCCTGGCAGCTGGAGTGGCAGGAGGGAGCGATGGCTTTGCTGCACCCCTGTGCCTTCGCTCAGCTCCTGCTTGCAATAAGGGATTTATTGCACACTAGTGTCGGGGCACACCTTCACCATTGTCTGCACCGACGACGACAAAAGAGGAGGAATGAGCCGTGTTCCGTGGGAGAAAGTCTCAACATAGCACTGCTTTTTCTGTATGGGATGTGCACCTCCACTCATCTGGTTATTTTACCTTCAGGGCATGAACGGGAAACAATTTTTTCACCTAATAGAAATTTTCTTTGGCACAGAGACCACAGAGTAAAATCTGCCTCTTGTGCAGGTAAGTGGGGAGGAACTGAAGCAGAGCAGTCTGAGGTTGCAGGGAGGAGCTCGGAGCACACTTAGACCACAGACAGTTTGCTACTGGTCCTTCCCGAGGAGCTCCAGGGAACAAGAGCAACCCTGGAAGGGAGGCGGGGGTGACAGGGTACGGTGCTTTGCTCCTCTGGGTTGGTGTCCCCACGGGCACACGCTCCTGGGAGCGCAGCGTCTTCAGAAGAGAGCTCTTACAGGAGAAAGGCAGCTGCTGTCTGCCCCAGCCTGACACCTCCCCTCTCCCCTGGCGGCCTTGCTGCCACCATTTGCTCCCTGGAAAGGCCAGGGGACACCTCTCCATCCACCGCCTGCTGAGACTGGTGATGTCCCAGCCACAGGACTTGCTCCTGGCGCCGGGCGGGCTGGGCATGGCACTGCGATGCTCCCTGGCAATGTCCCACCTGGGAGCCGGGGCGCCGCTAACCGAGCGCAGCACGTGCCGGGTGCTGCTGGGACAAGCCCACCGTAGCCTCGACTCAAGCCCCGGCACGTCACCAGCAGAAAGGAGCAGGCCAGGACTTGTCCCTGCTCCCCCCTTCCCTATGCAGTGACACCCCCCCTGCAAGAAACAGAGCCGGCTGCTGCCACGGCTGCTGCTTTTGAGGGGATTTAGTCTTCTCTAAGTAAACATGGAGGCAGTTGATACACACCTTATAATTACATTGCTGCACTCTGCAATTATTACATTTTCCAAGCTACAGCTGCTTCCTACTCATTATCAGGTTAAGAAACTTCTCCTGATAGTAACATCGCATTAACCCTGTAATTAAGAGGCAGACCACCCAGCGACTGGCTGCTGAGAGGGGCTTCTTCAAGCAAGGAGCGGCCATGCCTGAGCTTGGAGGTGCCTTTCCATGATGCAGAGTCACTTATCCATCACTCAGGCAGCTGCCCTTCCCCCTCTTTTATTTTTTTATTTTTTTAATGACATGACAGGAGCATCCTCGCAAATATGCCACTGCAGAGGAGATTAGCCAAGCGCTCGGTGAGGGGGATCTGCTGAGCCCCGCTTTTCGGCGGGCAGGGCTACTGGAGCTCCCTGGGCACCTCGCTCGACGATTTATGTGATGAATTTTGCATTTGTGAGCGTGGCTTTCTTTAGAGGAAATTCTCTGTTGTTGAGAATCCCTGTTTCCTGCCACTCTGCCCGCGGGCTGCTGCCTGCAGTGCCGGCCAGCGAGGGCTGGGTCAGATCCTTCTGTTTGTGTCTCCATCAGGACAAGGGATGGTTTCTGAAAGGTGAGGATGTCACGTAAAGCAACACGCAGAGATGGCAGGAGGGCTGTGGCGGTGCCTCTGTGTTCCCAGCCCCGGGCTGTGGCGCACACACGCACAGGCAGCAGCACCCCGGCCTCTGTCCTTGCAGAGAGCAAAGCCACTCAGACAGCTCAAGGCTTGGGGTTGAGCATCTGCTGCTTAAGGGGCAGATCCAGAGAGGACAAGGTGCAAGGGCTGCGGATGAGCCTGAGCCACAGACGGAGCAATTTGAACCCTGAGCCTAATGAGTCTCCCCAGCCAGGTCACTGTTAATTTGTTTTGGGCCTGTTTATGAGAAAAGGGCACTTCTTAGCTGCAGAAGTTCGGCGCAGCACCATACCCGCACTGCGCAGGGGCTGTAATTTCATGACACTCCAAAGTCTGGACAATTTAATTGGGAAGAATTTAGCTGCTGCTTCTGAATTCAGACCATGGCATAACTTGACACCTTTAATTACAGGAAGCAGAGCTCGGCTCCAGATAGAGCAGTGTATCTGGGGCGGGATCGGATCAGTGCAATCAAATCCGCCAAGAGAGCACCCACGGCCGGGCAGGGCGCGTGTTTAGCAGAGGAGCCGCTGAGCTTGTTCTGCCCCGCAGCCGGAGCGAGCGCGAGAGCTGCTGCACACGTTCAGCTGCCTCCTGCCGTTGCTTTCTTTTGGCTTGAGGAATAAACCTGGGAACAGTTCTACCTGTTAGAACAGTTCGCCAGAAAAGGAATGGAGCAAACATATTTAAGCTCTTGCTGTGCTCGCCAGGAGCAGCGGAGTGTGCCTCTGCGAGCAAAGCTCTGCAAGCCAAGGCACAAAACCCTTCCCAGGCAGGAGGAGCGGGAGGTCCAGCTCCCCACGCTGGCCTTGGCTGGACTGGAGCCCTGCTGGGCTTCCCGCTTCGTACCAGCACAGCAGCCTGGAGCAGAGCAAGCACGGCAGCAGGATAAGCTGACAACGAAGCGGCGCCTTGCACACCCCATCACCTCTACGTTTGACTATTGCATTCGGTCCCTCAGCCCGCAACCAGGCCTGTCCTGTGAATCACCTTGCCCAGCGGATCCAGCCAAAGGCTGTTCCCCAGCGCTGGAAAAGCAGTGACAAGTGTAACAAATGCACACACGCCACTTCCCTGGATTTCTTTTCGGGTTCACACGCAGAAAAATCAGTGGCCCCAAGCACTTTCTGAAGCACGTGGCCTTCTCAAGCCTGCTCCCCAGAAAGGATGGAGAGACTCCTGGTTCAGGGGGGCCACAGACCTCCAGCACACCTTCCCCTTCACTCCCCAGCCCATGCCCTCGAGCACAGCAGGATCCAGGCCAGAGCAGAGGGAGGGCTCCGAGCAGGAGTGCAGCATCAATGGGTGGCATGTGGCCAGCCCCAGGGACAGGGACACAGCCAGCAGCACACCCCTACCCAGGCCGTGGCCACGGGCGGCCCTGGGGGGGCGATGATGGCAGCGCTTGCTCCAGAAGCTCCCCCTCTAATGGGACATTTCCCGTGTTATCCTGACAGCTCTGGTTTCCAGGCAGTTTATCACCCACCTAAAAATCGATGACAAGCCAGAGTGAACCCCTGACCTGGAAGTATAAATTGCCCCTAATTATCACAGCAGCTCGTCATGCGCTGGGTGCTTTGACCGGGGCCCTGAGCTGGGAGCAGCCCTGCCCTCTGACCCCGCTGCATTTCTTTTGGTTTAAGGGCTTTTCTCCCCACCCCAGCCTGTGATTCTCCTGCCTGCAGCATCCGCGGCTGCCCCTGGGTCCTTCCTGCTCCCTCTGAGCTTCCCCAGCACATGTGGGATCGCCGAGGATGGTGCCAGCAATGCAGAGGGGTGGGGGGGAAGCCAGACCATTAAAGCACCATCTCCCCCCTCCTGGGTTTTATTCCCAGACCTCAGAAACGCTGCTCATTTTCTTTGTCTTCAGCCAGTCCATCTTTAAAATGGGGGTAAAAGATACCCCTAGGAGGCATGTTTAATTAAAGTTTGGAAGATGCTTGAGGAGTGTCAGACAAATAAAGAGGGGCCACAATGGCATAGAAGTATTCCTAGGAGCGATGGGTGCCCGGGGAACCAAGGCAGGTTCCCGGGGGAGACCCAGGGGAATGCAGCAGTTTCTCCCCCATCTCCTTCCCAAGCCCTTGGCATTTGTTTAGCCCCAGGCTCTATCCAAGGTAAACCGGCCGTCCGACCCTGCCACCTCTTCCCACTCCAGTTGCCAGGGGCTGCTGAGTGCCCTGGCAGTTGAGCAACCCTTGAAAGGCTCCTTTCACTGTAATTAGACATGTAAAAATGAAAAACCTAAGGAAAAGAATTTATGCATCTTCTAATAGCCCTCAAGTGTCCATCCAGCCACAGCCTTTTTTCCCTGAGCTTTTATTTGGAGAGTTGCTATAATTTATGTCATGCAATTAGGTTTTTGTCTGCAGGCTCTGGGAGGGGTCTGAGTGCAGAGCGGGGGAAGGAGCCCCGAGCCTGGTGAATACATGGAGAAGGGGCAGCAGCTCCAGCATGTGTTCCTCCCCTCGTCCCAGCGAGCCGGCAGCCCTGCCCGCGGGATGGCAGAGCCAGGATGTGGCCCAGCCTGGACTGACAAGCTCGCTGGGCAGCAAGTGGGTCTGAAGCAACCCAGAAGAATGGTAAAAAAGGGGAAAAATAATCCCCCAGTGGAGGCTAACTCTGATGGGAATGGTGCCCATTCCTCTGGAAAACTTGCAGAGGAGGGTGGTGCTGGGTATCGGGTGGGGTTAAAGCCGCATCCTTCAGCAGTTGCTAAGTAACAGTGTCCTGTCCTCAGCATCACCCGTCTGCTGCTTCGGGAGGAGAGGGAGCTGCTCCTGCCTGGCAGCTGGGTTGAGCATTTCCCCCTCGGGCAGTGGGGAGAAGAGGGACCTGCTGGGGAAGGAGAGTGGCCCAGAGTGCCTGGGCTGAGCTGGGGAAGGTTCATAAAGGTCTGTCAGGCAAAGGGTTGCTCCTCTCCTCGTTCCTCCAGCCAGGCTCCTCCAGACACAGCAAGGCTGTTTTGCAGGGCGCCAGCCTGCGTGCAGCAGGATAAACCCGGCAGATAGAGGCAGACACGGAGCCAAACACGCTTCCTGTAACTATTTGCTTAAAGTCATGTGAAATTTGGATTCAGAAACACCCATGACCCCACTGACTCTTTGCAGAGCAAAACCCTTGAACTTGAATCCCCAAAAGAAGGCTTTTAGCTCAGTGTCCACTTTATACCCATTTCATTGCCCATGGCCTTGGCGTTTGTGGGCCAGGCTGGCCACGTGCCGCTTCCCCAGCCCCTCACCACCCGACATCTGCAACAAATCCCCACGGCTGCAGAGATCCACAGGCAGCGGCCGCAGCCTCCTGGCTGCCCGGGGCTGCCTGCTGGGGAGGCCGGAGGAGACTTAACAAGCAGAGGTCGAAAAAAAAACCCAGAAACAGTCAGAAAGAGTGCTGCCAAAACATGCACATTCAGCAGACGCTGTATCTGGGGTATCAGCAAAAGTAAGCACAGCTCGGATTGTGCCGGGCAAGGTAGATCCCAGGGTGCAGGAGGCCCCTTATCTCCCCTAGACCTGCTGAGTGACTGAACAAACACGGGCCCCCGCTCTCCCCCGGAGAAGCGAGTTCCCCTGCAGCCGAAGCCTCGCCCCACACTCAGGACTTTCCTCTCTGAAGCCGGGTCTGAGCCCCTGTGCCCGACGCGGCGCGGTGCAGCCAGCTGTGCCGAGCCCCGGCAGCGCCAGCAGATGTGAAAACCAGATGATGCTCCCGGCTCCTGTCTCTCT
This sequence comes from Athene noctua, assembly GCF_965140245.1. Taxonomy (NCBI): domain Eukaryota; kingdom Metazoa; phylum Chordata; class Aves; order Strigiformes; family Strigidae; genus Athene; species Athene noctua. Next base: position 24,268,957 of record NC_134047.1, on the reverse strand, counting down.
CTCATCTCGCCGTCAGAGGAAAAGCGTCGCCTAATCCGACAGGCAGATGGTGCGGGCGGATTTCCCCGGTGCTCGGCCTGGCACCTCCCGTGATCTCCACCTCGTCACAGGTCACCAGCACTTGGCGGGAGGCAGGAGGGGCCGTGCCGGAGGTGCAGGGTACTGTGAGCGGGTGTAAATGCCACCTGTGCAGTCAAAGATCCTTCTGAGAGCAAGAGCAGATGAGATAAATGCAGCTCCCATGCGGTGCTGCTGCTCCACGGGGGAACCGCGGCGCTCCGCACCTCCCGGGGGTCCAATCCTGGGGAGGAAAACATTTTAGTAACGTAGAAATTGGGTCATATCCCCTCGATTGTCTGAGTAAATGGGACAGTGTGTACATTTTATTTACCTTCCTACAGGGCAAATGTAGCAAGCATGTAATAAATAATTTCTGCAGCTGCTGGGCAAGCCTCCTGCTGCAAACCCAGCAAAATTCACGCATGCTAAACCTGCCCTAATTACAGCTCCCGCTCCTCTTTCACTCCTCCCAGATTCTTCTTAAACATCCACTTGCTCACTTGCCACTCTCTCTGTCTTGCTCCTCCTTTTCCCGTCTTCTCCTTCCTTCTCCTTTATTATTTCCAGAGGGACTCCCTGGTCACCGCCAGCATCGCTCCTGCCCCGGGAGCACGTTCATTACCTCCAGCTTGGGCAGTGCCCCTTGGGATGTAAGTGACCCCCATCAACTGAGATCCAGAGGTTCAGAGACCTCCCAGGTCCATTTGGGAGCTCACAGACGTGCTGATACATCCAAACCTTCCTTTTGGCTGTTGACCCAAGGTTTCCTCTTCCTCAAGGCAGAGCCGAGGCTCAGCCCGTTTCTTTGGGCCAGCATCAGGGTGAGGAAGGAGCTCCTCGGGAGGTGACCTCCCATGGGTGCCCGTGGGGGTCTGGGCAGAACCAGATATTGTTCAGACCTGCGGTTTCTCGCAGCACTTCAGACATTAGAGCAAACAAGCTGTGTCTGCGTCGACAGGACAAATGACAATAGTCTTAAATTGCAGCAAAAAAGATCCAGATTGGTGTTTACAAAAGCCTTTCTAAGGATAGCAAATCGCTGGAGCAGATTGCCTGGGGCAGTGCCAGACTCCCCAGCACTCAGATCTTGTGGGAGCACCAGGCAAAGAGCTGTTGGGAATCAACTAGGAGGAGCTGGTCCTGCCTGGGAGAGGGGAGTGGGATGGGACGGGACGGGGGGACCCCTGCGGACCCCCAGGACACAGCCTGGAGCCCGTCCCTCAGGGGAAGGCTGGTGAGACAGAGCCTGGGGCTGGTTCCCAAAATCAGTTTCCTGAGCAAAGGGAAGATGGAAGCAGAGACACGTACGGGAGCGAGTCGGCAGGAACCAGGGGTGAGCCCGGAGGGGGGTCCCCAAAGGCAGCGGAGGCAGCAGAGGGGCCACCTCGGGGCACACTGCTGGGCTCACAGGGACCCTTCATTCCCAGCTCCAGGCCAGTTTCCAGCCTTTGGCTCTGCAGAGCGGCGCTGAGATATGGCCTGGAGCACCAGGTCGCTGCCTCACAGCAGATCCCAGGGCAGCTGCACCCACCAAGGGATGCGGCGAGCATCACTTAACCAGTGATGCTTTCTCCAGCGGAAACGTGCTGAGGGCCTTGCTCCCTCAGAGCAGAAGGGAGCAGCACATCTCCTTGGCGAGCAAGGTAAGCTGCCTTCACCCCTAAGGTAGAGGGAGAAAGAGGGAGAAGAACTTCCCCCGTTTCTCTGCCATCAGAGCTGTGGCGCTCAGCTGCTGGTGAGGGGAACAGCCGTGCAACACATGTGCTGCTAGCTGTGGGGACCTTGAGGTCCTTAAAATAATCCCAAAGAAATAAACAAACAAACAAAAAAATTAATGCCAAAAGCAAATACAGAACAGGCTTATTCCAGTCATTTTCTCCAGCAGAGTCTATTCAAAGACCGGAGAGAGGATGACACACTGGGCCAAGCTAAACACCCCTGCAACACATTGCAAACAATAGCTTCACAGAGCATGAAGCCAGAGGGAATCATTGTGGTCATTTGCTCTGATTTTCTGCAGAACATATGCCATGGCACTTCCCAGAATTCATTGTCTAAACTAGGCAAGGCTTGCAGGAAAATATTCACTCTTGACTGAAACTTTTTCAGGGAGGGTGGCTGCGCTGCCGAACAGCACCAGGGGAGAGGGGGAAGTTTCTTCCTTTAACCAGTTTGAGGACTCTGTGTAACTGGAGTGAAAACCCCATTGACTGGAAGCGGCAGTTCCAGGGAGATGGAAACTATTTGCAAATTTGGGCTAAGACCGAGCTGGGCATTTTCAGCACGAAGTGCTTGGACTTTTCATCCTGAGATTAATTCTTCCCCAGAGAGGGAAGGGGGCCAAGCAAAAATGTCACACCTAAGAAAAAAAAAATATTCTGTTTGAGTTTGGGGGGGCACCCCCACCTCCTGGTTTCTCTTTAAAGTTTGCCAAGCTACCTTGCTTTTAGCTTAGGGCGAGGGAAGGGCATTTGACTCATTAGAAATACTTGCCTTCGTTCTCCATCTGTCCTCAGCTGTGATGCCAACTAATCACTTTTGTTGCACTCTTCATTTCAACACCCTGTTTTCTAATCCTCTTCCTTGATCGTCGTCTCTGGTCAACAAATATGGCAATGCTGGAGAAGGGCGTTTTATCCGAAAGCAGCATTCTCTGCCATGGAAGTCAAGACACTGTTTGCCCACAGTTACATGAACCTGGCTGTGCCCTCGCTTCCAACCCATGGCTTAATCCAAACTAAGATCCAGCCAAAATGTTCCCTCAGCCGAGGGGGTTGAGGAATTTTCCCTGCACCTCAGGAATCTGGACATTGCTCTGCAGCACAGGGTTTCTCCACAGCTCAACAAGACCTGGCATGACGAGCCGACACCACCAAAGCACTTGCATCAGGGCTGAGCAGGTCTCGAGCGGGGGGAAGCTGTGTGCCGCGGGGCTGCAGCCCTGCACGCGCCGGGAGATGCACACGAGTGTTGCTGGGTTGCATTTTGGATCTCCTCCTCCTCTTCCTCTGAGCTGCAACTCCTATGAGCAGTGTGCTCATCCCCCACTTCTGCACAGCAGGGTCAGAAATGGGAAAGAAGCCAATTTCCCTTCCAGTGTGCCTGGTCACATGAAAACTAAGGAAAACCAGTGAAGGGGAAAAATAAGGGACGTAGGGCAGCGCTGATAAATGAAAGGGCAAAGAGTGGGCAAGGGGAGGGAGGCTGGGGAACGAGGAGGTTATAAGCTGCTGCCAAACCATTGCAAACCCAGTGACAAGATTATACTTGGACAAGGCTCCTGGAAAAACCAGCTGAAAGAGGGAGGCAAATCCGGCCAGGGATTAATGAGAGCTGAAATCCACTTCCCCTGACAGTGCCCAGTGGCTGCTAGAGATGACAGTCATGCCTGAGTCAATGCACTTGGAGAGGTGTAGCTACTAACCCAGCAGTGTGGAGGCCTGGAGCGAGGCAGACAGACAGACGGACGTCATCCAAACCACAGGACACTCCCCAAGCCCTTTCCCACCACAGCTGGGGAACCTGCCGGCCCTCCTGCCCCGGGGCTTGGCTGACCCCAAACCCAGCGGGAAGGGGAGCGGGGTGGTTTGAGGCTGGTAGGAGCAGAGCCAAGAATCTTGCTTAGCAGGAATAATGATGGGCATAGCGCAGAACTCCATCTAAAAGAAGCTCGGAGTGTGCGTGCATCCGTGCAAGGACGGGGAGAGGCCAAATAGCGTGGTCGAGGTGGGACATAGGAACTTCTTCTTAAGGCTGGGGATGAATCCTGTGTTGTGGGGTGCCAGGGGTCCCCCAGAGGAAAGGGAGCACTGATGCGCTGAGAAGTTCTGGTTTTCCCCTGAAGCAGCAGCTCTGGTGGGTTCAGGGAGGTGTATGTGAAAGCTTCTCTCCCCCATCGCTTCCCAGAGGCAGCGAGCCCCTGTGCCACCCCAGCCTGGCTGCGGGCGGGTCCCCAGGAGCCAGCGGGGACCAGAGACTTCAGAGGAGACAACCAGGAACCACGGCAGGTTTTGGTGGAGGTCGGTCTCCAGCCAGGAGCCAGCTCTGGTGAGGGAAAAGCAGCTTCTCAGCTGGGGTGAATCGTGGCTTGGGAAGGACCCAGCTCCTGCAGCTGCCCCGGAGAGGCTGAACTCAGGAGCTCATATAAACAGCCTTTCAGGACAGACAAGTTCTGAAGGATGCAAAGACCAGGCCCAGCAGTAATTCCTCAGCAATGACACCCTTGCAGCAGGAAAATCTCTTTCGTTAAGGGAAAACCACTAAACAGAAGCACTGGTTTCAGGGAAATAACCATTCAAAGCCCACCACAGCCAGGGAAGCCAAAGGCCTTTCCCACAAGCCCTGGGCTGCTTCCAAGGGGCTGATGGGTGTCAGATGCCCATCCCGTTTGCAAACACGCTGGGCTCTCGTTTTAAAGACAGCGATTCCTGAATCTCGGGTAAGAAACATCAACAGCAGAGCTGCCTTCCTCACCCTGATGAAAGGGAAACAGATCTATTACTATTTTTTCAGTAAATGTTTTTGCTGGCTACGGGACCTGCTGGCTCTTCAAAGGCAAGTGAAAATTTGGTTCTGTCCAGATGTTCCCATGCAGTGGGAGCGGGGCCGAGGTGGGAAACCAGGGCTAGCCAGGCTGTGATGGAGCAGACGGCCAGGCAACGACAGCCTGGGGAGCAAAACCCATCAATCACTGCTCGGGTCCTTCCCTGCCCCCAGGTCTCCCTTCTCGCCAAGCTTGTGGCTGCAAACTGAGGCTCTCAGATCAGGGAGTCATCAGCAGAGGGGAGCCTGCCACGGCCCCTGTCCGGGCAGGGGGGATTGGGGCTGAAATCTCCTCCACCCTGCAGCAAATGTAGCACAGGTTCTCGGCAGGGGGGGCTCATTATGGACCCCCTGGACCAGCCAAGCTCCGGGCTTAGTGTTGAATGACTCAGAGTGGAGGCTGCCCTTTCTAATCAAACTGGGCAACAAATACTACTGGTGATGGAAACTTAATCTGAACTCATTCCTACTATTATTTTTCCCTTGCTGAATGATCCTTCTGCCCCATGGTGCTCACCTTCAGCTTCACACGCGTGTGTCACACCCATCACAGAAAACTCATATTTGTAAGTGAGGCCACGGCAAGATACTTCTGACAAGCAGTCCTGACACACACGGAGACACGTAGGACCTGCAGTCCTTTTTGAGTTCCTTGTTTCTGGCACAACAGCTCTTTTGGAAACCTCCTGGATATCATTACCCCTGTTTCACAGATGGGATAGCAGAGAAGGAGAGAGGTAAGCTTGACCCAAGCAAAGTCAGCCAGCGACTGCCAGAGGAAAGCAATGCTAGTACTCCTGCCAAGCCCTGGACTGGAGCTCTAGGCACCAAGCTGCGCAGAGCAGCAAGTCATCTGCTCACCCCTCCGCCCGGTTATTCACCTGGAGGTTGAGGTGCAGGGAAATTAAACGATTTGTCCAAGCAAGCCAAAGGCAGATTTGCCCAAGAAGCTATAGGAAGCAAATGGCAGAGGTAAGGTTTGAGTCGAGATCCCATGAGCCTTGCCTGCAAGAGCATCGTGGATGCATCTCACACACCTGAATATTCATGGCGAATCAGCGTTAACAGCTCAGCCAAGGAGCCTGACAAAGGTCTACCCAGATGCTTTGCATCCCAGCCTGGGTATCCACACGGGGCTGCTGTGAGTGAGCGTGATGAAGAAAATTAAATGGAACCTCAGCCGACAAACCTGACAGTGGCCTAATTTGGATAGGCAACACGCCTCAGGCCGTGCCTGCAGGGCTGGGAGAGCAAAGGTTTCTAAATGTTCGAAAAATCCCTCAATTCTGCTCCCTCGCCCCAGGAGACTCAAAGCCCCGGGAATGTCTCCGAGTGCTTCCCCTGATCCGCCTCACGCAGCCGGGGATGAGCCGAGAGGGGGGACGGGTGGGAGCGGGCTGAAGGGAGCCAGCCCGCCTGTCGCTCGGAGCTGCACATCACTCCCAGCTAATTGCTTGTGATGAATCAGTGTGCAGGGCTACAGGATGGTGCTGCAAAAATCGATCCATCAATCAGCCCCTCAGGAGCACGGCAATGCAGAGTCAATCTGCTTCCCCGGGCACCTGCCTGGCACAGTCCTTAAATGGGGTGAAAATCCAGATTTTCTTGTGACTTATGCACTTGGATGATTTTGCTGGTACTGCCTCACGCTCTGCAGCCCTTCGGGTCTCATCTGTTAGCTCTCCTACCATCCATCCACACGCGCTGTGTCCTCCCTGTGCCTGTTAACCTTGTGCATATTTTTAAATGATGCCATTTCCTTTGGCTTGCACAGCACTTTATTTGTTCTTTATAGCACCGGTCTCACACAGGGTGGATGTTGCTTGGAGAGAAATAGATGCTGCTGGCTACGGGGAGGAGAGGACGGGCTGGCTCTCAAGGCTATAACCCTCGCTTTGACATTGACTCACCGCAGGCCAAGTGCCCCCTCTCTGCCTGTAAAATGGGGACAATAATATTCACCTGGCTGCTAGAGGAGGTGGGAGGGTGCATTAACCCTCTCAGACAAAAAGCACTTTTATACCGGGTGGCACTGGAAGTGCAGTGGTCGGGGGGGGAGAGGCACATTTTAAATGCTCCTTTTATGAGCCCATTTGGGGTGGACAAGGCTCACGTGCCTTTGGGCCACCTCTAGTGCATGATGCAGACACCGACGGTGAAGCCTGAGGCGGAAGGGAGGCTGCTCGGTTTCCAGGGGTCTATGGCATTTGGCTAAATTCAGCTTAACCTCCATTTGCACATCTGCTCCCCGCCAGGCTGCGTGAGTCACAGAGCTGCTCCGTGCCAGCCAGGACCAGGAGCCGACAAAACACCCTGGCACTTGCTCTTTTCCCTTCCAAGAAAGTTGCAAGAGGAGATGGATGCTGCTATTTCATCCTCGGTGATCCAGAGGTGAGGAAAGCTGGGCTCAGCTCCTTCCCACCTCCCAGGGGCTGGGCCAGCACGGGACTCAGGGCAGGGAGGGCACCTCTCCCATGCTGCCCTGCAGCAAGCAGGCATCCGAGGCTTTCCTTTCCTCTGGCCCTTGACTTGGGTTGCCTCTGGACTAACTCACCTAAAACCACAGCTCGTCCTAGATAGCCCAGCAGGTTATCTATCTCCCGACTCACTCCTCACCACCACGGGCTCCACCAGCCCTTCCTGCTCTGCTCGCCACACCACAGCCGACCTGGCCCAGATCTTCCCTCCCCAAGTCTCTGCCCTCGGCTGCTGCTCCCACACCACCACCCTCCCCATGGCCTTTCTGCTTCCCAGGGGAAACCGCCTGTCCCCAGTGGTCTGTCCCTCCCTGCCAGAGCAGGCAGGGCAGGCAGCTGGTGGCACGGTCCAGCCCCAACTCTGCCATCCCCGTGGGAGCAGCAAAGGAAGGAGCGTGTGGCACACTGTGGGGTTTCCAGCCAGGATTGCTTCGCTCGGGCTTTTTCTTTTTTCTTTTTTTTCTACCATTCAATGTACCATCTTGTCTGCAGAGACCTGCTGGGCAGGCGTGCTCCTGCTCGGCACGCTGCCGGCCGGGGCCGTGCCACCCTGGCGCGGGTCCCGCCGGGATGCCAGCGGCTCTTTCCACGCTCTTCCCTTTGCACAGCCCCAAACTCTGCTGGCCCTGCTTGCCAAGTGGGCTGTTGCTGTCACCTTCGCAACACCCACGCTGGCTTCTAGTGGGTTGTTTCACCTGCTGAGGTACACTCAGGGAGCTGGGAGGGAGATGAGCCTTTCTCTGACCTGTAGCTGCAGGGCTGATGAGGCACAGGGAGCTTCCCTGCACCCATCCAGCAACTTTTGGGCACCGACGGGGACAAAACAGGCCCCAGAAGAGCTGCCATGGTTAGTTATGAAACAATCATCACCCAGAGAGCTCTTTACTGTGCAGGACAAGCCGTGAACTCAGATCCAACACTTGCAAAGCCTCCTTGCCCCTTGAGCCTTGTTTTGCATTACGGCACTAGCTAGGAGGCAGCTTTTTACTAGATTATTAATTATATTTCTATATAAAGCTTTACATCTCTGCCTGCATGTTGTGAAACGTGATTAGGCTTTTGTAATTCCGCGCCAACGGTTCCCTTTGTGCCTCCCCCTCCAGCCAAAAAAGCAGGGTTATGGATCAGCCTAGAGGCAGTGAATGCAGCACACCCCTTCCCAGGAGACAAAAAGGCCAGATTTCTCCACAGTGACAGACCCCAAAAAGCGTACCTGGAGCCAGCCCAAGCCAGCTGGCCAGCCGGAGGAAGAAGAGGAGTTAATGGATCCCCCCGGCTCTCACTCAGCAACAAACAACAGCGATTAAGGGGAAAGCGTGAGAGACTAATTGGACATTTAACCCAGCGCTGGCACAGGAGGCCTTGTGCTGTAGCCGAAGAGAGGAAAGATTGATTCACTCCTCAGCTGCAGGCTCCTCTAATAAGGCCTCTGCAGTAACCAGATACGCCCCAGTTGCACCCCATCTTCCTACAGACAATTCTCACCTGAGGGATGCTCACCGGGGGCCAGCACTCAGGCTGGGTGGGTGGAGGAACAGGAGGAGAGAGGAGCTTTAGGGAAGTTGATGTGAATAAAGGCATTCCTCGATCTGGTTCTGCTTGTCTTTTTTGTTAGCTTTCCTCCTGATTTTTTTTTTTTTTTTATATCAATTCTGAGAGAAAACCGGGTTTTGAAAGATTCAGCTTTCCCTGCAGTGCTTAAAACATGCTTAAAGTGTAGCAGCATCCATCATCTCCATGCCAATGAGCAGGACACAAATTCAACCCTTATTTCTTGCATGCCCATGGTGTGCCCAGGAGCCAGCCTTGCTCACGCCGAGCCCGGCATCCCTGGCAGCTCCCCACAACCTCAGCCAGCCCCAGCTCCCCACAAACTCCACGGGAGCTTTGCCTGAGTAAATACTCAAGGCCCTAATTAGAAAGGTATCACAACTGAGAATGCTACACTTACTTCCCAAATATATATGTTTAACACAGCAGACAGTTCATCCTGTGAATATAGTGCTTTTGGCTGTGCTGAAATTATCTGCAGACTGCTTGATTTTATGCCATTGCCCATTATCCAGAGTGAGTCAGCGGCTGCAAACATGGGAAATCCATAGAAGCTACAGGGCCGTGGTGGCTCTTCCCACAGTGTCCCACCAAATGCCGTACGAACAGAACGTGAGCCTGAATGGCTTGGACTGGATGATTCCCAAATCCACAAGCACCACTCCAGCATTCCCAGGATAAATAAGCCTTGAGGAGAGCAGCGTTCACGTCCTTCACTGTCGATCAGCATTGACTGATGAGTTTTTATTAGGGCAAATGTCCACAGAGAGCGTTTAGCTCATCTCCTCACAGGCCTTTCTCTCCCCGTTGGCCACAAAGCATCCTCGTCCACGTGCCATCTCCACAGCCCTTCCCTCGCTGCTTTAATCCAAAGCTGGGCTCTGCCTGCTGCGTTCAAGCCCTCGCACACGCCGGGTGGCAGGACAGAGATTCCCAGATGAGCACCACACATACACGGGGGTTTCCAGGGTTTCACTGGCAAAATTTCCCAGGAGCCGGAGCCGGCGATGCCAGCACATCGCCCAGGCTGCCAGCCAGGACCACTGCAGCATCAAAGAGCCCTCCAGCCTCATCCAGGCACTACGTCGAGTCTCAGTCTTAACCTCCCTCTCAGAGCAAGACCTGGATTTTCTTCCAACTCGGTGTCAAATCAAACCATGGGATGGCAGCAGCCTGAACGCATGGCCAGGTAGGTCGAGGTTTGGTAGTGTTTGCTGTTTCAGGTTTCCAGATGAGCAGACAGGACTGAAAGCCAGAGACTACCCACAGCTCCGGCATTGGGAATTGCTCCCCGACAGGTTACTCCGACGCCCTGGACTCCTCGCAGGGATGTCTGCTCAGGCTCAGGGCGCTTCCTCTCTTTGAGACACACCACACCGGGTGGGTTCCCCTTTGCTTCTGTTCATCATCTCAGTAGCCAGCCCAAAGCACAGTCTGGGATTGATTAAAAAATACCGAGTGGTTCAGGGCAGGGATAAAAACTTGCAGACAACAAAGAGAAGGGCCAGAAGGAGAAGGCAGCCCGCCCTTGTCCAGATAAGGTGCTAGCGCAGCAGGGATCCTCAGCTGTCCCAGGTATGCAGTCATGATTTCTTAATGCTTCGCAGACATCGCAAGTCCATATATCAGCACGCCTTGCCAAGGGAGCTTGGCTAATAAGGGTGATTTATGCAGCGGTCACTAATGGCTGACCTGGGCTTCCATCAATCTCTGCTGGAGGTTTCTGAGGATCAAGGGAGATTACAGCTTTACTGCCATAAATATGGGAAACGGTGCAGTGCCAGCATCACCACTCCAGGGAGGGGAGAGGAGAGGGAGAGGACACTCACCATGCCTTGCCAGCCAGCAGAGGAGTTGCAGGCAGGAGCACCTGAGCCACGCACTAGACTTACCCGTAGCTGGGGTGTCTCCGCATCGTACCCGGCTCTGTGCTGCCAAAGCTGGGGCAGGTGAGCAGGACCCATCTTGAGCAGCAGCAAGAATCAATGCTGAAGACACCCCAGGGAAGCTCTGGCCTCCCGCTGCTTTGACATGTTGCTCGATGCACAGCAGGTGCCTTGTTCCTAAAGTCAGACCCATTCACCCATGCTGCAGCAAGCTGAATCCTCAGGAGTCAACAAGGGAGTGAAACCTCTGGGGTTGGGATGTCCCACATCAACCTCCCGTGGGCACCCGGCAGCGGCTCTCCTGGCAGAGACGTGGCACTGTTTGACAATGCTAAGGCAGCCAACCAGCACACAGGGGGTTTGCTTTAAAAATAAAACACCCTGAGCCAGCATAAATTTTTTTTGTACAAACAGCAAAGCAAGGGTTAACCCAACCACAGCCAAAAAAAAGGTGGAAATGGAGATACAGGAGGATAAAAGGGCTCTCAGGAGGGGTCAGCTTGAGAGGAAGAGAAACAGAGGAGAGAAAAGGAATTTGCTTCCACAGAAACCCCAAAGGGTTGAAAGAATTTGTGAACCAAAGGGCCAAAAGGAAGGGGCACAACCTGACCGAGGTGGCAATGTCCCCAGGAGGCACAGTGACTGTGCCACCCAGACACAGCCCTGGATGGGTGGTTGCAGCCTATTTCGGGGTGAAAGATGCTTAAACAGGAGGAGGGGGAGGAAGAGGCAGCCTCATGGATGGGGCAGAGCAGGAAGCAGGCAGGTCTGCAGGAGGCACAAGGCTCCAGTGACATCTGAGCAATAGCAGCAGCAGCTTTCTCCTTGGCCTGCCATCATTAGTCAGTATATTGGCTCTAGAATGGAACCGGGGGCATTTCGGATGCTCCCAGCTCCTGCCTTTTCCTCTCCACTTAAGGTTGACTCTTCAACTTGTCGCTGTGGGGAGGAAATGAATGGTGCCCTAGATGGATGGGGAGGAGATGCACCCTGAGCGGGGACCGCTCGCTGCTCCTCATGGCGATGCTAAATTCGGCCTGATGGACTGGGAACAGATGAGGCTCCAGGGACGCTGAGCCTGGCTTTCAAGGTGATGCCTCTACCCTTGAACACAGCAGTTGGTGGAAATACCCTGCTAGGACAAGGGCTGCTGTCCCGGCCCACCGCATCGTTTGGGGGCATCGGTGAGAAATAGTGAGAACAAATGGGAGCACAAGCCCCGGGCAGCCGGCAGCGAGGGTGGCCGTGATGGATGCTGAGCCTCCGTCCAAGCCTCTCTGCTCAGCTGAGCACCGCGGGCATGGGCCATCGGCTATCTGGCACGGCGCTCTCCTCTTGGCATCGTCACCCTTCCTATAAAATACGTTAAATATTTAGCAGAGCAGAGCGCTGAAGCTGTCCGCCTCCACGCCAGGCAGGAGTTTCAGCCGTTGGGAAGCGATCCTTTCCCTGGCACCGAGAAGGGTGAAATATGTACTGCGGAGAGGAACGGCTCCAAAAGGAAAGGCAGAGAGACAACTTTGTTGTCCCGGCCAAATTCTAGCCTGCCAAATTCCGCTTCTCTAAAATGCTGCCTGCATTTTCAATAAATAACAAAAAAATCAAAACAAAACCCAATCTCTCCCGTTCCTGCCTGAACTGCTTTTGCAGTGGGCTGCGCAGACACCTGCCACATCCACCCCAGCAGCGGCTGCCTGGCATTGTTGGGCGAATTGATCTTTGCGTATAGCTTGCACATTTGTCTGTAAAGCTCATTAAGAACCGGCAAGATGAAAGGCTGTACAGAAATGTAAGATCATTATCGTTATCAAAAGAAACACAGAAAACTGCTGCTATAGAGGCAGATTTGTTTCCATATAGGAAGCTGTTCAAAGTTCTCCGAGAAGCTCTTTAATAAGATGGCTGTTATATGAATAAACTTCAAGAGCTTCTCTCACGCTGGGGAAAACTTCCAAGGACCCCTTTGCCTTTCACGTCTGTTGCACAAATTTTCCTTGTCACTTCTGACATATCGAAGATAATTTTGGTACAGGGAAGGGGATCCTGTCTCCCAGCCCTCCCAATTCATAAGCTGCTGAAGTCCTAATGCACACGGTGATGCTCCGGCTGACGGAGGGATGGGACGGGCGGTCGTGTGATGTGACCACAGACACCACTCGGCTCGCCCACAGCTGCCTCCCCACCGAGGGCTGTGAAAGCAGCTCTCCCCGGGGAGCAAGCCCAGGCAGAGACCCCTGCACACTGTGCTCACCCCCCAAAACCCACTGGGCATTAGCGAACAGCACCAGCAGCCTGCCAGAAAATAATGTTTTGGGTTTAAACACACCAAAATAAATTTATAGTGGTCTCCCCAGCAGAAATTCCCCATCACAGCCCCGGTGTGCACCACTGTTAGCCATGGGGGGCGGGTTTAGCCCCTCGCGTGTGGAGCAGGGACACCCACGGCCAGTGCCAGACAGGCCACGCCATCGTCTCACACCTCCCACCAGTTCATCCCAGTCACGATGCCAGAGACCCTTGCGCATGGGGTCCTGTTTGCCACGGATGCTCCGGCAGGCTCTGAGGAGGGGCTTCACCCGGGGACGGCAGGTGCCCACGCACACAGCCCGCGAAGAGGAACTCATTTTAAAATATCCTCCGGTTCCTGCACCAGGAGGTTTCTGGTGCCAAGCCTCAGGCTCAGAGCTGGCTGGTGGGAATTTGGATGCAGCAAATCTGTTCCTGCCTGGAGGAAGCAGAAGAGTTAAACTTGCTCAACGCACCATATTTTTCCAAGAAGAATCAGTTCTTCCCACACAGGGTCATTTCTTTTTTGAAACCAGCCTCCCTTTTATCCACAAGAAAATCTGCTCATAATTATAAACCAAGGAAGAAGAGGTTTCTGGAAATATTCATTTGCAGCTGAGCCATTTTCACCCTGGCACAGGCAGAGCGAGCCTTCCTCGCTCCCATCTGTCGCGTTCGCGCCGAGCACGGCGGCGGCGATGCCAGCCAGGCTCTGCCACCCAGCGTGGCATGCTCAGGCGGGAGAACGTGACACCGCGGTGGGATGAGGAGGGGGGGGGAGCCACCGCAAAACTGGGCAGGACTTGGAGCTCGCGTCCTGCCCAAGATGTTCGCCTTACACATGAACAGCTTGGCACCACGAGGGGCAGGGGGAAGGAGGAGGAGCAGCACAGGCTTCGTCTGAGTTCCGTTAGGGAAGAGACAAAATGGAAAAGTCTCACGGTGCTGAGTTTGATGGGGTCCACGGGGCCAGGGCCCAGACTATCTCTGCAGGCAACGTCTGCAGCCGTAACGGCTGAAGACTGGAGGCACTTGGGCCAGAGCTGGGCAGCAAACGTGCCCCCTGCCCACCCAGTACCTCCTCTGGGTACCAAACCCAGGCAATGGGTCCTTGCTCCTTCAGCCCGGAAACATCTACAGCTTTTCCCTGTCATGTCTGTCTCCCTTTTCCTTAGCTGCATCCCATTTACATTGCCATGAATAAATCAATCTGCTTCTTGGTGCCTACACCTTCAAATATTTATAGACTGTTATTATACTTTTCACTCCCTCCCTGTACACACATGCCCTTTCCTTTAAACGTCTCTCCACCAAACTATGTATATTTAGTTCTTTTAATCCTTCCCCATAAATCCACCCTGATCCGCTCCCTGCACCATATCCATTTATTTCTGTTAATGAGAGGCACAGCAGAGCGCACCGTGGTGGATGGTCACGGCGGAGTTGTCCAGGAAGGGGCTGTTGTCACCTCCCTCCACTCCACGGTGCTTGGGGACCGCAGCTCAGAAGTGCATGGGACTGCTCTACGGCCAGACACGGCCCTGGCTCCAGCCAGACTTCTGCTTTCTGCCCTCTTTGGATTTTGCATTCACGTCTTTATTTTTTCTTTTTCCTTCCTTTCTCCCAACTGCAAATGACAAAATTGCAAGCAGCTCCCAGACAACTTGCAAACCCAGAAATAAGCTATTTCTGGTGAGTGAATTTAAACTTCCTTTCTTATTTGCAAAGTGCCTGTGAGCAGCTTGCAAGTATCAGGAAACCAGAAGTTGGGAAAAGTTGCGAGTTTAGGTTTGGATGCACACACCACGTGGGATCTTTCCTCGCTCTGGCAAGCTCAGAGCCATCAGGAGCAGCAGCCCCCCATTCCCCAGGCCTCTGCACTCAACATCCCCGTTTGGCAACTGGCCTCTGGCCTCTCCCTGAGCTCGGCCGTGGCCGCGCCGACGTGCCGCAGAGCCCAGAGCGTGCGAGACCTGGGTGGGGAGAGGACTGGCTGAGCTACAGGGCTGGTCCTTGCCCTGCAGCACCCCACAGCATCACTCCCCACCCTCTCTGGGGCTGAGCACCAGGATGGGGATGGGCAAAGAGTCCCACTGCGTGTGGGGAAGGGCCACGTGCAGCCCTGCAGCTCTGTCGTGGCCAGCGCTGCTCGTGCAGTTCGGCTGTTGAACAGGAAAACAAAGTCCGTCTTTAAACAGACACTAAAAGGGGGAAGAAAGAGACTGCTGAGGGAAGCAGATCTGTTAGTGCCAGGTGGGCCACAAGCAGAGCTGCAAAAATCTACTCGAGTTTATAATTTACTGTAATGAAGCTGCTCCAGGCAACAAACCCCCAGTGGTCACAGACGATGGAGCCGGTGATGGGCCGGTGACGCAGAGCACCAGGATTACAGCCTGCCTGTTGAGTCCTACCCCCGGCAGCATAACCCAGGAGAAAACCACAAAACCTGACCAATTAAACAGCCTGCACAAAGCTGGTGTGAGCCACCGGAAAGGCTGCGGGGACTTAGTGAGCTCAGGAGGGTTTTCTCACTCAACAGATCAGACGAATGCACGTACCCCCACAACAGAGCCACTGCACCAGCAGCCCCGTGTTCCCGCGGGGACGCAGCAGCAGGGTCAGAGGCAGGTTTAGCTCACTGATCGCTGGGGCATGAGGCACAACATTGGGGGGGGGGTCAGCAAGAGGGGCTGCAGAAGAGCTTTAGGGAGATTTACAGTGGCAAAAGCGTTTGGGCCGTCCCCAAGGCTGTAGTGGAGCATCCTGCCCTCCATGGCTTGACCTGCTTTTATCCAGCTGGAACCCTGTCCTGGGTGGGGGCATCTCAGACATCCCACACCCACCCCTGCCCTCCGGCCACGGCTCCGGATCACGGCTCGACTCTCCTCTGCACACCCCAGCCCTCACTTCCACAGGCACCCATCAGCCCAGGCATGTGCATGGGGGGATCCCTGATCCCCAGAAAGGTTGGAGGAGGGGACGATTACCTTGAAGTCACTAGGGGAGGATGACTGGCCACCCCACATCCTCCCGTGGCCACTAGCCACTGGCAGAGGCACACAGCCCAGTGCTGCTCACTCCCTGCGTGGCAGGCAGAGCACGTCCTGCCGATGATGAGGCTCCTTGGGTGTCTCACGCTTTGCTGCCTCGGCCAAAGCGTGACCCGAGGTGGCAGTGGCGGCCGTGCCCAGACAAGCACTGCCTGCCTGTCACTGTCAGCTCAGGGAGGAGACGGCCGTCAGCTTGTTAGATTTGGTTTAATAGGTAGGAAACATCCACCAAGCAGGCCTGTGTGTCTCCAAAGACCTCTCCTCCTCACTGGTGCCCGTGAGGGTGTCACCCAGTGCAGAGGACACACTAAGCCCTGAACGCTGATGGTTTGTCATGGGGGGCTGTGCGGGAGCGAGGGATGATCCTCCAGCAAGACCATCACCGCCAGCACAGCACCACACGGCACTGAGTTCAGTGGTGAGACACTCCTGTCTCAGCCTTCTCAGTATTTTCACTTCTGGCCAGTCAAGTTGTGTCTCTTTTCCATTTAAGAACCTTTAACCCCCACTGCAGTCACTGCTTTTTCACCCCCTTTTGTGTCATCCCGCACCTGACAAACCTTTCCTCCTGGCAGCAGCTCATCCTCTCTCCAGCCCCCATCCCCAGCCAACCCCTGAAGCTCCTCCATCACCAGGTAAAGCATCAGTCCCGGGCAGAGCTCTCTTCCAAAAACATTCCCTTTCCATAAGGGAAAGGTCCTCAACCCACCTGCAGCTCCTGACCTCTGCCTCTCCCTGCAAAAAGAAAGAAACAAGCTTCCAGCCCCTTCATTTCTAAGGCACCTTCTCTTCCCACCCAGCCTCCCAGTACTTGGCCACTTCTCCATTTCCCACCCAGCAGGTGCTGCTTTGTATGGCTGAGCAAAACCCCGCTCAGCTGGAAGTCCTTATGAGGTTAAACCAACTTCACTCCCATTGCAGTAGTTTCTGTGATCCTCTGCAAATTCTGGGGCTCGCAGCCAGGCAAGCAGAGCCCATGTCAGATCCACGGTTCCTTCACCTTCAGGGTGATGCCTGTGCTGGAGAACAAGCACCACGTTTCTGTCCTTGGCTGCTGCCACGGTGAACTGGGATCTCTCTTAACTGTGTCCCAGTCCAGGGCAGGTGAGGTGGACTGGTGTCCTCAAGTGAGGGGTATCCCTCCGTCAGCACACGAGCAGCTCCCTGGGTTTCCAACCTCTGAACAATGGGGACTGTAATTATGCTTTGGCCCTCACACAAATTGCTCATTTGACTTCGAGTGCTGACTTGCTGGCTCAGTTAGGAATTGGGGCTTAAATCAAAGAGCTTCCCTCGAGGGATCTGGGGGGAGAAGGATACAATTAGATTTGAGCCCTGAAGTTTTACAAGTCTAATAAATTTCCTGGTAGCCTCCGGCTGCTGGGCTGCTGTGCGAGAGCCAGGCGAGATCCCTCGGTGAATGAAAGCATTTCTCAAGACAGGAAGCCACACCGGCACAACACAGGTCTGTCTGCCCGGGGACTGGCTCGGCTGACCCCCCCCTCCTGCTCCCGCTGGCTGCTCCGCATCTGGGCTGAGCCTTGGGGATGGACACGCTGCATCCCTGGTGTCGCGCTGGGATCGCATCGGCAGGACAGTTTGCAGGCAGGGGTGACGGCCCTGCTTGTCCTGCATCCCGCTCCTCGCTCTGCCCGGCCACGGCGGCCGCAGGGCTGCTGGGTGGCAGAGGAGAAGAGGAAGGTCAGAGCTGGCAGAGTGGAGGGAAGCAGCTGGCTGCTCGCTGCTGGAGATGGTGAGAAAAGAAAATCTTAATTGTGCTTCACGCAGCACCGCTAGAAAAGGGGTCGTGGCAGAGGGTTATAGAGGTGTTGGCACCAAAGCAACAAGAACCTGGGGGGGGGGGACAGGGCAGAGCAGCCCTGGGAGAGGAAGTTTCCCCCCACCAAGCAGGATCCCCACAACACACCCCTTGGAAGGCACAGCCTCGCCTGCGGCTGCTGGTTATCCTGCCAGAGCTTCTCTTCTTCTAACCAGGGACCTAAACACACCCTCCCTTTTCCTCAGCGATGCTAATGGAGAAGTGGATGGAGGAGGAAGCTCCCTTTCTCCAGGAAACCCAACTTCTGAGAGCCCCTGCAGCAAATCCTCTGCTGCCGCCGAGCCTGGTCCCCCCACCCTGCTGCCCTGGGGAGGGTTTGTATCTCCTCCCACGGGCAGGTGAGATGGGAGCAGCTGTGGGAGCTGCTGCTGCGGGCTGGCCCCGAGGGGAGCACGTACCCCGGCGCAGCGACCTGCCCGCGCTTGCCTGGGCTCTGCGTGGGGCTGCAAGGCAGGACCCCCGTGTCCCTCGGGGTGCTGTGTGCCACATACCCAGCTGTGACAGCGCAGGAGGGGCCGAGGCAGAGACACGTCGCCCAGCGAGAAGGGGTTGGGGTCTGACAAGCTCTGGCTCCTTCGCTGGGCAAGGAGGGCAGAGTCCCACAGGAAGGTGAAAATGAAGAAGAGCCTGTGGCTCTCTGGGAAACACCCTCCTCTTCCACCTTGCCACAGGTGGGTGGCCTGGCTGTCCCTGCTCCCTGCCCTGGCATGGCCAGACACAGCAGTCCCGGTGCCAGCCCCGCTCTGGAGAGGAGCAGAAGCACAGATCTCAGCCGTGCCCTTCCCTTCCATCCCAGAGGAAAAGCCCTCAGCCAGCGTCAGCGTGGCCACTGGATTAAAACACACCTTTACTGCCCAAAGGGAAGCTCCTCTGTCCCGCCCCCCACTTTTCTGGCTGCCTCTAGTGTTTGTTTAACATAATATTGCTGTAAATTACATATTCCTCTGGCACGATGTAAAATATGTTTTATGCTCCCATTTCCCTGCTGTCTTCCCGCTAAATCTTTAAATCTTTTTCTTTTCCAATTTGAGCTGGATACACTGTGCCGGGGATTAGCAGAGACTTATTTAAGCAGCCAGTCAACTCTAAACCACTGCTCATAAAATCTGGAGGTCTCTGCGAGTCCTTCGCACTTGTCGCCGATGACCATAAATCCTCATTTCATGGGGGTCTTTCTCTCCCTCCTCTTTTTCATTCATCTCTCCTGATGGAGGCTGGCGAGGGCTGTGGAGTGGCGTGGGGGCCTGGTGGGAGTGAGCACCCAGCCTTGCTCCGCCACAGCTCAGCACCACACGGAGCGGGACCGGGTGGGCTTCGCAAGGTCTGATTCCCCAGCCTGACCCTGGAATCAGCCTTCCCCAGAGCTCGGGGGGGCATGTCAGCAATCATATCCCCCCCCCAATGCTCCATGCTGCATGTCCAGGTGTGGGTTTGGGGGTCCCTCAAGGCAGCAGATGCAGCCATGAGCATCTGAAACATCCCCCGCCACAACCCATCACCAGGCTGGGAGCTGCGGGACCCCGAGGGAGACGCAGCGGTGCAGCGTGTCCAGCATCGGGGTCCCCTCGCCCGGGGGGCTGTGGGTTTGGGGGAGGCCCTGCACAGCCTGTGAGCAGGAGGAGGGAGCGCGTGGTTGGGGGGGCATGCAGCATGCGGGCCACTCGCCCCGCTGTCCCTTGTGCCACGTGCCAGCAGCAGCATGCGGGTCACTTGGCCCAGGCTGGTCATGTCGGTGGCAACAGGGAGGAGAGAGATGGGCTGGCGGGGGTGATCTCTTCCTTTAAAGCAAATATTTCCTTGCAGGGACTTTGCAAACCCCCCATCCTGGCAGGCTGAAGGGCTGCATTTATAAACTGCAAGGAAAGATCCAAACAGAGGTTTCGCTCTGGATGAATTCAGTGCCCACACCAGTGCTGGGCTGCGAGGCAGCTCGGGCTTCCCCCCGCGTTTGTATTTCATCTTGTGTTTTTGGATAGAAACCGAAGTGTTCGGAGCGTTGGCAAAGAACAGCATATCCTGAAGAAGCAGAGCCTGGGCTGGGTCCAAGCGCTGTGGCCAGGATCAGGGGGAGCGGGCACAGGCCCTCACAGGAGAGGGTCCCCGTGGGCTGGTGGCCACCAAGGAAGGGCGAAGCGGGAGGATGGGGCAGGCAGTGTGGCTGTCAGCGGGTACCTGCCTTCCTTGGGGACAGCAAATGTGTCCTCTGCGCCTGGTCCCGAGGGACGGGGTGCAATCGGAGATGGTGGGAGCACGCAGTCCCACCCGGAGACCCGGAATTTCCGAGGGGGTATATGGAAACATCAGTGTCGAGAGCGGCTGCCAGTCGGGACCAGTATGGCTGTATGCTGCGGGGGGGTGGGGGCCGGGTCCTGCAGCCCCCCTGTCACTGTGCCATGGGCTACTGGTGCCCCAGCTGGGCCAGCAGACTCGGGCCAGTCACCTCGCTGTCATTTCATCATGTCTAGAGAGGCCGTGGCATCACAGTGGAGGCATCAGATGTGTTTTGATCTGGATATTTGCTGAAAAAAATATTCCCGAGGTAGGAGGGTGGGTGCAGGTGCAGCGGAGGTGAAGGCTGAATTTTTAGCCTGCCCAGGGTCAGTGTGGGCTGAGATGGGACCGGCGAGGAGGGGTGCAGTGGCAAACAGCCTTCCTCATCCCCCAGCACCCTCCTACGCCAGGGACAGCAATGACCAACCTGACACTGAGCTCGCAGCCACCAAACACTCCAAAGCCTGAGGCTGCTGTGGCCTCTCACTGTCACCGGTCGGGCCCCCCTGGGATGTGCCCCCCTGGGAACCCGCTGAAGCCGTAAGGACTTGTATGTGGAGACGGGACCCCTTGTTTTCACTGGGAGCAGGGTTGGATCCTGCTGCTGCGTAAAGCTACAGGAGAAGATGCTGGCACCGTTCGCAGGAGCAGGATAGGACCAGATGGCTTCAGTCTTTGTTTCTTCTAGGTTGTGGTTTGTTTTTTTTTTTTCCCTCCTTCTCTTTCCAAAGGCTCGGTGCAGATGGGGAAGGAGCAGGTTATGCAAATGCTCCTCGGGCAGCTTTACCTGCTGTCACCCTGGCAACGCGGAGCAGGCAGCGGGCAGGAGGGCAGCAGGGCTGTGGGCAGCGGGACTGCAGGCAGCGGGCAGGGCAGGAGGGCAGAGCGGGGCTGCGGGCAGCCGCCAAGCATCACACCACCCATCCAGAAACCCTGCTTCATGCAAGCCCCCCTCGCCTCCCCGAGCCCCTGGGCAAGGACAGACAGCTCTGGCAGCGAGGGCAGAGATCGGGGTCCTCTCCCTCTGGGGCAAACTCTCTGGCCGGGCACCCTCACAGGTCCCCGGGCTCCCCGGGACCAAGGGGCCAAACACCCAGCAGCAGGTCAGAACAAAGAGCAGAAGGTAATGAGGAAGTCTTATCACCATTTTCTTCTAGTTTTCCAAGTGCACCACAAAAAAATATTGTCCTGGGGACATGTGTAACTAATTAAACGTTACAGGGAGAAGAAAAACACAGATTTTTTTAAGAGACTTTGAATTATGTCTGGAGGTGAAGGAGTCAGCAGGCTCAGGGGATAATTAATCACCAGAGGTGAGATGCCCCGGCTCCCTGTGCCAGTGCGCTCCCGACTGCCGACCTCACAGGACACTGGCCACTGCCAGCACTGAGGGTGGCTCGGGGAGCTGGCATGGCTTTGGGGTGTCCACAGTGCCCTGGGCAGAGCCACACACCCGTGGGGCACAGGACACAGCACCTCCACACCAGGCCCAGCCCCGCATCGGGAACATCCTTCCCAAGCAGCTCCGTGGAGTCTGGCAGGGAGCGCATCCAGCTCTTGCTCTGTGTCCCCCTCCACTCAGCTCACCCGTCAGGGTCACCCAGAGTCCCTCCATGTCCCCTCAGCAGCCTGAAGCCAGCACAGTGAGCCAAACACCCTGCTCTCACTGCTGCCCCCCGCTACTGGGACGGGCCGTTAGAAAAGCCCCTTAACATCCCCAAAACAGTTACGGTCCAGGTAAAAAGGCTGATAAGTCTCCAAAGGGAAAGAAAATGTTGGGTATCTGTTCCAGAAAACGCTGAAGTCACCCCAAAAGAGAGGTTAAAGGAGGGGACTACAAGGTCCAGGAGGGTTTTTAGCAATTTTATCATTTTTCCTGTTAGTTGAGAAATCAAAATCAAAACAAAATGCTCCAGCTGCTTCAAAAAACCACTTTCAAACTTCACAAGAGGGCTTTTAAAAAGATAATTCTGTCTTTATTAGATGGAAATTGTTTTAAAATTTTATGTTCAGGTGAAAATTTCAAGATTTTAACTTCTTCTCCCAGGGAGTGAATGAAGAGGTGTCAGGGCTTCCCACCTCCAGCTTTGCTGTGAACTTGACCTTCAGCCCAGCGTGACGTGGGGATGCCGAGGAAGGATTTGTGGCCTGATGCCTGTTTGAGCAGCAGCTGGGTCAGGGTCTGCAGTGTCACATCCTGTATTTATTGCCCCGTCCCCCCCTGGGACTTCCCTGTCCCTCGCAGGCTGACCTTGACCCTGGCTCTCAGCGGGGATGTGCCACCGTCCTGCAGCAGCGATACCCGCGGAGCAGGTAGCGGCTTTCCCCAGCTTGGCACCGAGTCCTGGGGGGACAGTGACCTGCTGCAGCAGAGGCAATTCGGTGGGTTTCCCCTCCTGTCGCAGCAATTAGACACCCACCTCTTTCCCAGCAAGCAGCTCGGGAGCAGCAGTGAGCGGGGCTGTAACTTTGGGCCCTTTCAATTAGCATTTTGCTCTCCTGCGCTAACCGGCTATTAGAGGTGTGCCTAACTGGCACCCGGGGGCCCTCCCAGCCCATCTGAAAAACCATTTCTATTTCTGACCAGAATAATTGATGTCCTATTTTCCCTTCATTCATATGCAGGTGGCATGGGAAGACTGGACTGATGCAGGGCGGGGAGTGGGACAGAGCAACGGGCTGTCACCTAGCCCCTCGCTGCTGGTCACCAAGCCGAGCTCACTGCACTGGCTTTACTGGAGCTTTACTGGCCTTACTCTACCCCACCAAAACTCATGGGGTGCTGGGGGCCAAGCTGGCAGCCTCTCCATCCTGGAGGGGTGCCTGCTTTAACATTCAGCTCAGCCACAGTGAAAAATAGATGTCTGCCATCCACTGAGGTCCCCGAGGAGGGTATTTGTCTGCATCGCTCTTGGCACTTGTCACGGGGATTGTCAAGGTGAGTGTCTGTGTGGCAGCCCCCCGCCTGGCCCTGGCTGGGGTGGGTTTTCTAAGCAGGGGGAGGACCGATGGAGCAGGGACCCCACTGCCAGGGCAACCCCACGGGGAGCACAGACCACGCACAGCTCCAAGCGTGTGTGCCCACAGGTAGGTCTTTGCTCACTTCCAGCTGCTGGGGCAGGTTGGGGAGCTCCATACCCCTGGGGGTGACGCATCCAAGGGGACAGAGGCAGGATGGGGGCAGGATGCACCCAATCCCCCAGAGCAGAGCAACAGGGCTTGGCTACCTGGAGGTCCCAGCTTTGTGTCACACCAGCTCTACTAGTCAGCCTTGTCCTTGCAGATGTCCCCTCGGGTTTTCACAGAATCCCAGAACCATCCGGGTTGGAAAAGCCCTTGCAGCTCCTCCAGCCCAACCATGACCCTCCCCCTGACCGTTCCCAACTCCCCCAGATCCCTCAGCGCTGGCTCAGCCCGACTCTTCAACCCCTCCAGGGATCCCGGGGACTCCCCCCTGCCCTGGGCAGCCCATTCCAACGCCCAACAGCCCCTTCTGCACAGAAATCCTTCCTCAGAGCCAGCCTGACCCTGCCCTGGGCAGCTTGAGGCCATTCCCTCGGGGCCTGGCGCTGGGGCCTTGGCTCCAGAGACTCATCCCCCCTCTCTGCCCCCTCCTGGCAGGGAGTTGCAGAGGGCCAGGAGGTCTCCCCTCAGCCTCCTCTGCTCCAGACTGAACCCCCCCAGTTCCCTCAGCCACTTTTCCAAGCTTTTCTTCACAGCAAGTCCCTTTTCTCATGGCCAGGACCACTCTGCCCGTGGCAGGGAGCCCAGCCAAGCTGGATGGAGCAGGGACGAGCCGCAGCGCTGGAGCAGCAGCATGGGAGGACAAGGTCCCCTGAGTCCCTTCCCCTCCACTCCCTTGGGACAGTGACTGAGGGTGGGTTAGGTTTGAGAGCAGGTGACAATGGGGAAAACCCCACCCACATGGCTGCGGCTCAGTGACACGAGACAGGGAGCACTGGTGACAACGACAGCCCCAAAGCAGACACCTCGAACCCAGGCAACGATGGAGCAAAGGCGGGTACCGGGGATGGGAGGACGGACAGCACGGCCGCTGCGGGGCTTCTGCTTCCATCGCCGATCTGCGTGCGGGGGTGTACCGCCATGAACTTTATTTCTGCTTGATTCTTGTCTGCGGACACGTACTCAGGTTGGCTCGGCATGGGCATGCATGTGTGTGCCTGCCCGCCTTCTGCTTGGTGCAGCAGGTCTGTCCAGCCCCTGGGCTGCGGCTGCCTGGTCCTGCTGCCTCTTGCTCTAGCTGAGTCACAGCCAGCAGCAGAGCAGGAAGGGCAACGCTTGGTGTTAACTGCTTCCCCTCCAACAAAAAAAGCTTTGCCAGCTACTGGGGAAGAGAGGTGTTTGCTTCTGAGGTGCCAAGGCAGGGGCGGGAAGCGTTGCAGTGCACCCATGGCCTCGTAGGAGCGTGGTCTGCATCAGGCACGGGGGCATGTGCTTCCACACGGAGCAAAGCTTGTCTGCCGTGGGACCCTGAGCCTGCCCTGAGAGAGGGTCCCCTGTTGTTCTCCTCCCCTCGGCTCTCAGGAGGCAGAGGCTTTCCCTCA
The DNA here is from genome assembly GCF_965140245.1 of Athene noctua. Classification (NCBI taxonomy): domain Eukaryota; kingdom Metazoa; phylum Chordata; class Aves; order Strigiformes; family Strigidae; genus Athene; species Athene noctua. The sequence continues at coordinate 24,244,429 of NC_134047.1, read as the reverse complement.
GACTGACCTCCTCGTGTCCATGCCGCAGCCGACCAGAGGAAGGCACCCTCAGCTCGGCCCCCTCCTCCCCACCCCAGCCCCGGCAGCACAAATGAGACGCTCAGGAGGTAAAGGGAATGGAAGAGGAGCGCTGAGACTTGTGACCACCTCCTGACAAAGGCCCCGGAGCAGCTCAGAGACATGGTCTATATTCTCTTTGGATTTCCTGCAGCCACACAGCTTCTTGGGGCTCTCCCGGGAGCATGAATTTATTTCATTTAATTTAATTTTTGTTGTTTTTTTTTTTTTTTTTTGAAGTAATTAAAAGAGATGAAGAAAAGGCGAAAAATTAAAGGAAGGACTGCCAGGGCTGCGAGGAAATTCCCCAGGGAGAGCATAGCCCCAGTGTGATAGGCTCAAATTCTTCTCTAAACAGAAGTGGCTTTCACACTGGTCTGCGTAACTGGAGGCTGAAGCACCAGAGTTTTTCTGAGGTACCAGGCAACATTGCCAGAGCTCCACGTGCCTCTCCTTGCACTGGGAGAGGGAGCAAACTCTGCCTGTAGGCACAAAGCCAGGACCTGCCAGAAATCCCTCTGGAGACAAGGAGCAAGGATGGAAGCTGCGACAGTCCCGGCGGGCGGCAGGCACGGGAGGTTGGCTGCTTTGGTGGAATTTGGCAGGGCTGCCTGAGAACAGGGAGATTGCCTTGCTTGGACGAGTGTCTGAGATGTGTCTTGACAGAAATCAGTGCCAGGATCTCTCAGACAAGTTGTGCTGCTGGGGTCACTGCACAGTCTACGGCCTGTCTCTTGCCTGGGGATGTGTGCTGAGGAAGCAGAAGTCCCTGGCTGCACTCCAGGAATAGATAAGCTGTTTAGTTATAGGATAACTAGATTAACCAGGCTGTGTGGGGACAACAGATCACAACTGCGAAGCCAGAGATGTGGGTCCAATATGCCCCTTGGCCTGTTATGATAAAGTAGCAGGTTCAACCTGGAGCAAAAAGAGAGGTGGGAAAACCCTGTTGCAACGTCAGGAGCAGCACACCGACCCGGGGCTCCGACCGCCGCCACCTGTGACAGCTCACAGGAGACAGAGATGTTGGTTACATAACCCATGCCATGCCATGCCATGCCATGCCATCCCATCCCATCCCATCCCATGTCCTTTTCCCTGGTGGCTGAAGAACGGACCTCCCGAGGATCCAGGTGAGCTCACCCTTTGCACCAGCAGCGGTTAGTTCAGCTGTACCCAGCTCAGCCACAGCAGCCCACGCTGAGCACCCCGTGCCACAGCCCACCCCAGTTCCTCGCAGTCATTTCCCTGGGCTGTGCTGGTGCTCCCCAAGGGTTGCCGGCGCTGGCATTGAAGCAGTGTCCGGACTCCCTCTCACCCTGCCGGCAGAGCCACCCTGCCAGCCAGCCCGGGTCCCATGTGGGCCAGGAGGTTCCCGCCAGCAGGCCACTGCTGCTTCACATACTCTTGCCCCTTCCTATGCCCAGCATCCCCCCATCACTCTGGCTGCCTGAGCCCCCACCTGAGCACTCCCAGCCCCTGTGGCTGGCCCGACCTCAGTCGCTGGCTTTCAGGGACCCCACCTATTCACTGACTGCTCCCCAGGTTTCATCTCACCTCGTGGCTGAAGGTTCCTCTTTATCTGAGCTAGCCCAGCCTTTGCAGCCACAGCTGCCATGCCTCCCTGGAGTAAGCGCGGTGAATTGGTGGCCCAGGTGACCCAGATGGCTTTGCTGCTGGCCCTGGAGAAGACATTTACTGCCTTTGTCTCTTAGCTTGTTCTCCGAGTCCTGGAAGTAGCATTACAGATCTAATGGACGTGACCTGATTAGTTAATGCTTGGTGTCTGCTTGGTAGACACCGTTCAAGGTAGTTACCTGAAGGCCAAAGCTGGAAAAAGATGAGATTTTTCTGACTCATAATAAGTGAAGCTGGAAAGAGAAGAGCACACAAAACTTCCTACAGCTGTAACAGCTTCCTTGGGATTAGCTGGAGAAGGGAAAGTCTGCTCATCCTGGGGACAAGTGGCTCATTTGCTAAATTAAAACACTAACTGAGAAACCAATTTTTGGGGGTGTAATTTCTCACTTCGTTATACATGGTACTTATCCTGCTAATTGCTTGTGCTCAGGGCGAGCCATGTGGGGTGTTTTCACAGCTCACCAGAACCCGGGAGCTGAGCTGCTGCTACGCAGGGGGCACGTAGGAGCCGGCGCTCCCTCCTGCGTGGAGGAAGGGCTGAAGACCGTCTCCTTCCCCAGGGCAAAGGAGCGTCACGACATGAGCTGCTCCCACAGGGGCTGCCCACGGGGTGCCAGCCCCACGCCAGGGAAGCTGCCTGCTCTCAGGACATGGTCCAGACAACGTGGTTCGGTCTCATCTCGGCATCTGTACCTGGACATCCATTAGGGGCTTTGCTGAGAGACTTTTTTCAAGCCACCTCTTTCTCCACCGGCTTTATTGAGCAGCTTCCCAGGCAGGACATTGAAGCTGCGATGCTTTAATTGAGGCAGATTTCAGAGACTGGTGAGTGAGGCTGAGCTCAAACACATGGCCAAGTCCTTTCAGCAGAAGAGCCAACAACTTTTAAACAAACCTCGTCCTGAGGATGTGACCAGTGGTTCTCCTCCCAGTCTTTCAGATGTCCTTCAGCCCAGTGGATTGTACCTCTTGGTGACCCTGTTTCTCCAGACATGTTGTGCCTAGAACCCCCAACCAGTTGGTCTTAAGATTAGCTGCAGTATGGTTCATTTTGGCTTTGGCAGTGAAGGAATTCCTCATTCCATGGGAGACACGCTACCATATAGAGGACAGATCAGTGAAAACAGCCGTTTCCATCCTTCAGACTATCAGATGAAGAAGAATGGACTCATGGAGATGGAAGAGGTGTGAAGGGATGGGAAGTGACATGATGCTGGCTCGGCTGGTCCCTGGTCCATCACGTCCTACTCGGTTTTCCCAGAGGTTTCTCCCTTTCCAGCCACCCGGCGCTGCTGGGTGTTTTCTTTGCACCAAAGATGTCTCCACTTTCCCCACAACACGTAATAAGGCAACCACACAAACCAGAGGATGTGAGTCGAAGCGGCTCCGAGTGCATCGGGCAAATCTGATCCTACCAGATTAGGGAAGGCATTAACAAGGCTTTGAGCCCTTGCCTGGGTCTCGGGTTTATATATGGCCACGGTCACCGCTCTGAGAGTGACATTGTAATACATCACGCTTGCCAGCCGCAGCCCGCGGCTCCCTGGCACCCAGCCAGGCAAAGGTAATTTTGTGCTGAGTGATATCAGAAGTCAAAATGAGCCCCACATACTTTGTGTAATTCCCAGAGGCTGTAAAACACCTCGGCCATCTCCCATCCAACATTTATGTGTTTTGCATTAAACTTCCCCAAATTAGTGCTAAGTGCATTAAAGTTGTAAAAATAGTCTGCGTAAAACCCCATTAAATGCTTAAATATACAGATCCGGTGTACGGGGATCTATAATTTAGGTTTAAATTCAGGAGCCCCGTAAAGTCCAAGTCCTGAGCCGGGAGCAGCCCGGGGAGCGCCAGAGCCCTCCGCTGCCGCGGAAGGGATGTGCCGGCCCCACTGCCGGTCCCCGGAGCAGCTTTTTTCCCAACAGGGGATTCCTTTGAGACGTCACACGTTGCAACTCTATTAATACTCATTGGAGCATCGGATGCAGACAAGACAGGCCAGGGGGATGGGAGGGGAGGAGGGAGGCGTCAAGGAACCATCCAGGCTTGGATTTGTGTCCCACCATTCCGGCATGTCTTGGGGACAGCGGGCTGGAAGAACGCCCCGGGGAACATGGGCTGGCCTGGGCCCGGCTATTGTCAGGAGGCAGAAATCTTGCTCCTGCCCGAGCTGCTCTGGACGAGGCTGCTGCCACGTTTTGGAGGGAGCCTGGGGCACTGTCAGCACGTCGGCAGGAAGCTTTCCAGGGTTCCTCTCCCCCAGCATTCACCGCTCGAGTCGGAGGGGCTGGTAGAGAGCCTGCACAGGGCGAGGCAGCAGAGGCTGGGGGGCCCGGGTGACCCGAATCATGCTCCCCAGTCCCCCCCCAAGCCCTCCAAGCATGCCCCATCCCCCCCCAGATTCTCTGTGAGCCCCAAACGCCGTGTGCCACCGGGAACCTGGCACCGAGCCTGCGTTTTATGTTTCATCCCATCTCCTCTGGCAACCCTGCGTGTGTTTGGTGTTTACATCCTGGGATGCCTGGATACTGTCCCTCCTCGACCACACTCGTGGAGCTTCCCAGCGCTTCCCGTCATCGGCTGACATCTTCCTCGTGACGCCGTTCCCACCGCAGCCTTTCCGCTGGAGCTTTCCCAGGAGCAACAGGGCAGCTCCTGTAGCTGATGCTCAGCCTCAGGTCTTGAAGAGGAGGCTGTTGCTGGCCCACTTGGCCTCAGCTAGCACTGATCCCAGCCTGGGCAAGTCCGTGGGGCTCCCCCCTGCCATGCACAGGTTGCTGGCACACAGGATCAGCGTGGGCAGGGGGCTTTGGGAACACCTCTCTGCTCATCCCCAGAGGGGCTCCCTGGGCTGCCAGAAGGGCTACTTGCATTTTCTTCTATTTCAGACTCCAGAGGACTGTCATCTGTGTAAACCCAGCATTGGCAAAGACATTGCGCTGACAAATCTGGGGAGCAAAATGTCCAACATTTCCACAGACCCACCCAGAACTCAGCCTGGTGAAGGGGCTTCCCGTGCTATGCCATCCCATCCCATCCCATCCCATCCCATCCCATCCCATCCCATCCCATCCCATCGACTTTTCTGTTGTTGTTGTTGTTTTTGTTGTTGTTTTGGGTTTTTTTGTTGTGTTGGTTTTTATTTGTTTTCTGCCCTGCCTTGCTCCGCTCCATCAGCAAGAGCAGAAGCCCATCGGCAATGCCCAGGGTGGGTGGGCGGCCAGGTCTGTGGGGGCTCATGGCCATTACATCCCATGCTTGCTCTCAAAGGTACCTGTCTGGTTTTATTACTGTCACTTCCTGACCCTTTGAAAACCTTCCCAAGATGTACTTACGGAATTACTGTTCCTGCTCTGAAGAGAAAACAGCTAAAGCCTTGTTATAACTCCTTAATGTTAACATCTGAATGGAGGGATTATCCTCCCTTACAAAAGGCTACATGTTGGTTTAACGTTGTTTTCACTTGTTTGAAAGTGATTTTTATAAAGTCTGTTTCCCTCCCTGCGTCTTCCCCTGGCTCCAGTCCTTCAGGTTCCCACCAGGGTCAGGGCAAGCCCCGGTCACCTGTAATTTTTCCTGCTGGAGACACTACTCTCAAAACCACACCGAGATCAGGAATTTGATTCGATTTTGTGCAAGGTTCCCAGTTCATCTTCATCCGCTCCCAGCCCATCACAGGTTGTACTGGCAGGTCCTGGGGTGAGCACATTGCGGAGGGGGCTGCCGCTGCCCCGCGGGCTGTCAGCACTGCTGATCCGGCTGAAGAGAAATCCAGCATCAGCAGGAGAAGAATTTGTCCGGTCCCCAGGTCGGGGTTGGAGGACCGACCCCTGCAGAAATATGAGAAGCGGTGCCCTCACTATCTTCTGTGCCAAGCAGTATGCCCCTCCCTGCAGTGCCGACAGGATCCAGCCCACGGCCAGGCAGGACAGGGATGGGAACAAGCTGAGAACAGATTTCCCTGCAGTTGGGAGCAGCTGCAACCCAATTTTCCCCACATTCAGCTCCAGGAAACGGAGAGATTGGGGAGAAACAGGAACCAAACTCCTCCAGATCTGAAAACCTTCCAGCTGGTCTGAGTCGCTGCCGTCTCCCGCGCCGGATCCCTCCATCCTGCCGGACCGTGCTGCCGCCGGCACGGCTCACGCCAAGCACGAAGCCTCTGACGCTTTTTGACCAACCGTGTTGGCGGTTTTTTTAGCAGCCACGATATTTATAAATGGTTGGTAAAATATTTATGTTATGAGCCAGTTTGCCTTGTTGGTTTGAAAAATTAATATAACATTAACATGGCTCAGAACATTTAGGTTTTTAAAAATTGAGCTGAAAATTAAACAATTGTTGAATTTGTGGTGGGAGTAACGTGGCAGCAGAAGTATTTATCACATGCAAAACAAATGGGACCGTCACTTCTCTGCCAAAGACATCAGAATTCAGGGGTATTTTTATGCCCTGAATAAATATTCTCAATTTTTTTGGAATAGTTTAAAAAAATAATAATAATAAAACCTGGTAGTTAGGGACAATCAAAACAAAGCCGAAGACATTGATGTCATATTTAAAAAATACAGGAGACTTAAAGATAAACTTTTACATTGGTCAAATATAGAAACTAATTATACCACCAGAGCCCCTACAAGGATTTCTCTGTAGAGTCCCTCTGGTTTTGTCCTCTTTAAAGAACTGCTGATGCCTCGTGGAAAATACTGATAAACAATTTTATCAGCACAGCCTGGCTCTTCCCTCTTTCTTTCTCTTTTGTCCTCTTCTATCGAGCTCCATGAATGGAAACAGAGGCCAAACTCGGTTTTGGTGTAGTTGCACTTAGCAGTTCACACCAGAACCAGGCTATGAGGGGGCTGGTGGTCCCATGACGGCCACCCCCGGGTTGCTCCTCCATCCCCTCTGCTGCCACCGTCCCCAGGCATGGATCAGGCCAGGGAGAGGCAGCAGCAGTTTGTAAAACTTTAGGAAACGTTGCTTTTTGCTTTGTTTTCTAGGACCTTTCCAAGCCACAAGAGTGAGGTGGTGCCAGACGTCCACAGTCAGGTGGAGAAAGGGTAGATCCTCCCCTAGAGACAAAGCTTTCTCTTCAAGATGATACATGCTGGAACCTGAAATAAGCCCTTGAGTTTGCTTTGACAAAAGAGACAGAAAAGGGTGAGTGAGGAGGAAGAGCTCTTCTCATGGGGCTAAATGTCTCGTTGAGTAACCCTAGTTTGAGCAACCCTACCTAAAAACACTCTTCCATTAATGCTTAGTGTCAGCTGAGTCATCAGCAGAAGAATACCAGCCTACGTTTACAAGAACAACCCGTGATTTTGTGAGCCCGACGTGATGGCACTTAGAAAGCTATCAATTCTGTAAGCTCAACCTCCTGACATCAGGTGGCTTCAAAAGGTCTTGAGCTGGGCACCAAAAAAAAAAGCCCTTCTGTTTTTCAACTGCCGGGCAAACACTCATCACAAATGCGAGGAACGTTTTCGTGGAGTAATTGTGCAAGAGCGGGCTTGTCCATTCAACTGTTAGCCCTACCCACAGTTATAAGACCGGAGGTGAAATGGCTGAGATGGAGCAGCCAGCTGAGGAAGAGGGGGAGAATAATAAACCTTGCAGAACACCGCAGAGGAGAAAGGCTGCCGAGAGTATGAGATCGGGCTGGATAAGCTGAACCGCCAAGGGAGCAAACCAATTACTTGCAGAAAAAGGACATAATGTAGAAGGTCGGAGTGGATTGTCATGCCAGTGAATGTGCTAAGGTCAAGGAGAAGGAAAAACAAGCCTAAGCAAGGCGTGGCGGCAGGGAAGGAGTCACTAACCTCCACTACTCCTCACATTCTTTGAATAACTAAAATAATAACAATAATAAAATCCAAACTAAACTGAAGACACTGATGTCATCTTAGAAAATATTTGAAGGACCTGCATTTTTTTATACTAGTAAAATAAAAGCAGCAATTAATTAAATCCCGTCATGCCTTAAAAGGCATTTCTCTGGATGGCATGTCCCCTTTCGGTGAGGTGGTTTCTGTGCAATGGCGATGACACACCACTGCGGGAACAGGCTATTCCTGCACGAGAAAGGAGGTCACGGCGCTGAGGAAGGCGAGCGCTGGGAAAGGGAGGTGAGAAACAGAGAGACGTGTGTCACAGAGGAGGAAGGGTGACGGCAGGCGGGGAGGGGAGCGGAGCATCGGCCGTGCCGGGTCCCCACCACCATGGGGAGGTGGCAGTCTGCAGAGGCTGGGACACCCAAGTAAACCAGGAGAAAATCAGCAAGGGAGGCAGTCGGCAAGGGAGAGCTCATACGATGGACAGTGGCCAGGTTAGGGAGGCAGTGACGGTGCCTTTGGTAGTGCTTCCAACCATCCTTCCAACACCAGTCATGGTCAGAGAGGAGAGATGAGAGTAGATGGGCCACCTCTCTGCTAGCCCAGGCCACCCAAGGAAGCCCAGGAGGAACCGGCTGAGGCCTCCACCAACGCAAGGAGCTCTCCCGTCCCTGCAGGTGCAGCTCTCGCCGCGGGCAGCACCGACGTCCCCCCACGCCGGCTCTCCGAAGGAAGCGGTGCAGCCCGGCGGAGGAGCAGCCCCATGGGCCGGGCAGCAGCAGAGAAGCCTCTGTCTAAATTGCTTCATTTAATCTATTGTTCAGCTGACTACATTGAAAATGGAGCATGTAATTGTTTCCCCGAATAGAGTCGAACACCATTAAACGTTGGTCTGAAGCTTTGCCATCCAGCAAATATTCCAGCTGGCTGGGGATCCTCTGGGATTGGCTCTGCATCACCATGGTTACGGACTGTCCACGGCTTTATTCCTACGGTTAATTAAAAAGCCTGTTTTACGAGGCGGCTCTGCCCGGAGGTACGCTGCTATGCCGGCCCCTCTGATGCCAGTCCATGAACTCCACACGACCGCGCAGCCCCGCAACGTCGGGCGGGCACCAGGCGATGCTGCCGGGGCTGGGCATCCCACGCACGGGGCTTCGGGCTTCCGAGGGGGGTATTTGGGTTTCAGAAAGAAAAGGGCCAACCCCAGATGAGGGGTTGCATAGGGGCTGTCTTGCTCCCCAGCTGCTCGTCCGTCTCCCATGGACGTGCCTCGAGCAGAAGCAGTCCTCTCTGTCGGTGGTGAGAGTCGTGCCTGTCGGTGGGCAGATGGGGCTCAGGGGAGTGGGGTGGCTCTTGCAGGAGCTTTTTGTCCTCATAAATCTCAGCTCAAAGCACAGTCCAGCTGCCAGGAGGAGCTTTTTATGCGAGACAACCCTCCCAGGCAGGGCGATAGGGAGAGGAAGTCCCAGGGAGGGTCTGGCTTTGGGATCCCAAGACTTGGCTAGCAGAGAGGGTGCAGCAGAGCAGAGGAGAAGCGAGCACAGACGGACTGTGACAGATCACGTGAAAAATCTTTCCACTCCTTCCTCCAAACACAGTGTTACTGATGGCCCTTCCAGAGCCTTGAGCTTTCCAAGAGGAATCTCACTGCCCAGAAGAAAAACACCGTCCCACCAGCTGCATGGGGGGAAGCAGATGCCAGCAGCCGAGCATGGGGCATCACCCACCCCTCCCTCTCCAGCACCCCCAGGGGCACCCCAGCAGAGCGGGTGTTACCGGGCAGACCGCACGGGGAGCAGGAGCAGGGGGAGCCAGCCAAGTTATGTGGGAAATTACCTAATTACTGCACAAAATGAGCGAGCCATGGGGAAATGCAAACAAACAATGCTCAAAAATGGCCGGGCGCAAATTACCAGAATCAGCCCAATTAGGAGAAATAAGCCCCGTCCAAGTGCTGCTCACAAACAACCCCAGCAGCAGGAGGCCCTGATATTCTTCACCGTGAGTACTTGCTGCAATTTATGTCCAAGAGCCGTGACCCCTCCCCAGGCCTGCACCCCACACTGGCAGCCCTGTCCCTGCTGGGGTGCTTGGGGGGCTGAGTGCCTCATCTGGGAAACAGCCCCATCGCTCCTCAAATGGAGGTTGGAGGGGAAAGTCTGGAAGATGGGGGATCTCGGCCTGGCTGGGTAAGTGTGGATCCCTGGGGCGGCCACTGTCTGCAGGGGCAGGATTTGTCCCTGCGGCTTTGCAATAGGCATCGCTGATAGTCAGCTCATGTTGTGCTTGCAGTCGGGATCAGGGCCCGATGATATGAAAAGAGGAATGAAGGGAGGGAAGGAGGGAAGGAAGAAAAAGGAAAGAAAGAAGAAAGACAGAAAGGCAGAAGGAAAGGCAGAAAAAAGGAAGAAAGGAAGGAAGAAAAAGGAAAGAGAATAAAGACAGAAGGAAAGGCAGAAAAAAGGAAGAAAGCAAAAAGGAAGGAAGGAAGGAAGGAAGGAAGGAAGGAAGGAAGGAAGGAAGGAAGGAAGGAAGGAAGGAAGGAAGGAAGGAAGGAAGGAAGGAAGGAAGGAAGGAAGGAAGGAAGGAAGGAAAAAGAAGAGGAGAGGAAAGAATAAAGAAAGAAAGGCTGCACACAAATGAGGCTTAATTATAATAATGGTATGTAGCTGATTATCAAAGCTAACATTTAGGGCTGGATATCAGATACCATCTGGTGCTTTGCAGCAGGCTGGGAAGGGCCAGAAGAAAACAAACTCAGGTTAAATCACTGAGAGCGCTGGCTGCGGGGGGGCTGTGCGGGGGGCTGTGCTTCCCCTGGGCCGCTGCATCATGTCCTCTGCCTCTCCTGCCTTCAAAACCCACCCTGCCACGGCCAGACCCTCTGGGGCAGGACCCGCCAGCTCTCCTCTGAACCACCGGCCACGGCTCTTGGGGCTGCGTTTCATACTCAGGTTGTTCCAAAAGCAAAATCTGCATTGCATGAGAAATTCGGTGCTCGGGCTTTGTGCTGGTGAGCGAGCCGGCTGCTTTATGAAAGAGAATTTTTGAATCCTTTTGTCAACAGCTAAATGTTTCAGTTGACAAAGTCAATGCACGATGTGATAGTATAAATATTAGATTAATTGTACTGTATAGAATTTATATCCCATAAAGATCCAAAGGAGTTATTTTTACCTCTATGAAAAATAAAGGAAGAGAGTTAAAGTGATTTGTTCAGATGCATTTCCCTCAAAAACTTTGTCAAAATCTACTCATTCCCAGGGAACACTTTGATTTTGATAAAACTGCGTTTCTCAGTAGAAAAACCGACCTGTCAACAACTTCAGCCAGCTCTGCTGAACATAACCTGAGCACTCATAAAGAAAGAAACTGGCTCCAGAGAGGCACTTCCCTAATTGCAGAGGCTGGTTTCCTTGCATGGGGCCACGGGAGGCCGACAATCCCCCCAGGGCTGCCCCGGTCCCCCCTGGGGGTTACACACCATGTCCCTGTGACAGCTGTGGGGGTCCACTGAGCTCCCTCACCCCGCAGTGCCTTGTCCACCCCATCCCTGTGCAGGCGAAGCCTCGGAGATGCTGCTTGTTGCTGCGGCTGCTCCCTACAAGCTCCCCCCAGGATGAGACGCAGCAGGAGCCGGAGGCTGATCCAGCATCCCGGGGCTACCCAAGCTCAATGGCTGCCCCCCAGGACCCGCCGGGGCCCTGTGCTCACACCGGGGGGACGGCTGTAATGCAGCGGTGAGACAGTCTGCGAGTCTCTCCGTGCATCGAATGGGCAAAACCTGTCCATGTGGCTCTATCTCATTAGCTTCTCTTTCCTAGCAGTGAAAAATGGCTAACCCGCAATCCGCCTCGTCGGGGAGTTAACTCCAGCCTGGAGAAGGCCACGTGCCTGCCCAGGCTCACCCGGTGTCCCTGTGCCTGCTGCCTCCCCTCTGCCCAGCCCAGGTAGGGGCAGCATCTCAGATTTGAGGCATCCCAGGGTGCACAGGTGGATTGTGCCGGCAGTGCTGAGCCTCCACCCCAAGAGCGGCAAGGATGGGCCGTGTCCCCCTGTGCACGCAGCATCCCTGCCCGCAGGAATGGCCCTGCCTGCTCCCGAGAGCCTCCAGCCTCCGCTTCAACCCCTTTATAGGAAACGGACCTCAAACCCGCGACCGTCTCTTTCTGCCCTGCCGATGCTCTCGGCCATCTGGGAGGAGCGTGTGTGCACGTTGTGTCCGGAGCGTCTCCTGTCGCTGCCGGCTGCACGTCGGAGCAAGGATGATCATCGCGTGTTTGTTTGCTCTATTTCCGAGCAATCGCTTTGCTTCCCGTGCCGAGCCTGACCTGAGTGCTGGGCCAGTGCGACCGGCAGCATGGTGGAGGGTCCGCAGCCCCCCGGCACCGCTCTGCTCCCACCCCCCCATTTCCCACAGCCCCTTCCTGGGGCCACTGCTTCCCCTCCGGTCCCGGCTCCGGCGGCTGCTGCTAAAATTAGTGAGGAGCTTCTGTCCATTCTAATACTAATAGGCCCATTTTTAATAATGATGTTTTTGCAGCAATTTCAACCCATCATGGTGTCACAGGGGTATTGATGAAAAAAAGCATCTAATCCCTTTTAATAGATTCCATTTGACAGCGAACGTGTCTCAATGTTCGTTCCCAAAGGCCCCGGTGGTTGCCGTATCACTTACGGCTGACCTTGGAGGGTAACAAGACCTTCTCCAGAAGAATGGCCCAGTGTCCATCTGGGACTGGGCTCCCAGCCCCCCTACTCCCCTTCCCCACTTCTCAGATGACCGAGAGGAGCTCTATTTTGGGAGGTCCCATGGGGCTGGTGTTTTATTTGCTCTTTCTTCTCAGCTGGACATGAGCTGGGCACAAGGGTGGGTGCTCCTTCCTTCGCAGCTCAGGAAATATGTATTTTCTCTGCAGCCCTGCTGCTGGGAAGAGGAAAAAACTCGTTCTCCATGCCTACGAGATGGGGAGAGAAGAGACAAGGGGAAGCAGCCGTTTGCAGAGCGGTGCCTGCTCCGCGGAGCCAGTGGGAGCATCTGGCTGCGCGGCCCTGTGGTCCCGCTCCCGGGTCACCCCTGGATGGGTACATGGGGGTCGGCCACCCCAAGCAAAGCAGCCTGAAGCCTCGTAGCCTCTCCAGAGCCAGCCTGCCTGACCTGTATACATAAATATCCCAGCAAGCACCTGCTGAAAGGTGCCAGACAGCACGTAACGAAGCTGCAGGTCCAGAAATCATTAAACAGGGAAGAATAATTGGCGGCTCTTTTTCAGCATCACCAGGGTTGGGAGCTGAGGCTCCCTCTGGTTGGGAGCTGAGCACCCTCCGGCTGGAAGTGCATCCAGCCCATCGTCCTGCTCCAGGCAGCGAGGTGCTGGGAGCTGCAGGATCCATCCCCCAGCACCGCACAGGGTGGGACAAGGGGATGCAGCGTGATGGAAGTGCCCTATGGCCAAACACCCTCCTGCCTGGGCTCTGGCAAGCTGCAACTCACCAGGAAGGTGCAGGAGCCACCCCTCACACCCCCACTCTGCCTTACTGCCCCCCACGAGGCTCCCCGAGCCCAGAGGTGGTCTGGAAATGGGCAGGTCATCCCTGCCTGGCTGCCAGCCCTGACCCCTGCCAGCCCCCAGCCCCTGACCCCTGGTCCCCCCTTGCTATCAGCTCTCCCCCCACACCTGCCCCCCACTCCGTCCGGTTTCTTATCCTCCTGACCCCTCCTTTCATCCTCCATGGGTGGAGAAGGGAGCTCTGTGTGTGTCCAGGGCCTGGAGGAGTAAGTCATGCCTGTGGCGGGGGGGCTGGGGGAGCTGGCTCCCCTGGCAGTGGGCTGGGGGGCAGGAGGAAGGGCAGAGCCCTGCTGTAGCTCACAGCTAAATGCTGCCTTTCACTCCAGCATTCCCAAGGAAAGTAATGAGAATAATTAAAGGTAATTTCATTTATTTCGGCTTCAGTGTGTAAAGCAGACAGAGATGGGGGTTTCTAGATTCTCACTGAAGGAGGGAAGGGAAGAAACCAGAGCTCTGAAGCTGAGCTGCCTGCAGGACCTGCTCACAACCCCCTTTTCTCTCTTGGGGCCACATCCTCTCTCCCTGGACCTGGCTGTTTGTGGGGTTCACCTGGGAGATGGGGTCCCACGGTGGCGTTGAGAGCAGTACTAGTGGGGGAAGGTGGTCCCGGGGGGAGTCATCCCTTCAAGAGACCTGGGCTGGAAATGCCTGAGCGTCCTGCACTAGAATTACCATTTCCCAGCTGAAGGGAGGTGCAGAGCTGTGCTCCCCCCTCCCCATCCCTTGCAAAAGGAACACAGTGACGCTCGCCGGTTCGGATCAGTCCCGGTGAGACGGAGCCATGCCTGCAGCCCATCCGTGGGCTCACATAAGATCAAGGAGTGTGGTCCCAGGGAGCAAGCCCCCTCCCGGAGTGGTGTCAAGAGCTCCTCAGGCATTACCACGGCCCTGCATCACTGCCTGGCCCCGGGGAAAGCAGCCCCGGGGAGCTGGGAGCGGGGACTTTAATCGTTATTAGTTACACAAATGCCAGGGACTGAAGGGACCTAATTGGATGGTGACGATGCTGAGCTGGTAATTAGGAGCCCATAAACCACACAGGTCACAGCTCCTCCAGCAGTACATTCAATCACCGCTCCACCAGCACGGTGATCCTCCCCGAGCCCTCCTGCTTCTCTGTCACACCCAGACACTTCTTGGGGCTAAAGGAGCTCCCCCTTTGGCCCGAGACTTCATCCCCATCCTCGGCATCACGACAGCAGCTCTGGGAGGCTGCCTGGTGATGGGAGAGCTGAGAAGAACACCCATCTTTCCAAAATTTGGTCATTTTCTAACTCTCTGAGCGCAGAGGACTGTATCCCAGAGCATCGCAAAACACCTCCCTGAAACAGGGGGGCGGGCGGGGACAGGGCAGCAGCGCTGCCGGGAGGTGATGGAGACACCTGAGCAGAGAAAACCACGTCCCACAAGTGCTTGTTCTGACGTGGGGGCCGCTTCAATTCACCTGTGCTCTTGACCCCATTGTGTCTCTTCTGCATGAATAATGCTGGCGTTCAAACTTTCCTAGCACATACGCTCATTAAATATAAATTTTATACTCAAATATTCAACAGCAGGGTTTTGAACGGCGTGTTTAGGTGCATTTGAAATGCTCCCAGCACCCGTAAATGACAGGAGCCATCCAGCTGCGGGGGAGGACAAGTGCCAAATAATGCCCATGGATGCCCAACACAGGCAGGAGTTGCAGGATGAGCTTCTGAGCATGCGGTCTACAGGCAGATTCAGACAGGAATGAATGTCAAGAAGAAATTTGTGAATCGTTCTTTATAGGAAATAAGATTTGGAAAAGCGACGTCCTCACTGAAGTGCCAGTAAAAAAAAAAAAAACAACCAACCAACCAAACAAACAAACAAAAAAAACACAACAGAAGAAGGGGAAAAGGGCAAATATCTCGGAAAGAATGCTTTTGCCACATTTTTCATATCACCAAAACAACATCGGTGGTTTTCTGGCCTGCAGGCATCTGGCCCGTGGGTGCATCCAGTACAAGAAGAGGGTCCTGCTACTGTTCGATACCTGTCGTTGCTTGTCCCAGGGGCTGTGAAGGTGCCGTGAAAGCTCAGAGCTGCACGTTCGAGGGCATCTTGGCACCCACCAGCCCATGGTGCTTCTGGGGTTGCGGCTGCCCACTCGCTCGTCCCTCTGCTCCCGGTTCCTGACATGGCTGTGTGAACGTGCTGCCCTTTCCCGGTGCCCCCCAGCCCAAGGGGAAGGTCTGTGGGGGATGAAGGCTGGCAGGGAGCCCGCGGGTCCCCTCCGTCCCAATCAGCTGTGATTGAACGCAGCCCCGAGCCCCCGGTTCCTCTGCACGTCTGACGACGAGCATCCGTGGAATCTGCAAGCCATTAGCTCTCTGTTATCTTTCTGGAGATGCTGAGGTGAGCCATATGGAAGCACTTACTCGTCAACAGCCTGGGACAGAGTTTGGTGGGGTGGCCAGGACTCAGCCCTTTGTGAACTGCAGAGAAGCTGGAACGCGTCCATTGACCCATTTAATGAGCTCCGGCAAGGGGAATTTCACACTGTGCCTGGAGCGGCAGTAACCTTATATGTAGAGAGAGGGGGAGATAATTTCTAATCTTGTCAATCACGCCGTTGTGAAATCCGCAGCAGGGTTTCTTATAGCGTGAGGGCC
Organism: Athene noctua; assembly: GCF_965140245.1. Classification (NCBI taxonomy): domain Eukaryota; kingdom Metazoa; phylum Chordata; class Aves; order Strigiformes; family Strigidae; genus Athene; species Athene noctua. The sequence continues at coordinate 24,228,691 of NC_134047.1, read as the reverse complement.
AAGGAGAAGGCAGAGGGCCTGATCCAGGTTCTTGCAGAGCAGGACTGCACAAGAAAGGCCTTTCATTATTTTTCTTTGCAGTCTCCTCATTTCCTCACTGAAAAAAACAACAATATATTTATTAACTAGACAAATATTTGACTGGGACAACATGCTGAAATGACCTGCAAACGCCTCCTGGTTCCCACCAAGAGGGGCTCCTGCTCCCACCCGCAGCCTCTTTCACACACCGTGTTAGGAGGTGGCTGCTGCCGGCGCGCCCCAAATCCTGCCAGGCCTCCAGCAGCTCCGTCCAACCCCTCCTCCTCCTCCAAAGGAGCAGGAAGAGAGGAAAATACCTCCCCCAGGTACCCCACTGGCTCGATCCTGCTTGCCTGCATACCGAAGTTACTTGGACAGTCTTGCAGACGCTTCAGACCTACAGCTCCGGGTCTGAAGGCACGTCCTCGCCGCGGGCAGCACGGCTGGTCCCAGCATCGTGGTGCGAGGAAGGGCAGAGGACACGAGGGCGGGTGGCACGCTCTGGTGTGCTCACACGCCCCGATCACCAGCAGCCGTTCCACGCGTGTCCCTCCGCACTGTCGTGCCAGCCCCACAGGGGTTATTTGAAGCCGGAGGAGAGGTTGTGCCGGTTTGGAGATGTGTCTGGGGAGGGTCCCTCAGCAGAGCTGCTCTTCCCCGCAGCCACCCTCCACGGTACACTGCTCTTTCTGGCCCCTAAAAAAAAAAAACATTAAGCCCAAAATATCTATAAAAAAACGATTTAAAACCTGAACACAGACATGGGCTTTGTTGGCCTTGTTTCTCTGAAGACCTGTGTCCCCACTTGGTTTGGTTGGGGACGCTCTTTCTGTGTCCCTGCAAGGTCACCTGCATTTTAAGGGTTGGACTGGGTGATCTTTGAGGTCTTCTCCAATCTAGATGATTCTGCGATTCTGTATTTAGGGGATGGCAGCATTACCCCAAACCAGCCTGTTGTACGTCAGCAGGAACCTCTGATGCCACGGCGCTGCCTGCACCATCATCTCCACGGCGGGGAACCGCTCCAAGATTTAGCTCCGAGCTAAAGAAACAAACAGAGTCTTTTTTCCCCCGTTGTTTTTCCTGTTTGCCTAAGAAATATAATCTTTCCCCAAAATGAAAAAAATAATAATAACTTACAGGAAGGCCCCAAGCATGAGCCAGTTTGTGTGCGATTTCAATCAAAACAGGCTTTAAAAAACAAATTCCTTCGATATTCATCACACGTGTAAAACACATTAAAGGGGGACGGTGGACCGGGCTGGAGGAGCGGAGCCCTCCAGCTCCTGCCCGCACTGGGGGATGCAGCCGAGCACCAGTGAGAGCTTCTCCAGCCTGGTGAGACCCTGCGTCGCCATCGGGGCTGGGAGGGGACAGGTCCCTCACTGGGCAGGGACACGGAGCTCACCGGGAGCAAGTTCCTGACCGTCCTAAAAATTTGCCCAATTTGATCGCCACACCAGCAGGAACACTAACCAACCGCATCTGTCTGATGCCTCCTCTCACCCTACTAGACCCCAAGGCTGAACAAGTAATGTGTTTTACGGCTGGCAAAGGCAGCCCTGCCTGGAGCGGGGAGGCCAGTGGGATGAACTGGGATGCTCCGGACAGAGGGACAAATTGGGGCTCAGGACAAACTCCCTCGCTTCCTGCGTGTCTGCAGAGAGCAGGACAGATGAGGGTTTTCCTGGTCTAAATAGAGCCTCTGGAAGGGAAGATTTCAGTTCTACATATCTGGGTTCACTTTACAGATTCCATTTTATAATCCCCACCTTATATTGTCCTTTGAACCCCTGACACCCAACACCCTTGTAGTATCGAGGATTGCTGTATTCCCAGGTTTAGTCCTGGCAAACAGGCCAGAAGCCACAGTGATGGGCTCTCCCTGCTGCCGGGACCCTCAGCAGCAAAGCCGTTACAGAGTCCAGGTCTGTGTGACACCAGGCGCCACCAGCCCCGGGCAGCTCACACCTCCATCACACGGCCCCCTGCCACCGGGGCATGTTTGCAAATCTGCTAATTTTTTTTTTTTTCCCTCTCATTATGGTGGATTATTACTTATTTGCACACACACCAACGCCAAGTGACTGACACAGAAATGAGCGCACACCCCGCTCAGGGTCACACTTTCCCTGGCAAAGTCTCTGCTCTCCCCTGGTGTCGCAGCCCTCGCTGCACCCTGCCCCGATCATTATCCTCGGTGTAACACAGCCCGTTTTCTGTGGGTTCCCCCCTTTTTACGAGGTGTGATGGGAAAGGAATGCTGTGTACAGTTTAATTAGGGACTAAGTGCCTGGGGGGAGAGTGGAAAGCAGCAGATACCCCGGGCACTAGCCCCCAATACTCAATCCCCTGTTAAAGCAGCCCCTTTGATGTCTGCAGCCCCAGTGTCCCACCGTGTGGGGCCAGGGGCAAGGGGTGGGAAGCGGGCAAGGATGCAGGAGGCATCAGGGCCAGGCAGTCCCTCACCCGGCATCCTGGCCCCCCTGCACGCCCCGTGCACCCCTGGCATGGCTGGAGCCAGAGACAGGCGCTGGCAAAGCCAGGAGTCAGGTTTGGGAGAGAAATAGGAAAAATAGCAGCAAAGGGAGGCAAAAGGGAAGAAATTGGGGGTCTGGGGTTCTGGGGGTTGAGTGGGGATCCAAGCTCAGAGGCTCGGGGCTGAGTGCTGCTCTTCCCTGCCTGATGCAGAGCAGCCACACAGAAATGGGATTTGGCCTCAGGAACATTTTAACTCCCAACACCCTCCGCAGCAGATCCCTGGCCCTGACAGAGAGGCCACAGGTTAAACCATTTTTCCTGCAGCGAGGCACAGCGCCCTCCCTCCCGGGGCGCTGCCCAGGAGCCTGGCACGGCCGCAACGGTGCCGGGACCCCAGCCGGGCTGGGGACCCTCATCCCACACGCTTGGGCGGGTGCTCACTCCTCGCCCAGTGACTCACAGCACAGCCAGGCACACTGTCGGGGGAGGCTGAATCAGCACCCCAAGGGCAGGAGGGGGCCCTTCCCTCCTCCTGCACCCAGGAAGGTGCCGTGACCTACCCCTGCTCTGTCTCACAACGTGTTGTGGGCTGCAGGCACATGTTGTGGGTGCTGTGTCAGCGTTTGCTCATCCCACCCATCGCATGACAAGCTGGGGGGACCGGGGGATGAGGGGGTCCCAGCTTGGAGACTCACTGGAGCCAGCACATCGCCCATGCCAAGGACCCGAGGCCGGCAGCATGCACCCACCTGCCCCATCGCAGCAGAGATGGACAAAGCCCCTTGGCACCCATCGGGGTTCTGGGTCTCGGGATGCTCCCTGAGGCACAGGCTGGCTGAGGACACATCTGGGGACGGGATGGAGGTGACCCGCTGCCTACTGAGGCCCCTTCCATCCCCGTGTGGCTTTCCCCCACCACAGCCCTGCCAGCTCGGCAGGATGCTCCGCAGGGAGTGGCGTTCCCAGGCTGGGCACGGGCCGGGGCTGAGGGCTGGGCTCGGGATGCACAGAGCAGCCCCGGCAGCAGCCTCCTCCTCCTCACAGTCCCTTTCACCCTCTGGGCTGGTTTGAATTACAGCAAGGAAACCCCATGGCTCTTCCTCCTGGGCTGGTGGGCAATGGGAGCATGTGGGGAAGGGAAGGGAAGGGAAGGGAAGGGAAGGGAAGGGAAGGGAAGGGAAGGGAAGGGAAGGGAAGGGAAGGGAAGGGAAGGGAAGGGAAGGGAAGGGAAGGGAAGGGAAGGGAAGGGAAGGGAAGGGAAGGGAAGGGAAGGGGAGTGGCATTGCCAACCATCAGCAGAGTTACAGACACTTCATATATACTTGGTTTTTAAGGGCTCGCAAGCTGCAGATGTCCATGTCAGAAGAGAGCAGGGAAATCCAACCGCCCCCCAGCAGCACTGCAAGGGGAACAGCCTGACACCCCCAGCCAGATCCTCCTCTCGCACTGTCCGGGGGGACTATTTTGTCAAATACCATGAGGAGCTCCATGCACCGCGTGGCCGGTGCAGCCCAGGAGCCTGGGCGAGGCCTGGCTGGCCGGGAGCAGGACAGGGGTGAGAAACAGCACCCACTGCCCCTGTGCCCACTGCCACACAGAGCCCCGGCCCGTGCAAAACTGGGCGAGACCCCTCTTCCCCATCTTTGCAGCTTCCCATCCCCACGGGGCTGTCACCACACAGGACAGAACCCTGCTGCCCTGCCCGCAGCCCTGCCTGCACCTGAGGAGCGCAGGTGCACAGCACCGCTCTCCTGCCTCCTCGTCTACCGCCATGTGACTCCTCCGTTCTGTAAATAATTTCTATTTTCATTTCTTAGCACCAGGGTGACACATGGAAGTGGAGATGTGAACTCAGCACACACTCACATGCCTCCCCTGATTAGGACAACTTTTAAGTAGGTCAGAGCCTGGATTTAAGCTGCTTGACAGTTCCCCTATAAAACATACCTAGTTTAATGCCCTGTATATTTTTTGTGATGTGAAATAGGAGCGGTTTATAGGGGCAATGTGGGGTAGCAGATGTTATTCCCATGCTGGGGGAGGGCAGCAGTGGGGAAAGTGACTGCTGTAAATGAACTGGTGATTAAGGTCATTAAAGAATGTTAACCCAGGGGCACGGAGGGGGGACGGGAAGGGGGTGGCCGGGCTCCACCGGCGCTAACAAGCTGTGCTCGCCAGCTGCCCCGTCCCGACCCTGCGGGGATGCTGCTGCCCAGCCCTGGCAGCCACAGCTTCCCAGGAGTGCTGGAGGAGTCTCCTCACAACCTCAGTTTGGGCAGTTTAATGCCACCAGTGGGCACCTTCTGGCTCTATTTATATATTTCCTTAAATCTCCAGCTCCCGGAGTCCTGTGATTATATGAGGAAAGTGACTTCTGGCACTGCCTTTCCCTTTCTATTTTTTTTTTTGAGTAAAAATGGTAGGTCAGTCATGTTTGTGGCTGGGAGAAAAACACATTTTGAAACAAGATCCCTACAAATCCAGACACCACAAGGCGAGCATAAGAGAAAGCACTCATATCAGTGAGAAATCATAATCACCTGGGGCTCCAAGGGCCATCTCGCAGTGAATGTGTGCTCAGTGTCAGCCATGCCACAGCACCACACAGCTTTGTCCCAGCACCGCAGTGACTGTCCAAGATGAGGAGACCCCAAGTCCCCCACCCTGGCAAAGGAGGGGCTTGATCGAGCACCCACTGCCATGGCCTGAGCCATCTGGGGACCTGTGGGTCCCCCTCTCCAGTGTCAGAGAGAACAGGAGAGTCCTCTGGCAACGGAAGCTGAGCCCCCTCATCTTCCCTGGGGGCTGTTTGGATGGGGACATCATGGCAAAGACCTTTGGACCTGCTGTGACCCTCCGCACCGCCTGGGCTCCCTCTGGTCGCAGAGCACCCATGAGCTCCCATGACCTGGGATGCCAGACGATGCTTTGTTTCCCAGAAAAGCTGCTGCCCCCCCCTCACCTGGCACCGCCCCGCTCACCCTGCACTGCCCTGTGGGCAACTCACAGGCAGCTGCGTGGGGGCTCATCCACCAGCCCCCGGCCCCCACTCTTCCCACACATCTCCAGCCCCTCAGCAACATGCTTTCTGATGAGAAAGGAGCGAGGCATGATTTAAACCTGACCTCTCACCCCAAGCTGTGTCTGTAATCAGACGAGCAAACATTAATAGGCCGAGCCAGGCAGCGGAGCCCAAAGCCCAGATAAAACCCAGCCCCGACGACAATTCAATTTCCTTCCATGAGATCAACTTGCAGCTTTAGCAAAGCCACTTGTGCGGTCGCTGGGCTGAAACAATCTGGGCTGGCAGGCACGGCCGCACTGCCTTCGGCTGGCACCGCCTGAGCTGCTCCTGCACAGCATATCCCCCCCCCCAACCCAGCACCATCCTGGGGGGCTGCCCACCACCCCAGCACCCTCCCAGGGGCTGCCCACCACCCCGCAGCACCCCGGCACAGCCCGAAGACATGGATCTCATGCATCCCCTTGGACATGGGACTTGGTGCCTTGCAGGGGAGGGCTTTTATTTCCAGGGAGGGCTCTTCCATGCACATATAACCCGGGGAGGGCTTGTGAGCTGCCCCAGGGAGGCCAGGCTTTCCCCCGTCCCTGGAGCACCCATGGCCATCATGAGCCAGGCTGGCCAAGGTGGTGGAAGGGTTGCAGCATGCTCATAGGGGCAGGGCAGTCCTGCCTGCAGGCTGGCCATGCTGATCCCTCCACAGGCACGCAACCTTCCTCCTCCTCCTCCTCCTCCTGCTCAGACCCGGTGTGTGCAGGGAGGAGGGGAAGGCTGGAGGCTGAGTGCAGGGAGGATGTGTTTTCCATTGCGAGCAGCAAATAATGTCCGCATGAAAGGCACAATGCTGGCTTTTGCTTTCTTTTTTTTTTTTTTTTTTTTTTTTTTTTTTATTACTCTTGCTAATCTTTGACCTAGATAGCAAGGAAACTTGATGGGCAAGGAGGGGGGCTGGCTGGCAGGGTTGGAGGATGCAGCCTCCTGCCCTGGCACGGAGTGGAGACAGCGCAGGGTCCCAAAACCAGAGCCCTTCATGGGAGCAGTAACAGAAATTTTTGAGAAAAAGCAAATAAAAAAACCCTATCAACCCAAATTTTCTTGAAGACCGTTCAAATGGATGGAGTCCATGTTGTATTGTTGTGTTATATCATTATAACGCCAAGTTTTCAGTGAGGTTTGGAGTATCTTAATGTCTCTTATTTTCATTTCACATTTCCATGCAAAGGAGCAATGCAAGCAGGGAGGCAGACCTCTCTCCCAGGAGCCAAAACCCCACTTTAGCTCGAGGGCAGGAGACCGGAGCATTGCCCACCCCTCCTTTCCCAGCCCAGCCACCTCCATCCACATCCAGTTCTCCCACTGCCGGTCGGGAATTGCTTTTATTACTGGCATACAAACCCTGCTAGATGCCTCCAGTTTACAACCTGCTGCCACCAATTTCCAACCCACTGTCACCAATTTGTTACCTGTTTCTCTCGGCTGAGCGCACACAGGGATCCTTTATTAAAAAAGCAAATCTGCAGAAGGAGGCTTTTACTTTAAGTGTGGACCTCAATAACCACAGAAAGACCAAATGTAAAAATAATCATCTGAAGTCTCAGTCCTGCATCTCCTGCATCGGCACTCGCTGGCTTTGCTCGGAGATCACAAACTCCCCTGTGTGCTGCATGCACAACTCCAGCAATCCCAGTCTCAGGGAAAAGATTAGCTCTTAATTCCCTGAAGCCAAATCAGGACACGACACAGCCCATATTGTTCCAATTTACACCTCCTTATGAGTTTCCTCAGCTCCCTTTATAGTCTCAGTCTCTGTGCTGTGAATCTTCCCCATTTCCAGTCACTCCAGTCTGGGGGCCTGGCAGCCCTGGGGTCCCACGGCCCCACACCCCGCGGTGGGCGGCCGCTCTGGAGACCAACGGTTTCCCCTCCACAGGCTGCACAGACAGGACCCCCCAGCATCTCCCAGCCTGTTCCAGGCTGCTCCCATCCCCTTGCACAAGAACCTGGGCAGGGCCAACCACTACAGTGGCGGAGACGGGGGGAGCGTGACCATGCCACAGCCCCCACTGGGGACACAGCGGGCAGAGGTGCAGGACCTGGTGCCCCTCGGGCATCCTCCCCGGACCCGTGCAGCTGAGCTGAGCTCAGACGTGCCTTCACTAAGAGCTGGGGCTTCAGCCTCGCACAGGGCGCTGGGTGTCATAGCTTCATGCATGGAGGGCTTTTCTCATAAGCTGTTGTTATTCTGATTTGGAGGATTTTTTTTTTTTTTTTTAATGGAACATGAGGATCTGATGAACAAGACAGCAGCCTCAAATAACCTCTAGCTTGGCGTGAAGGCAAGTCCCGGCTGTTTGGGATAAACACAAGCCATAAGGAAGCTGCCCTTTCCCAAGCCCAAAGCAGGGATGCTGTGGGATGGGATGCAGGGATGGGAGCCGTCCTGCTGCGGGCTGGGGAGCCCTGAGCACCCATCTCTGCTCTCACACCACTTTCCCACCTCCGTACCCAGCAGCAGGTGAGGTCTCTGCTTCCCTGTGCTTCTACGGTCCCCGGACACGGCGGCTGCACTGCCATGGGTGCTCCCTGCTTGGAGCAAGGTGCAGCCCCAGCACCAGCCCTCTGCACACAGGGACTCTCCCAGCTAAACCAGCAAAACCCACAGGCAGAGAGCCACGCGTGCAGGCATGCCAAAAACCCCTCTTTGTGAGAGGCAATTTATTCTCAGATTCGATCCGTTGGTTTAAGGGGTCTGATCAGGTGTTTTCTGCTGTTGAACAATGGCTTCCACAATGGGATGAGAACAGAGAAATGGAGGAAAAATTGTGTGTCTTTGGTGAGCCTGGCACGGGAGGCCAAGGGCTGTGCTGAGGGCAGGACCCCTCGCAGGGGAGAACCCCTGGGCACCAACAGCAGGTCCAACCCCAGACACAGGCTCTGCTCTTCACAGCACTGCCGCCGCTGCTGCCTCCCCACAGGATGATTTTCCCCGTGTCCTTTCTCTCCCCCTCCCCGAGGAAAAGTCTGGCTTTCCCTCCATCCCCAAAAAGCCACTAGTGGCTTCCCACAGCCACAGCGCCCTGGCCAAGGCTCTCAGCAAAGCCTGGGGCTTGATGTGGCCGTGGTGGGGTTTCACCCTCTTTGGTGCATGAAGGAGATAACGTGCCGAAAACCCCACATCCTCCTCAGAGGGGTTTCCAGGGATGTGGACCAAATCCTATTACAGCAACACTTACCTGGGGAGCAGTGGGGAGGGCAGCCGTGCAGCAAACCTCAGTGATTTGCTACTTGATTTGTTCCCCAGGAGCAGAGAGCTGATGGTGGAGCAGCCCAAGAGCAGCTGGAGAAAAGCTTTGCAGCCCGGGAGCTGCTTTTCTGCTCTAAATACCATAACGGGGGCCTTGGAGATAGCACCTCGGAGCACACACTGCTCCCCTTGAGCCGGGATGCTGCAGAGAGCAAGGGGCTATTTCTTGTTGTACTCACAACCACCCTTCTGCCTTAATTTTGGAGGGCTCTGGACCATCAGCTTCATGGTTCTGGCACCCTGAAGCTGTCGGCGCGCCCAAGGTGCAGCCAGCCTCGTTGGGGAGCCACATCTCACCCCGGCCAAGCAGGGAGGAGAGAAAGAAAGGAAAAAAAAGAAAAAAAAAAATGAGACCTATTGCCTCAAGCAGAGGAAGGGGAAGGAGAAAGCAGCCATTTGCTGTACCCACAACCCAGAGAGAGCAGCTGACGGCCGGCACGTGGGAAAGCGCCTCGGCAAGGACTCGTCTGCTCGGCTGTCGGAGCGCGGGACGGGGAGGGTTTGTTTTGTGCAGGCTAATAGAGACCTAGCGGGATAATTGGCATGAGTGGAGGAATGACACAGCCCTCTTCCGGAGAAAGGAGCCCTCCTAATGGGAGCCAGGTGGCAATGCCCCTCCAGCCCTGACCCCGGGGCTCCGCGGAGCCAAGCTGCGAGCAGGCCCCTGCCTGCGGGATGAAAGCAGCCGTCCCGCGCCCCCGCGTCACCCAGCGAGTGCAAGCAGGTGTGGGATGGCTCCGGTCCCCGTCCCCCCCCCCCCGAGTGCACGATCCCTCCACGCCGGGCTCTGGCACGAGGAGCAGCTGTGTCCCCAGGCTGTGGCACGGTTCCCAATGGACTCCAGGACAAGCGAAATCGCCGGCGGGTCACAGCCGGAGAGCGGCTGAACGGCTCTGCTGGAATGTCAAGGACGGAGGGGACAGATGGTCTGTGTCCGTCAGGGAACGGCGCGGTCCTTGGCCCTTTCCCCCCTGCGCTGCCTGCAGGGATTTGTTTTCTGCTCAGGGGCAGCTGCTGGGGAGTGGCAGGCGATGGGATCTGGGGACAAGCCACCCGCCACGGCCATTGCCACCTCCTCCCTGGTGCAGCATCCCAAACCAGCCGCAGCCAGTGGGGTCTTTTCTTCAGGAAGGAGGGCTCCTGGGACCAGGCTCGCTGTCTGCACAGCAAGACCAACCCCACCGGTGAGGCTGCGGAGCTGCGGGAGCTCCCTCCTGGCACCAAATCCTATGAGGTGGCACTGAACCAAACCCCGTTCTGCTCCCCAGCCCTGGGAACAGTGGGTGACTGGAAAGTCCTTTTTTTTTTAAACGCTATTTTTGGAGGTACAGTGATCCAAGAATAGAGTTTATGCATAAAATTGGACTCCTCAGTCGGCGTGTATAACACCAGCACAGCAACCAGCCCCATAAATCATGCCTCATAAATCTCCGATAATGCATAACCTGCGTGCTGGCTGCAGATCAGCTCCAGGTAACTCGGCTTGGAACCAACCTTGGCAGGAAGGTGGAAATCAGAGACAGGACAGACCTACCCAGGCCACCCCGCTGCCCCAGCACGCCCTGCCCGGCAGCATCCCAGCCTCCACGCTCCTCTCCTCCCAGCTGCAGCTTTCGGGGAGGGGGACAGCGGAGGGGGTGAGCAGACCCCAGGCTGCGTGATCTCAGGCTGCTGAGGCCAGCGAGCACCAAAAGCACCATCTCTCGCCTTTGATGCTCAGGAAGTAACTGGAAATTTCTGTTTGCATCTCTCTCCTTTTTCTCTTGGCCCCATGGGTTTTAATTCCAGCCCGGCTGCCTTCGGCAGAAACCAGCTGGCAGCCCATCCTCCCAAAGTCCTGAGGGATCTCATTTGGAGGTAGACATCACCATCCCTCCTTTCTCCATGTAAGGCTTGGACCTTTTCCCTTCGTGTTTCAAAACTGTGGCTGTTCTTCACTGACCTGTCAACCAAACAGCCAGGTCTGTGAAGGCCAGGAGGAGTTTGATGGAAAGTCGTGTTTTATTATGTCCAGACTCTGCCTGGAAAAGCCAGGGAGGACAGGATGGTCTCCCTGGGATGGGCAGGCAGCTCCTGGCTCTGGGAGGGTGCCCACAGCCAGCAGTAGCTGGTGGAGCTGTGGGTGTGCCTGCAGATATGGTGCCACGAGAAATGAGGCAGTGGGAACAGGCGTGTTTCTGGGCAGAAAAGGTGCATTTATAGTCCTCCATCCAGGACCACCATTCCCGGCGGGTGAGCAACAGAGCCCTGTGTTAAGGGAGTCTTTGGATGTTTGTTTAAAGCATCCAAACGTAGCAGTTTTCATCCAAAACTTCTCCTAAGCCCATTTAAGCTTTCCAGCTGAGCTGGAAATCTTGCGAGATTCCCATTACACCAGATTCCCATGAGTACACTCTCCCCCACAGGCATTTCCAGCTCTGCTTGTGCCGCCGCGTTGCCTACTGCTCGGAAAATACAGGATCCAGGTTATCCCTCCATTTGGAAAAAAAGCAAGACTTGTCTCTCACCTGCTCGTCTTAGGGGTATAAAAGAGCATCTCTCCTTTGATGCACCTTCCCCCGTGGTCTGGTGCCACGCACGGGGAGATTTCCTGCCAGGACCTGCCCAGCGCCGCGCCGACAGACACGCACGAGGTGTGCAGGGTGGGGAGGCTCTGCATGAGCACATAAATAACATTTGTTATTTATGCTCCGTTTTCAGTAGCTCAGCAGAGCACTTGCCCTTCCCAGCCCGAAATGCCCTCACTTGCGCAGCAGCATGAGGAAGGACATCACCATTTTCCGGCCCGAGCTGCTTAACGTATCCCTCCGAAAAACCAATGTACCTCTCGCTATCTGCGATAGACGGGAGCTGGGTATCGATTCCTCCTGGTGGAGCGCATGGTGCCGAACATCCTGCCGGCTGGAAGGGAGAGGAGGAGGATCTCAAGAGCAGGGTTCCCCCTCTTCAGCCACGCTGGGGAAGAAGCCGTCCCCGGCCCCGCTATCTCCGTCGGGTGAGAGGAATCCTCCCTAAACAGCCATGTCACGCCAGGCGAAGGCTGGACGTACCGCGGAGCTGGAGAGCGGAGCTCGCGCCACCGACAGCCCAGATGGAATTTCCCTGCCCTGTTGCCTTGCACTTATTTGTTGTTTTTTATAATATGAGGTTAGACTGTTTCCATCCTGGCTTCCAAAGAAAATCACATTAGCATCGGTCACGTCGCAGCAGGGATGAGCGGAGTGACGAGGCCGGCGAGCAGCTCAACAGGAGCTTTCTGAGGGCAGTGAGGCTGCACGGGCAGGGCTGCCAGCACCGCTGCCGGCACAGCACCAGCCACGGCACGGCTTCTCCAGGCCCTGGAGCAGAAGGATTATGCCACCTGGGCATCATTTTAGATGCAACATGGTGCAGCCAGCATGGCAGTGCCCTGTGAAGAGAACCTGCCACCCTGGGGTGCGCGGGCAGCGCCGGAGGAGGCATTTGTTATTCTTCCGTCAGGCAAATAAATGGACACTGGGAGTGTAAAAATTGTGGCTCCTTTGCCAGATGTGCCCCATTGCTGTTATCATGGAATATTAATCAGAAAGGCCTGTGTGTAATTTTGGAGTTTTGATTAGAGAAATCTCCCTTACAATAATAATCACGCTGGGGCCTGTATAAATACCAACGGCTCCAGGTTTGTTGGCTGGATAAAGTGGCATGTTGATTGCTCGGCTCGCCTGTTCATCAATCATTCCGCATTGCCCCCACGTTAGCCGTCGTCCTGGAAAGTCCCCTTCTTCCCGGCTCCCCCGGTGCCTGTCCTTTCATTAATAGCCACCTTCCTCCTCCCCTTCCACCTCCATCCCCGCCACCGTCCCCTGCGCTCGCTCTCGGCCCCCTTCCTCCTCGCCTGCTCCCTGATCCCTGCATTCATCTCAGATTATATAAAGTTTGGCTGCCTTGAGTAAAATAAATTGCAGGCTTTTGAAGGGCTGGGGCTCTGTATATTTTTACGGTTAATGAATCTTCCTGTTTGAGTTTGGAAGATGGGAATTTTGCTTTCCAGCTGCCATGTGCAGCTCTGGCCAATTAAATCAACGGGGGCTGGAAACATCACCCCGGCGTGGGAGAGCGTTGGGTGGGAGGGCGTCGGGTGCATCCTCGGCCTTCCTCCCCGCTAGCCCCTTGACAGGCACCTCCCACCAGCACCCCACCCCATCACCCTGAGTTGCACCAGGATAAAAAATCAGCCAAGAAAAGGGGTGGGAAGGGGTGAGAGCAGCATCATTTGTATTGCCCATGACCACAGCAATGCTGCCCGGGTGGGGAGCCCCCCAGGGTGCTCTGCGTGGGGTGCAGCGGGTCCTACTGTATGGCTGCTGACTCGACACCCGCTTGAGCACAAACTACTATTTTTTTCATTCATCCAAAGGCCTGAAGAGGAAGCATGCAGCCTGCCCCAGCCCTCAGGGCCATGAGGGAGAAGTTTTCCTCGCAGGAAAAGTAAGCTCTGGGCAAATAACTGGCAGCGAGCTGTGTGTGTGCTGGGTTTTTCCTCCTCGTCCTCTCCGAGCCGCCTATGGGCAAACTGTTACAGTCCCTAATTTATTCATCATTGCAACTGATTCATCATCTACTTTTTATGTCTGGTTTCTTGGCCTGTAGATTATCCGCCAGCAGTTTGTTGAGCATATTTGACATGTGAAACTCAAGCTGTGTTTACTTGTAGTTCATGTACCATGGCGTTTGGATTGGCCGCCTGCCATCAGGCACGTGGTGCCTGCGTCGGGCCCGGGTTGGCGGAGCGCGGCTCGGCGCGGATGCTCACACGCACCGGCTCAGCCTTTCCCCGGCTGCAGATCTTTCCCGCTGTTGGTAACACTCGCCTGGCTCCTCCCGGCTCTCCTCTGAGTCAGGCAGCGAGCAAGGAAACCATATTTCTGTGAACATTCGAATGCATGAAATCCCATAAAACCTGGGGGCAGTGCTGGAAGAGGAGCCGGGGAGGACTTGCCAACCCCGCACACTGGAACGGTTTTCTTCCTCCAAAGTTTCCGAGCTATACTGAGCACAAGGGAGTCTCCGAATGTGAATTTCCATTCTCGCTGCATATCCATGACCTCAAGTAAAATAAAGGAAACCTTTCCCAGTGCTGGGTCCCAAGAAGAGCCAGAGGGGTGCCTTGCCCTGGTTGTGAACCCATAAGTGAATCCAGGGCCGGGGGGGACTGGGGGGACTCCAGCCCTCGCCATGCCGGCACGAGGCTGACCCAGACAGGGGAAGGCAGCTCGGTCTCCTGCGAACGGCGGTGTCACACCCTTACGACAATAACCCCATTAACGTGCGTGCGCATCAGACATGCACACGCTGAGGGAGAGGCGAAAAAAAAAAAAGGCCCTTTCTGTCTGATAGGCTTCAAAAATATGTATTTGATTTTCAGATGTTAAGCTGGAATTGCATCCAGATGGACTCGGGGTCACACTCCCTGACACTGGCTTCCCATTACACTGATATTGAATGCAGATATGTTTTATAGAGATAGCTTACAAATATAGCGCAGCGTTGTTTCGGGTGAGTTTTTTTAAGCCATTTCCCCCGCCGGTCCCCGTGGTGCTGCGATTCCCATGTCTCCGGTTCCCTGTCACTGCCTGTTTGGGGTTCCTGCCTGGCCCTGAATCCATCCTGCTAGGACAAGGGCGTTTGAGCTCAATGCCCTCCACCCCCCAGTGCCACGGCAGCTCTCGTGGTCCGGCCGTTGCCAGCCTCGGGTGTGTTCCCCTCCGTCACCGCCGGAGACGGGACGCGATTTTTGGCGGTGAAACAAACTTCCCCATCCGCCAGCATCACCCACCCATCGTCCTGAACAACAAACAAATGCAAACACAACCAGGATTCGAAGCAGCATTTAATAATATAGCAAGATTTGTGGGGCTTAATGTATAGTATTAAATGTGGCAATAAAAATATACAGCTATTAATTGTGCCATTCTGGCGCTGAGGGCCTCGGGCGATTTCAAGCCTTGCTCTTCTGTTTTATGGTGTCACCATGATCTTTTGATGGAATTGCTGCTACGTTATAATAGTAATAATAATAATAACAACAATAACAATAATAATATATTTTGTTGCCATACTATTCCTCCTGACTCTCCCAGGGTACTTTGCAATCAGATACTTGGAGAAGCCACAACAAATAACCATCTCTTCAGCCTGATTTACTCAGGCAGGCACGAGCTGTGGGTTAGGGGGAGCAGCGAGCATGCAGGATTTGGCCTTATCCTATCTCTTTCCACGACCTGCCCTTCTCAGGAACCCTGGGGGAGCCTGCAGGAGGGGATGTGTGGGGCCAGGCTGGCGTTGTCCCCACGGGAGGTGTCTCGTGCTTGTTCCCATCCTCGCGAGAGCTGCAACCATGGAGAAGGGGATGTTGTGCGTCCTACAGCACCCAGCAGATCTCCTGCGGCCGGGGAGGGGGGAGCAGATGCAGCGGGGGCGAGAGCCGCTCAGCCCGTTATTTACAGCCTGTAACTTTGCTCGATGAAGTTTGCTTCTTTTTTTTCTGGTTGTTGAGTTATCCGGGAAAGGATCACTGTTTTCTCAAATGTATTCATTATCCAAAATTATTTGGGGCCTAACATAGGGGGGATCTTTCCACTGACTTAGCTGCGTTTTGGCCCTTAATGAATAATTTCTGCAAATAATTCTTGGCCTGTGTCTTGTTCACAGGCAGTTTACTGCAAGAATTCAAAAGTCAAGCTGCTTTATTGGCCGTATAGGTCATATGGGATTATTTCCGTTCCCTGAGTAGATGACTCTTAGCACTGGGTCTTCAGTGCACACATTTTGTATTAATTCAAAATTTGCTTTCTATGAATATTTTACAAGAGTGCCTTAAAATTCACTGTTTCCATGGACATTCCTCCTCGTAACTCATTCTGTTTGCTTGAATATTAACTCAAGGCAAACAGAGCAGGGGCGTGCAGGGAGTCCAGCTGAGCATGCTGGAGGAGCGGGCATGGAGACCGGGGGGAAATTCCACTGAGGAGCATTTCACAAATGTCAGTGCAGATGAAATAAATAACCGTGCCCGCTCCAGGCCCTCGCCTCCGCTCCCCCCTGCCTCTGCGACCCACTGGCTGCTGGCTTTCGCTCCAGAAGAAAGGAAAGCAATCCATTTTCACCTGGTAATCTGGGCTGTCCTTCCTCACCAGAACGGAAGGAGTTGTGGTTTGAAACACTAATAAAGCGTGGAAAATGAGTTACTGGGGAGTGGCGGTCGTATTTACCTTGCAAAGCATCTGTGAGCAATCCCGTCCACCCCACGTGCCCCGGAGGACCCTCGATCTTGGGACATGTGTGCTGGCAGGGGATGGCCAGGGTGATCTGCCAGAGATCTTCTGCTGGCAGCAGAGCCCTGGGCAAGGGGGTGATTCCCACCCAACTCCCCTCCACGCCTCTGCTTTCCCCCAGCCAGCACACGAGAGCTGAGCTGAGCAAGGAGCTCTGTCTGTCTTGGACCCATATCCAAGTTTCTATTACCCCAAAAGCAGCATCCTGGGGTCCGAGTCTCCTACACCAAGCACTGACTGTGCAAGACCAGCAGGAATGGAGTTTACTGGTGCAGGCTGGAGGGGACAGGTAGGACTTGACCCAGTCAGCTTGGTCCTGCTCCAGATCCAGAGGGAAGAAGAGTCTCTGGGGCATCACGCTGTGGGACCTGGAGGTTTGCACCCTCCCTTCCCCTCCTCTGAAGCAGCCAGAGCTGGAGGGTCAGGTTCAGCTCCCAGCTAGAGCAAGAGAAAACCAGAATACCCCAGCTGACCCCAACCCCCTTCAGCGCCTATTTCCACCAGCGCACACCAAAGGGGAATCTGGCCCGCAGCTTCCAGGCTGTCAAATCCATCACCTTCCCAAGAAGCCCAGACAAGAAAGCACATGTTTCCTGGCTGTCATGTAGCAAGGAGCTGAGTAACGGGGCGGTCTCTGCCTGGTGAAATGTGGATTGCATTTGGGCTGAGATTCTAATAGATTCTGATGCGATTTTTTTTCCTGATTCGTACCAGGCCATCTGGATTTGTTTCTGTGAGATGCTGGTTTAATACACTTAAAATTTCCCATTGAGTCTCATGCACCAAAGAGAGGGGGAGGGGGCGAATGAAAAGCAAATTTAATAACAGAAAGACCTGAAATCTATTAAATATACATTAAAATACATTTGGTTTCCCAGTGGGTGCAAAGTGCCATAACGTTTTACTGGGTTTATGACGCTGGCAGAGGCTCTGACTGAAAATGGAGGAGAGAGTCCAGGGTCCCTGCTCAGTAGTTCACGGTGGAGAGAAAGAGTCATCTGCAGTTTGCTAACGCAGCAAAAACGGAAAAGGCTTCTCGGGTAGATCCACAGAGAGCGCGTTTCACATGTGTTTCCGTTAAGGATGTTCACAAAACCTGAACAGCAAGAGACGTTCAGGTTCTCAAATTATTTGGGACTCTCGTTTTCCCTCTCATGCTACAACTTTGGCAGGGCCCCTCCACCCAGCCTCCCCCAGCTCCTTCCCACTGCGCGGCTCCTCCATGGCCCCCGGATTGGGACAGCAGCGCCGAGAGGCTCTGTGACTCCATGATGCCTCTTTGCCCCTGTAAAAGTGCCATGTCCAGAGGCAGGGCTAGCTTAACGAGCTCAGGCTTTCTCATCCCGGTCACGATCGGGGAGCAGGCTGGTGCAGGCAGAACAGGGCAGGACACTGGGGCTGCTGCAGCCTGGCCCCTCTCTGCCCACCCAAGGCCAAGAGCACGCAGCATCCCTGCAGGACAGCATCCCAAGCCCTATAACTGTTGCAGCATATTGCATTTTCAGCAGAATTTATCCCCCCATGCATTGCCGTGGGGAGAGCAACGAGCCACCCCACGCCACCGATGCCCATCACTCCCATCCCCTCAGCTCCCTGCTTCCCGCGGGGGTATAACGCTGCTCGTGCTCCCACCCTGTTCCCCAGTTGGCTTCGTTGGCAGGTCCGTGGCCGGAGGCAATGCTGGTTTAGCCGGACCTGCTGGTCTGGCCGCTCCGTGTCCCACCCGGCGCTGCGGCTCACCGGCCAGAGCCAGCTCGGGGGTTAATTCCTCCCTTAACTGATTTGGGCCCTGGCACTTTCATGCAGAGAGTCCTCACTAAGCAGGCCTCTGGGGCCAAGGGGCTGAGATAAACCCCTGCGTCCTTCCAGACAAGTTGAGGGGGATGTTCCAGGTGAATGACCCTCCCCTTGGCAAAGGCCACCCTGTTATTTGTGTACAGACTCAGCCTCTCAGGCATTTGCATCAAGCAGAAAGGGCTTTTCTTGGCATAATTCTGCTTTTCTCAGTCTGGTCCCAGTCCACACATGGTGAAGCAAGTCATGAGAAAGTAACAGGAGGCAATACATGCACTCGTAACCACCAAGGGCTTTAAAAAATAAGGTTTTGTTTGCACTTATCCAAGGCTCCGGCTGCTCCTGCTTTGATGTAGAGCAGTTCATGCGCCCAGAGAGGAATCCTGCTCTGCAGCCATGCGTGTGCGTGACCAGCGCGGCTGCGCGGGCGCACGCCGGTGTGCACACATGGGCAGTGCCCGCAGCGGGGGCCGGGCAGAGCCGGTGGGAACACGCACGAGTCGGTCTGTGCACGTGGAGCGTGTGCCGGGGCAGGTGCTGAGGGTGGGTGTCCTGGGGGGCTGCGGGGAGGTGGCCCCCCCCAGCCCCGGGCACGGCACAGCACGGTGGGGCTGTGTGTGTTCCGCACCCCCCCGTGTCAGCGCCAGCGTGCAGCCCCGCTCCCCGCCAAGCCGGCAGCAGATGTTCGGGGCAGAGCGAGCCAGCACCCGGCCAACTTTCCATGCTGGGAGGGAGAATCTTTCCTCTGCCAAAGTCAGGACAAAGCTTCCCCCAAGATAGGGTTAGCCAGCAATACGGAGATAATGGGAAGATGTTAAGGCAACACAGCTGGCAACCATCAGCACGCTGCTATGTGGCGGCCGCTGCAGCCCAGTGCTCCATTGTTCTGAAGGGAAGAGAAATACCGACCTCTGGCCGGTGTCGGAGCCAAGCCTGCTCCGTGGGTAGGGAACAGGAACAGGATAGGCTTCGGAAAGGAGACCAAAACACAGCCTGGATGGGTCACAGATGATTAATCTCGCAGGGAGCCGCTCTCACAGCTCCAAGAGTCCCAACACTAATGAGCCGGTGGGTGAATCCCACCACGCTGACTTTTAACGATGAGCTGGAGGACAGCCAGCCCCCCCTCTCCCCCTCCCCGTTCCCACAGCCACCCCTATCAAACCCCGCCGAGCTGTGCTTGGCCCTTATAAATCCCACCTTGTTTCAGCACCAAACTTGGGAAACTAAGTGAAAGAGGACGGGGTTAGGAGGGTTGGGCACGGGTGACTGGGTTCCCTCTCCTTTTCCCCACTTGAGCAGCTCTCCACACAGCCAAACCCCGAGCGAAGCTGGTGGTGCCAGTCCCGAACATCCCGGCCTCCAGCTTGGTGGACCCAAATAATAGTTCCTGGGGACCCAGTGGGTGCATGTGCCTCCGCAGAGAAGCTGCCCCGTTTTGCTCATGCCTACCCTGGCAGGCAACGCCGCTGAGCGGCAGCGTGGCCCCGCAGCCCGAGCAGCACGCAGGCAGGCTCGGGAGATGAGCGTCATCCTTGGCTGCATCCACAAAGGAGGAGGGAGAAACGGTGTTACCCGGCCACATGGCACGAGGAGCCCGCTGCAAGGATGCCTCCTTCAGTGCTCTCGTCTGCGCTTCCAACCAGAGCAGGAGAACTTGGAACGGGTTCAGAAAAGAGCTGGGAGTGAGTCAAGGCAGTGGAAAATATGCATTACAGTGACAGAGCGAAGAAGCTCCGGCTGTTTAGTTTATTGAGGAGACCAAGAGGTGGCTTGCTCACGGTCTACAAGCATATGCATGGGGAAGAGATTTCTGATAGCAGACGGCTCTTTAATCTAGCAGGAAAAGGCATTACAACATCCCTAGTTGGAAGCCGAAACAAGACAAATCCAGATTAGAAATAAGAAGCACATTTTTAGCAGTCAGAGCAATTAAGCGTTGGAACGAATCCCCGGGGACAGAGTGGGATCTCCATCACTCGAAGTCTTTTAATGGAGACTGAGTATCTTTCTAAAAAATATGTTTCAGCTTGAGCAAAAGAGATGAGTTTTCTGCCAAGGCAGCGGGCTGTGGAATGCAGGAGGTCAGCCTGGCTGGTCACGGTGGTCCCTTCTGGCCTGAAAATCCATCATTTGTGCTCTAATTTTCTGAAATGGGCAAAAAATAACCCAGGACCAGTCTGGCACATTTATCGCCCTGTGCGTTGGGTTTTGCATGCAGAGCCTCACAGCTGGAGCTCCCTCCTGCTGCCCAAGCCAGGGCTGGAGCAACTGGTGCTCCCAGCTGGTGCGATGCTCCCAGGCCACCACGGCAGATCTCTGCTGCTCCGTTGTGTCCCCCCAGCCAGAGGCTATGAGACACGCTCATGTTGGGGGACAGCCACCGTCCCCCGAGGCAGACATCCCTAGGCACCGTGCTCTGAAGGGGGTGGGCAAAGAAACCTCCCCTGGGCAGGTCTGAGAGATGCAGGCTCATGCCTGGCCCACCTAAGGTGAAGCAAACCCAGATGGAAAACCTGTCAGGGCTAGAAGAAAGCCAGCTTTGAACGGCTTGCTTTTAAATTAATCTAATTCCATTTTAAATGATTATTTTAAGGCTGCTTTCAGTCCCTAACAAAAGGAGCTTTAAAGTCTCTAGGAGTGGTGACTGTTATAAAAGGGGCAGGGGAAGGTGGGAAGCCCACGGGACTTCGTTAGGAACGCTAATGCTGATGGCAAGCCGGCCGCTCAGCACGCCTCGTGCGCCAGCGTGAGGAAAGCTCGGCAATTAGTACAGGCCCACCAAAAAAGCCCTTTTTCCCGTCCTTGCCCCCTGGTAAGGCTCAAGGAGCAGATACAGGGGATACGGCACAGGCAGACACAGAGGCACTGTGCCCAAAGGCAGCGCTCCATCGTTTGGCAGCTGCCCAGCCCGGGTGGCATCCAGCAGACGTGGAGCTGTCGGCCCCAGAGCCCTTCGGGACCACCGGCGATTCCCCTGCACGATGCTGATACTGGCCAGTCGCGGATCCAGCTGGGTGCTCGGTGTCCTTGGTTCTTCCAGCTCCTCCGGAGCCAAGTGTGTTTGGCCACTGGTACGACCGCAGCCCTGGGGACTGATGGAGACGCACTATTAAGACCCCAACCAGCAAACCACTGGAGCTTCCCAGTTTGGGACTATGCATGCGGCTGGTCACTGAGTGTCCCATCACCAGCTGGGACAAGGCTTAACCCAGCAGCAAGACCACACATGTCGAAATACCCCTCCCCAACGGGCTGGGACGCTGGGGGACTTGGGGTTACCTGGTGCGGCACCTCTGAGCTCGGTGTAGATGTGCCACAAGGTCAGGATTAGTCAGTCTGCCCCGCGGCAGGCAGTGGACAGGCAGAAGGACGGGACAACAGCTCTACGGGTGGAAAGCAATCCAGCAACACCTGCCACATGCCTACGGAAACCCAAGAGACGGTTATGACCCCATCAGCTAAGAATCTTCAAGCTTTCGATACTTTATTTAATTTAATGCTCCTCTCTCTCATCCTTAATTGCATTTATCGTCATTAAAATATCAACAGAAGAACCTGGCTCCAGCCCAGGCTCACTGGTGCTCACAGGAAATTTCCCATTTATTTGATGGATCTAGCCAATGCCCTGCCACCTGCTCTTGGCTCTGCCCTGCTCTGTTTGCAGAGGGCAAAACTTAGTCAGGGGTGAAGTAGCAGCCAAAAAATAGAAGCAAATCCACATGCGCAGAGAATTTCAGCCATTCTGGAGCAGTCAGAGTAGTGGTGGGGCAGGATGCAGCCTGGCATTTGCAAAACCCATCCTCATCAGCTAAGGGATTTCTGGTGGCATCAGTCCATCTCTCAGAGCTGCTAATATTCAGTATTCATCGAGCTGTTTTTCTCCTTCAAAAGGAGTAATAATTATGAATAATATCTCAAGACCACTTTGGCACAACTCAGATTTTACAAATGGCAGAAATTAAAGGCAGAGCAGAAAGTGGCTGATTGTGTTGCTGATCAAGACAGGGGCTGAAAGAGGCAGGTTACCACCAGCATCCCCCTGACGCCACCGCCACGGTTCCCCCCCAGCCCTGAGCTGAGTGCCAGCCTTCACCTCCTCTCTCCGTGACCTTCCTTCAGCCAGCTGCCCCTCTCTGGAGGCCAACAAACAGGCAGGAAGGACCTTCCCGAGCCCAGGAGCCAGACAGCGATGGGAAGCAGCTGCCTCCCTCTTCCTCTAGAACCCAGGAGCTCCCTCTGCGTGTGTCCTCATGGTCCCTGAACTTCATCTCACAGGCTGTCCCCTCTCCGGCGGAGGGAAAGAAGGTGCTGAGTAATTAGCAAAGCACCAACCAGCTGTGGAGTAAAGAAGGAGAAAGTAGTAGTAACTAATATTAAAAAATCATTATTCAATAAGATGGGGATGGAGCTTAAGGTTGCCGTTACTCCTTTAGCAGAAGCATGAGGGAAGATGAAGGTGACTCCCTGAGCATCCCCGTGAGGAATCCCTGCAAGGGGATCTCAGGCAGGGCTCAGTCTCTGGAGCAGGGTACCATGTCACACAGCAAGATGGAGAGGAGGAGGGAGGGAGGGAGGGAGGGAGGGAGGGAGGGAGGGAGGGAGGGAGGGAGGGAGGGAGGGAGGGAGGGAGGGGGAGAGGGTTCCCCTGGATTCCCAGTGATACCAAAGGGCCTGGGGAGTTCGGGAAGGCCGATGCAAATCTACCAGAGTGTCCATCCAAGGACACGCTGCATTCCGCCGCTGAAGCGCCGCCGAAAGGCTCGCTCTCAAACTGGGGCACCGGATCTCTGAGGACATGGAGCATATAATCATCTGGCCAACGTGTGCCTCGCTGTGGGGAGTCTGGCAGTGGTGGTGGAAAATCCCGTGTCTCATTTGGGGATGTCCGCAGGGCCTCTGATCCAGGGGATGAGAGATGCAGAGATAATGCAGAGATTGATAGAAAGGCGGCACAGCTCACCCCTTCCCTTCGGGTAGGGCTTTGATTTCCTCCAAATTACAAGTCAGCTGCTCCCTTCTGTTTTCTTCCCAGAAGAAAGACAATACACATCTTCAGATTTCAAGCCTCTGCCCAGGGCAGCT
Source organism: Athene noctua (assembly GCF_965140245.1). Lineage (NCBI taxonomy): Eukaryota > Metazoa > Chordata > Aves > Strigiformes > Strigidae > Athene > Athene noctua. The sequence continues at coordinate 24,205,671 of NC_134047.1, read as the reverse complement.
CTGTTAACCAGAAAATAGGAGGCATGAAGCTACTTTGGGCTCCAAAATGGAAGCAAAAACCAGACACATTTGCATCTGAACATTTTTGCTGTCTCTGGAGCAGCAGAAATGCCTCTCAATGGACTTCTGTGGTTTCATTCTGGGTTTGTGATGAAATATGTGGCACGGGGAGGGGTTCATTAGCAAAGCCCCGGGAAGGTCTTGCAAAGCCCTCAAGTTCTCCAGCGTGCTCTCACCACAGGGAGAGCTAAAGAAAACTCCCTGGCCCCAGTTCAGGAGTGCCTTTGTCACAGCAGGCCTTGAAACCGGGCAGGGAGGGCCAGAACTTCCCGGTGCTGCAGAAATGCAGAGCTCTGCCAGCGTCAAGTCCTGCCCCTGCGGGTAAGACACCCGTGGAGGATGAGCCACCCATAGCAAAACCTCCCCGACATCTACCCAGGCCGGGGAAGGAGGAACTGATGCTCTCAGCATCCAGTCTGTCACAGTCAGGCAGATAGATGACAGCTTTCCCTAAGCTCTCATCCTTGCTCCCTGGCTGGGAGTGACCCCCTCCTGCCTTTTTCCAGCCCCACTGCTGGAGGGTGGGGTACAGGCTGCACCCCATAACTCATAGGCCCTCTGGACACTTGCAGATGGTGTTTGTCTCCATTGTGTCTTCAAAACCCTTTTGTTCCTCCTTCTAAAAGGAAAGCTTTCAGGTTTTTGTACTGGTGACGTTTGTCAGACAAATCCCCTCCAGAGAAGTCCTGTAAGGGAAGTCAGGCTCTCTCGTTGCTGGCTCACCTCCCCGCTCCCTGGGTGCTCTCAGGCGTGCCATCAATTGCTCATGTGTGTGGAAACAACACAGCCCACATCAGAGGCAAGTGCGGGCTCCCAGAGCACTCACAGGAGGCTGCAGGGAGGTGGGACCCTCGCCCAGCACAAGGAGAGGGGACAGAGGGGCTGGTGCCGGGCAAGTCACGTGTCTGATGGTATTTCTGGAGCTCAAGCAGGATAGAGAGCCAGCCACATAGAAATGATCACATTTAAAATACGTGGCACGACAGCAGAGGAACTGGCACGTCTGCTCCTGGCCACGCCACCTCCCAGGCGAGGGGCACTTGCTGGGCTGAGTCCCTGCAAACATTGAGCAGCAAAGGGGAGGGCTCCCAGCTTTGGTGTCTTTTCTTTCCTCCCCAGCCACCCTACCAAGTAAATAAATAAACGTGGTGGTTCAAACAGAGGAAGCTGAAAATGTGAAGGGCTTGTTTCAGCACAGATGGGGAAGAGGCTGAGCATCGGCTGTTCCAGCTTCAAGCAGAAGATGCTCATGTGCTCTTCGATAAGTTGGGCCACCTCGCACCAAGGATGGGTCCATGGAAGAGCTCTCCCTCCACAGCCGGGAAGATTAAACCCAGAAAAGAAGAGTTGAAGTAGGAAGTAGGTGCCTCTCTGCCTCCTCTGGCAACCTGGAGAGCAAGAGGCGCCTGAAGCGGAGACGCCAGAGGAGATCTGGGCTCTGGTGCGGGCTCCCACCACTGGCACGGGGCAGGAGAGCTGCGGGGATGGCACGGGCAGCTCAGGTGGCAGGGGACACACGGCAGACAGCCACTTGCCACACAAGCAAATCCAGCCCTCCAGATGGCAGAGAGATAACTAATTACCCACTAATTATTAATCAGTTCCCTGTGATTTTATCTTAATTGGGCTCTTTCCTATCCAGCCTTCTCTAGCATCTCCCCGGTTTTGAGGGAGCGGCGCTGGGCTGCGGTCTCCTCGCTGTTGGGGTCACCCATGCCCTGCCTGTGTGTACCCCCATTGGGGGTGGGGGTGAGGGGAAGTCCTGGAAAGCACCAGGAGCTGTCAGAGTCATTTATAGGAGCGCAGCACCTTGGGCCATCACCCGCCGGCTTTGTTTGCCTATAAAAACCCTGAGCACTTGCGGTGCAGTATGAATAATAGATGCATAAGAATAACAGAAAACAGCATAGCTAGGTCAGTGCTGAGGGGGCATGCAGCAGAGCCGTGTCTCCCCTCTCCACACTTCTCCCCCGCCAAGTCAAGGCAGGACACTGCCTCGCTATCCGCGGCGGAGCTGACACCGCTCCACCACCCTGTCTCTCTGCAGCCCCCCCTTGCCAGACCCCAGACCCCTCCAGGCCCCCCCAGGGTCCCAGCTGCCCCTCTGCAGCCCGGCACACGGTGACTGTCCCACTGCCCGCGAGGGGAAGAGAAACAAACCGCGGGCTCTTGCTCCGACTTCCTCCTAGGAAAGGAACTCTTGCAGCAATTAGCACACACAGACTAATGAGCCCTTGCAATAATTGCGGGTGAGAAAGAGGTGTGTGAGGGTAGGTGTTGAGAGCGCTGGGCTGGGGGGCTGCCCCGTGCTTGGCGGGGTTTGTCCCACCAGCCCCAGCATCCAGAGGGGATGGCAGGGCTGGGAAGAGGAGCGCTGGCATCCAGAAAACACTGCTTGTGTTCAGTCCTGCCGCTGCCTCCAGGCACAACCGAGAGGCCAAGGAAGGTGAAGCATCACACTGCGGCATTTCTGGGCTGCTAAAGGGTGGTAAGTTTTCCCCTGGGCCCTCGCTACCCAAGGCAGCCCGGCATCGCCGGTGCCCTGCGGGCAGTGGCAGCCCGACGGCACCGCAGGCAGCACCCGGCTGCCGGGATCTGCCCAGCCTCAGCCCTGGCTTGTGGGCAAGAGCTCCACGGGAGCCATGAGATGTGTGGGCAGCCCGTGGGGCTGAACCGGGGTCCCCGCCAGCACCCGCATGTGTGGCAGCAAGGTGGGGAGAGCTCAGGGACAGTGGGAATCCCTGGGAAAATCTTTTACATGATTTATTCATATTACAGGTATTTCAGTGCGTTGGCTGTAATTAAGGTTCAACATCTGAGGCAAAATAAGAGTAAAAATCTTCCAACCACTTTAAAGAGACTTTGAGAGAGGAAAGCAATAAAACATGCCATGCTTAAACAAATCCTTTCTACCTTTCATCATTTCCCTTCACAGTCCTGGCTAATTATCAAAGCTATCTGTGTTTCGGGAATGGCCCCCACTCCTAGGCCCCTTCCCTCGCTCCACCCTGCCTCACAGTCCCAGTCCTTCCTCCAGTGTACCCCAGTCCTTCCCAGTAAAGCACCAGCAATGCCAGGCCCTGGCTGGAAGGAGTTGCCGGGGTCCCAGCCCTGAGGGTACAGCCTGGGGTCCTCCAGCAGTACAGGGGAGGTGACAGCAGCCCCTCGGGGGGGACACAGGCCTTTCCCCATCACCGGGGCAGGGCAGGATGCTCAGCACCCCGGGAGCTGCTTCACTTGCGACTGGCCTTCGGCCACGCTGGGCGTCTGCCGCCAATAACGGAGCCCTTATAGTCCCTGCCACGGTCCGGCTGGCATTGTTTGCTGGCATGAAATTCACCCCCAAAATGATTTATTTTAAAAAATGCGAACAAAGGCAGGGTTCTGACTTGGCTGCGGGGCACAGCGAGAAGGGAAGGAGAGGAAAGGACTGAAAGCTCCCATTGAGCTGGCTGACGCCGGGATAGCGCTCAGCCGTGGGGAAGCACCGGCATGTCTGGGTGCACGTCCCTGCCCCGGCGGTTCCCAGGCTGGGGGGGCTGCCTGCCACCCCAACCAGCGGCATTTTCTCGGGAGAGCCATGTCCAGCCCACGGAGCGTCCCTCGGGGCACACACCTCTGCTCCCACCCACCGCGTTCCTGCTGTGGGCCCCAGCGGGGGCCGGGCAGCTGATGGGGGGACGCCTGCGCAGCCCCACGGCAGGAGCTCAGCCCCCATCCCTGGAGGCGGCAGTGGAGCAGAGCATGGCAGCTTGGAGCACACGCTCACTGTCATGCTGTGGGCTAGAGCTGCAGGAAAATGGCTCTGGGGTGACAAAGGTGGCTGCTGGGCAGAGGGAATGCCCATCCCTCCGGGCAGGTGTTGCTGGATCCAGTGGTCCGTGCTTCAAAGCATCCACCCAGCTCCCAGCAGCACGGGAAAATCTATCTCCCACACCTGCTCTCAGCACTGATTTATCTATTTAGGTTTCCCCTAGAGCCTGGCAGGAAAACAAAGAGGGGGAAATATGAGCACGATCACTAAAATAACAATCACTTTAATGCATTATCAAGCAAAAAGGTTTCCTAGTGGCAAAAGGATGATGGAGCGAAGCCGTCAGGGCTTGCGGGAAGGCAGCTGAGAGACGGCGGCACGGCCAGAGCAGCCTCAGCAGCCCCGGGGTGCCGGGAAGACCCGTGGGGAAGGGTGCTGCAGGAGGGGCTGGGCCTGCTTTTGGGAAGGAAACACCAAGGAGAGGCAGCAGAGTGAATGAACTCCTTCATTTGGGAAGGGGGGATGCGGGCAGAGGGCAAGACCTACCCTCTGCGTGGAAAGAGAACAGCCGTCCTCTTAACACAGGCGGGTTCCCGGGGCCGGCTCTGTCCTCTGGAGCAGCAGCTGCTCACCAGCAGATGAAGAGGAAAAGGTGGAAAGAAGAGAAAACTATATGAAAGCCCTGGAGTGCAGAGTTCACAGCGTTCCGGCAGCATCCACAGCAGCCTGCCAGAGTCCGGGGATTTCCCTTCCCATCTTAGAGCCAGCTACTCAAATAGCTGATCCCTGCCGAAGCGTCTGCTCCCTGGGGAAAGCTGGATGTCCTCCACTTAAGTTGGCAAGAGGGATGCAGAGCATGGCAAGGGCAGCGCACGTGAAGCAGGGGGAGATCTGCTGGCTCTCTTCCCCCTCGTTACTGGGACCAGCAGCACAAAGAGGAGGGAGCCGGGGATGGAGCCGTCAGAGCTGCCGGCACCTGCAGGTGTGCGGTATCTGCCCCGATCCCGGTGGCTCGTTCAGCCTCTGGAGGCCCTTGGACCTACTGGAAGCCAGAACGGGACCTGGAGAGGTAAAAGAGGCAGAAGAGAAGGGAAAGAGAGCAGCCCCGGTGAGGCTGCCCGGTGCCAGGCTGGGAGGCTGCTCCCGCGGTGGGGGCACAGCGGGTGGGTGGCAGGAGCAGCGGCGCAGCGCAAGTCGCTTCGGATGCTGCAGCACTGCCATCGTCATCCCCCCTGCGGAGACCGAGGTGGCACCGGGACACTGGCTCAGCCCCCAGCAGCTCAGGGTGGGTGTGCAGGTGGGATCCCACGCTCCATCCCACCCCCGTCCCCCATGACCATGCAGGAGGGGGGGCCCTGGGAGCCCCGCTATTCTCTTATGGGGACAGGTGAGAGAGTTGGGGGGTTCAGCTGGAGAAGAGAAGGCTCTGGGGAGACCTTAGAGCGGCCTCCCAGGGCTGAAAGGGGCTGCGGGAACGGGGGGGGGGGACTCTGGATCAGGGGTGTGGGGATAGGATGAGGGGTGACGGTTTTAAACTGACAGAGAGGAGATTTAGATTAGCTATAAGGCAGAAATTGTTCCCTGTGAGGGGGGTGAGGCCCTGGCACAGGCTGCCCAGAGCAGCTGTGGCTGCCCCCTCCCTGGAAGGGTTCAAGGCCGGGTTGGACGGGGCTTTGGGCAACCTGGGCTGGTGGAAGGTGGCCCTGCCCGGGGCAGGGGGTGGCACTGGAGGGGCTTTAAGGTTCCTCCCAATCCAAACCATTCCACAATTCCCCAAAGCCCTGCCAGCGCCCCACACAGGCAGCTCCAGGGCTGCCTCTCTGTGGCACTCATCACCCACCCTGAGACCCTCACACAGCGCCCATCACCTTCCCACCCAAAATCTCCCCCAGCCAGCTCTGCACCCTCACCACTGGGACACACACTGAGCTCACTCACTCCACCACGGATAATCCAGGGCTCCCAGCCCCCCGGTACAGGGCGGAAAGAAGAAAGCGATGCCGCTCTCCAAGTCAGCATGTTTTTTGGTCTGGTTTTCTTTTTTTTTATATATATACAGTTCTGAGAGGCTTTTGGCAGGTCAGTTCTGTGGCCATGCCAGCACAGCGAGCCGCTTGCCAGCTGCCTGCTTGCCACTGGTTGCCTTCTGGTTTGAGTTACCCGGGCTGGTCACATTCCAGTGTAAAGTGCATTTTTTTTCTCTTTCTTCCCCTTCCCCCCCCGCCCCTGTCCCCCTTCCAGGAGCCCCCTTTGATTTAGTGCTTGTGAAAAGCTGCAGGACATGGCCCCGAGCTGCGGTTCAGGTACAGAGCAGCGGAGCAGAGCACAAATTGCTCTGGATTAACCTGCCTGTGGAAATGGGGCCCAAGCATCCCTGCGATGCCAAAGTCCTCCTTGTGCCCCGGTACCCAACAGCAAGCCAGGCTGGGGCAGGAGCAGCCACTTCAAGACCCTCAAATGGGGGTTCGGACACCCCAAGTGCCAGCTGAGACAGGTGGGTCTCTGTGCCAGGGACCCCCGAGCCTGGTGAGGAGAGAGGCTGTCCCGGCCCCGGTGCTGCTGTTGAAGCTGGACCACAAGCGCCAGGGAACTTTCTGCCCAGTTTCACATCTAATCGTTTCAAGTTCTCAAAGTTTTCTGGTAGTTGGAAAACTTCATAGAGCCCTTGAAAATGCAGAAAGCCAATAAAAATAAAATCAGCTACACCTGCACAGGGGGAGGAGGGGATTGACTACTGTACAACCTTAACACAACATCCTTTCGAACACGTGCACAATGGTATTAAACAGGATCGGCTCCGGATTTGTAACAAAACCCAGGAAAGCTGAAGTTTCAGGCTCAGAAACGCTGCTCTGAGGGTGTGCCCCGCAAAAATCCCAGTCACCCCGCAGCTGGGGGCCCCCGGACCCACCAGTGCTGCCAGGATTGGTGGGCAGCAGAGCGGAGAAGGATGCGGTGCCGGAGCATCTCTGCAGCTCCATCCCTGCAGCTCCATCCCTGCAGCTCCATCCCTGCCACTTTCAAGCGAGCTGGTTCCTGCGCAATCTCCAGCCCAGCTCTGTAGCTCGGAGGGGTCGGGATACTCCGGAGATGCAGCCACACATTGGGATGATGCTTCGGAGCGTTTGAAATTTGACCACCACTAAGGAAAAGATGAGGAAACACCCCCCACCCAAAAAAAGGGCTAATGTGAAAATAATAAATTGCAAACATTCCTGTGGTGGAAGTGGATTCTCTGACTCCTTTTATCCCTGCATATTGTCTTCGCAGCAGCCGTCTGTGAAATTGCACTGTTATTGAAGTAATTCTGGGGGTAATTAGAGTTAATAATTCAGTATTTTATTTCTATTCTCCAGTTACTGCAGGGGGAAAAACATACACATACATATAATCCAGGGAGCAAAGGCGTAGTTTTCCTTTTCATGGCAAAAAATAGCTCTGTCTGGGTCCAATCCTTCCCCGCGCCCACCCACGTCCTGCAGCACCCACCTCCTGCCTGCTCCCTGCCTGCGAGCCGTGCTGCCCGTCCCTCTCCCCATCCCGCCTCCGCCAGCACCTCTCCCGCGGGTGACCCCGGCCCCGCGGCCTTGGGAGCATCCCCGGGTGGGATTCAGGTTACGGGAGCGGGGAGAGCCGGGCGCTTGCACTGCCCCGGGCACCCGCTGCCCAGCGAGGCCCCGGCCCCGGGCCCCGGCCAGCGGCATCTGCAGAGTGCCACGGGGCAGTCGCCATCTCGCTGCATTTACCCCTCTGAAACATTAAAGAACTTTTCTGTTAAATTATTTGGAATTAAGTTTGGCAGCGGAGCCCTTTGGGAGGGATCAGATTGATTTCCTCAGTGAAATGAGTTTGGAGAGGACTCAGTCTGGTTCCTCGTGCTAATTATCCCATGCAATAATTAAGCCGTCAGCAGTTTGGGAGATGGGGGTTTATCTGGGGAGGGAAGGGGAAGGTGAGCCCACCCCAGGGGCTCTGCTCCGGCCCAGGGCTGGGCTCAGCCTTTCGAAACAGGATTAGGGCAAGAGACAGACCGAGTGCAGGAGTTATTAGAGCAGGAAATTTCAAATTATATGGAAATAATCTTCTGAGTGAGAGTTTATTTTGGAACTTTAGACTTAATAATTCAGCACTTCTGGGATTTGGCATGTGAAGTGACAAAGATTAAAGGCATATTGTCAGGTTCACAATTCGGCATTTTCAAACAATGCAGTTCCTTACCTGGGTTGCAAACACAGTGGGACTTTATCTGCTCCTCACTAATTCCCACGCTCCGCGCTCCACATGCGCGGAGGGTCCTGCGCTCCCCGCCGAGCCGCAGGGATTTAATAGCCTGGACAGTGCTGGTGAGAGGTCTCAGATTACTAAAACTAAAATATTCTTCAGAACATGTGCTAGCACATTATGAAGTATAATCATAAATAATTAAAACTTAGCTACACTTGTCAAATAAATGAACAAAGTACATTTTGTGTGTATTATCCTTGCCTTCCCTTGGCTGTGTTTGTCACCAGCTCTTCGAACTGGGCAAACTATTTATAGCAAACAACTTATTCAAAGCATTTTGCCCTTTTTTCTTTCTTCCTGCTTGTGAATTGTTCATGAACAGACTCTGATTCTTTACTAATTTGTTCGCTCTTCATAATTGCTCAGAATACGTTTCATGTGCACCAACTCCAGCGCGCGGGCTGATTGCAAACAGCTTCCATGACATCCAGTCGCTATTTTTGTTCCTTCCAGCCTTGGGATTGCTGCTTCAGACCCGTTTCTCCCCCAGTGTGGGGCAAAGGGACCAGCTTCTGGGCTGGTCTGGCAGCCCGAGTGCTGGAGGGAGGACGGGACTCCACCTTCCCACCAGCGAGATGGCCAAGGACCCCACTTCAGCTGCAAAATCCCCATTCCGGCCGCATTAAGTCCAGCTTCTCCATGAGCTCCTGCCTTTTCACCTTCCATGGACAGGCCCTACTAGCCCACTGGCCAGGAGGTCCAAGGAGCAATGAGCCACGGGGTTCAGGTCCCCCACCCCGCTCCCCATCCCTCCGGGTGGCTCCGGGCTCAGGCGAAACTGCGAGGCGGGTCCAGCCTGGGATGTGCCTCGGGAAGCTGAAGCGTCTGGGGTAACGTCGCTCAGGGGCATCTCTGACCTGGGCTCTGGCCACTGGGGCAGGATTTTACATGACCCAACAGTCCTTTGTGGCCGGGTTCAAGGCAAATATGCAGAACAAGTCACTCAGGGTGGCGGGGGAAGGAGTTCAGAGCAAGCTTTCCGTGTTCAGGTGGTTCCTCTTTCATTGGTGGGGTTATTTTCATACAGAACTACATTGCTTTGTTTGGGTTTTTTTAATAAAAGAGAAATCACCTTCAAAGCAGCACTTCCGTTAACCCCTCACTGCCTGTGAGTCCCAGCACTGCAGGTAATTCCAACCCACAGCGAGGCAAGAAGCCAGCGGCGGTGGCTTTTGGCAGGCAAATGTGAGGGAGGAGACCAGAAGTCCCTCACCTGCCCCGGAATTCAGGGGAACCCCCCAACCTCCACACTGGCCTGTGCTGCCAGGGGACTGCTGGAGCATCCAAGATAGGGACAAGGAGAGTCTTGGCCTCACAAGGTGAGATGAGCACCATGGGTCTGCCCGTGGGGAGCTGCTGCAGTTTAATTATTAGGTTTCAGTTCTGCAAAAAGAAAACTTGTGAAAAAAATTTTGTAAAACCAAAAAAATTAAACTAATTCAACAGGGACACACCAGAAGAGGAACTGAGAAAACTGGTGGGCAGGGAGGAAACCCCTGCTGTCACCCAGGCACAGGCTGGCAGCCCTGGTTTCCAGGTGCCTGCCACTTCCCCGCTGGCAGGACCAGCCGGTGCCAGCTCTGCCCTCGCTGCTGCCGGGGCCGGGGCAGGCCTGGGGTGACTCAGGCGATGCCAGACGGCCGGGCTCACCTTGGCCCGGGGGGGAATGTCTGGCACCTTGCCTCCTCTGAGGTGTTGAGCCCATCAACCCACCAACCACCGGCCATGAGAGCGTAGCTGGGGGTGGAGGAGATGAAAGCGGGGCGGTGGAAGGCACCCGCAGACAGCGGGATGCCGACACGCCCGGTGGCTTGGTTTCCGACTCCGGTCCGCACCCAGGTGAAGACAAAGAGCCTGAGCAGGAATTTGACTGCAGGCTGGTGTCTCGTCAAGGCATCGTCATGCCGGCCTCGTCTGGGATGTGCACAGCTCATGGGAAATTTCCAGCCAGATCACCAGAGGCACCCTACATCCCGCACCTTCCCACCTGGGGGGCAGCTGGCCCACCCCCCCTTCATGGCCAAGGATGCTCCGTGATGGTCTCTGCATCCTCAAACCCTCCTCACCAGCAGCTTTCCAAACCCCTTTCCCCTCTCCCCAGCTCCAGACAGGCAGCTCCCTGATGCAACCATAATACTCCTGGTATTTCTGATGTGTCTTTGCCCCGAGGGAGCTGGGGACCTTCCAGCTCTCCTGTTCCCGATGCGGTTAGTCAGGAAACGCAGCCCCGTCATCGCGGCCTCAAGTGCAGTCACGAACCAGCTCCCCGGGGAGCACCCTGCCGCGGGCGCCAGACCATCGCCCAACGCCTGCCCCATCTCTGCTCAGGGCTGCAATGATGCTAAGGGATTTGGGAGGATTTCAGGCCTTTCTGTGTCTTTCCTCAACGCAGAAAATGAAGAGGTACTTAAGAATCTGCTGTTTATATTGAAAGCTAAAATCCCTTTAGAATTTAATCTCCTGGTGATGGATTTAAAAGTGTTACAGACAGTTGAGTTCTTTTTTTATTGCAGGAGTCGTGGTAACTCTTTGAAGCAGGATTTTATTGCAACCAGGGTATTTGTCCCTGAGGCCCCGTCATGGCGATGTCCATATCTGGCTGTGGGTGACAGAGGTGGCCAGGGAGGGCACATTCCTGTGCCATGACATACCTGGGGACTTGGGGAAGCTCGCCAGGGAGAGAGCCCGGACCTTTGCTCTGCCCGCTGCCTCATGCCATACCTGCTCCGTGGGGAAGCGGGTGATGCTCCGGGCTCGGCGGGTTGCAGCACCGGTGCGGAGAGCTGCCCGGTCCTCGCAGGTGATGAGCTGGATGCCTGGCTGCCACACTGGGATTCGCACTCCCTCTCTAACTTTAAGTGGGTCCAATTACCAGGGAAAAAAAAAAAACACAACACTTTTGTTTCCAACAAAAAGGGAATGGCCCAAAGCCCGGGCCTGCAGCAGCGCAGCACCCCGGCACCGCTGAATCAGCCCTGGCTCAGCGGAAGGAACCGCCACCCTCTGACTCACCAGCCGGGTGCTCGCGAGTGCCGGCTCCGCGGCCCCGGCTCCCATCACGGCACGGCTGACCCAGTTGCCACTTCACATGTGAAAACTGGCGAGATTATCCACCCCGGCCATGGCGCTGCAGACACCGTGCGTGCCCACGGGGGAGGAAGGACTGAGATCATTCTGATGTCATGTAAAGGGAGAGGGAAAGGGATGGGGACAGACCCACCGGGGTGGGTTGCAGACCTTGCTGTACCTACCGCACTACCCCCCAGAGCTCACACCCACCCGAAGGTGGATGCTTCCTGCCACTCCCATGTGTCCCACCTCTCTGAGGGCCCCCATCATCCCGCCGCTATGAGCATGGCAGCAACCAGCGAGGGCGGAAAAAGGCACAGAAAAATGGAGGGATGGAGGGGAGTAAACATTTCTCCGGCCCTCCATCCCAAACCAGCCCCATTGTCTTGCAATGAAATGCTGCTCCCCCTTGTCCTACCAACACTCCACAAGGGAGGTGCAGACGCACTTCTGCGTGCTCTTGTAGCATCACAGGGAGCATCCTCACCAGCACTGACAGCTCAGCCTGGAGACCAGCTCTCACCCCTCCTCGGCAATAAACCTGCCGGCAGGAGTCACTGACCTTGTCCCCATCTTTCAGTTGCTGTTTCAGGAGACTGAGAGGGGAGACACAAGGTCACTGTCTCTCGCCTGGCAGCGACTGAGTGGCCGTTTCATCACCGAGGAATAGGCTGGTGCTGAAGAACACCTTGGCCAGGGGAGAGGAGCTGACAGACGGGCAGGGGGTTGGGAAAGCGGGGAGGGCAGGGGGCTGCGGGGAGCTGCCGGAAAGCTGAGACCCTTTATCTTTATCCAAAGACCCCTTTTAAATTCCTGCCCTGCCGTGGGGCACAAGGGGTCTGTCTCTGCACAGGTCCTTCCTCTGCCTTGAAAAAGCACCTCTTAGCCCTAAACCTTTCCTAACATTTCCCAGAGCCCAGGCATTGGAGCTTCCCGTGGGGTAGCTGCCTTGCTATCGTGCATCTGCTTCGCTGGAAACTTGCTGGAATGACGTGTCGAGAGACCTGTCAGATTTGGTTAAAATTAGCCAGTGGACTCGAAGTTATTACCGGGGGACAGATGGACACTCGCGCACACACTGAGCGTGTGGCGTGTGCCCAGCAGCTCTGGGAAACCAAACTCCAATAACCACAGCGAGTCCGTGCTTGGAGAGGACGTGGGACCGGAGGCTGAGCAGGGACTGTGAGACACACTGGGGTGGGCTTGGCAGATGGTGTCTGTGGCAGAGGGGCTGAAATTGGGCTAAAACCTGTGCTGAGGGGGGAGCTGGCCCCGAGCCGGCCTGACAGTGAGTCGTGCTGCTGCTTTCCCCAGCCGGAGGAGCGGAGGGTCAGCTCCAGACAAGCTCAACCACTGAAGATGCTCCTGAAATCCTTCATAAAGGAGCAGGAGAGGGCGAGCAGCCACCACCCCGGCCTGGCAGCCTTTTAGCAGCCGTCATCAAGCAGAGAAAGAAACGCTCAGCAGAAAAATCTGTCATTTGATAACAACCACAAGAGATGATAACCTCCTCCTGTTTCCCCACGGCCAGCAGCAGGACCGGGAAGGACAAAAGCCTGTGTCCAGGCAGTGCCCCAGGCCGGGCAGCATGCGCCGACCATCCTCCTCTCCAGGGGCTGAGAGAAGCTGTTTGAGAGGCACAAGGGAAGGACCAGGACAGAGACAGGGCAGACAACCCACCCCAGGGCTGTGCAAGCTGGAGAAGCTCCTTTCTGCAGGGCTCTGCACAGGAGCAGCTGAAAATCTCGGCCATCCTCCCAGCAAGGGGTCAGCATGCTGGGGTACGGGTCAGGCCCCTGTGTCAGACAGTGAATTTTCTCCTTTGCCAGTCCCTTGGGGTCTCGCGTCACTAAGCCTGTATCCGTCCCTACGAGCATCCCCCGTCGCCGGCGCAGGTACCGGTGATATCACCAGGGCCCGTCAGCTGGTGCCGTGCTCCTGGCAGGTCTTACACCCCGTTCCCTCGCAGGCAGATAATTACCAGCTCCTGGACTCAGCTGTAATGAGCCCAGGTGCTCATTTCCCATCCAAGCAATTTACTCAGCAGATCCTGCAGCAAAAGCGGAGTCCCACCAAAGGGCCTGGGAGAAGGGTTGTGCCTGTGACGGATGCGTAGGACACCTGAGCAAAATTATTTCCTCAAGGGGGGAAGTGAAACAACAGATAAGGAAAAAGGCTGAAGAACAAGGGGAAAGGGGAAGGAAGAGACAAAGAAAAGAAAGGGGAAAATGGGAAGGGAAGGGAAGGGAAGGGAAGGGAAGGGAAGGGAAGGGAAGGGAAGGGAAGGGAAGGGAAGGGAAGGGAAGGGAAGGGAAGGGAAGGGAAGGGAAGGGAAGGGAAGGGAAGGGAAGGGAAGGGAAGGGAGAGCAGAAGAAGCTCTAACAGATGTTATTCTGTGGTCTCCCTGTGCTGGAGCCCTCTGGCACCTTAGAAAATACGGTCTGAAACAGCATCCTAGTAAACACAGGCCATGTGCCTATAGAAATACCAGCAAGCAATGAGCTTCAAACGTTATCAAAACACAAATGGGGGATCTCAAAGGCAAAGGAAAACATCCTGCTCTGCAGCAGAGGCGTGTGCTGGGCGAGGGACGGGGAGCATCACCGGGGGCCTTGGGAGAGCAAAAGGGAAGGCGGGAGCCCGCAGCCAGAACAGGCTCGCTGCTGCTCCACACCCTGCAGCCGAGGGCTGGGGGTGACATTCCCTGCACCAGCTCCCAAGGAGGGAAGTGGCATTTCAGAGAAGCCAGAGGGCTGGTGCACAGCTCCGTGAGCTGCCCAGCCTCCAGCACGGCCGCGCTCAGACTGACAGCCAGGCGCCCACCGCTGCGCGGAGGTCGGAGGGGGGTGGGATGAAGCTCGGCCAGGACCCAGCTGGATGTTTTGTTTCTTGAACACCCTCAGTCTGGGCTTGTGTGGGGCAGGATGAGTTTATTGACACTTGTGAGCTCTGCAAGACTCTGCGTGGTGCAGGCGTCCCAGCAGCAACAGCGTGCCTTCCAAGGTGAGTAGAGGGGAAATACTTTTTAAAAATAGCAGTTGGCTTTATCTAGACGTCACCCCCCTGAGAATCTCAAAACACTCTTCACATGCCCCATCCTTCGCCCATTGCCGAGTGGAGGCAGGGTGGGAGATTTTCCCACGCTGTGCAGTGAGGCCGTTTGCACGAGTCTGGACCCCCGGGGTTGCACCACGGCAGCGACGCTGGGCTCGGGTCCCTGGGCAGACCCGGGCGTCTCACCGGGCACAGGCTCCCGCGGCTGCCGTCGGGTGAGAGCCCAAAAGCCAGCCTGCCCCTGCAGAGAGCAGAGCCTGGGATGGTCAGAGCTTCGGGTCTGGCTACCACGGGTGGAGACAATAAAAACGTAATTCATACAATGAGCAAATTAACAAATCCTTCAATCTAACAGGTCAGACACTCAGATTCCTGTCAAACCTCCCTGTGTTTGGTTCAGCAGCACAAACTCCTCCAGAAACCCGCTGAGCTCCCTCCTGGCCCCGGCCAGGGTCCTGGTCCCCTGCTAGCACCTCCCCATCCCCAGAGAGTACTCCAGCCTTTCACCCATCAGCTGGTCAGAAACCTTTTCCTAATCTCCAGCCTAAATTAATTCTTCACTAATTTACAACCATTAGATCTTGTGCTGATACTATCACTTGAGGTAAACTGTTTATCTCCCTCCTTGGCATTTTCTCCCCCAAATATGTTTATGAAGAGTCGTTATGTCCTTTCTCAACCTCCACTTGGCAGGGCTGAGCAAACCGCTCTCTCATCATCTCTCATTTTACAGGTAGCTCGAAATCGGCTATTCCAGCCACAGGCAACTGCCTTCAGCAGCCCCGTCTGAGCAAGGTCACGTCCAAAGCTGCTCTGAGCATCATGCTGCCCTAGTTCTTCTCTTCACATTTATCTCATTTGCAACTGGGCATCCAATCCAAATGCAAACATACCCCAAACGGCCAGTTCAGTGTCCCCGGCCCCCTGAAATGGGTCTTTTCCTCGTGACTGTGTTGCAGAATGAGGGTCTCGGGTTAACAGGGGAGACAGCAGTAGCTGGGGAGGCCCAGGAAGAGATAAAACACGATTAAAAAAACCAAATGATCTAAATGTTAAGGGAGGAAAAACTTAATAAATTAAATGTAAATCTATTTTTATTACATCTGTTCAGATCCTTTAAGGAGCTTTAGGACAGCTGTTCCTATATCCCATTTAATCTTGATGTTATTGTAATGAGCTAAGTCTTGGGGTCTGAGCTGATTGTCTCTCCAGGCAAATTCCTGAGTACCAGCGAAAATGCTGCTCCCAGCCAGGGGCAACACCCCCAGCTCCCCACCTCGGCGTGGGGGGGGGAGCAGGGGTCCCACCGCGTCCCTGCGCAGCCCTCCGTGGGGGACCCCGGCGAACAGCGGTGCTGAGCATCGCAGGGACATGGGGGTGAGACTCGGGCCTCCCAGGGCCTTTGGTGGCCGCCAGACCCCCACGGGGAGGGTGCGGGGGGGACACGCCGTGCCCGGCTGATGGAGGTGGGCAGCAGAATTGCAGCACTGGGGTGCTGGCAGCCCCAAAACCGACACCGGCCCCCCGCCAGGACCCGGGGGTGAGCTGCAGCTCGATGCCTGCTCCTCGCAGGCAGGGAGGCGAAGGCAAGAGCCGCACCCCCGCGCCTGCCCCAGCCTGCACATCGCCGAGGGGGGCCCGGAGCCGAGCCCCCCCAGCCGGGCTCTGCCTCCCCCTCCCGCTGCTCCTCGGTCACCCCTCCCGGGTCTGAGCAGCGGCCGCTCCTCTGATTTCCTCGCCCCGAGTTGTCACGTCCCCCTTTGCTCTTCATCTCTTCCCCTTGTTTGCTGGCATAGCTATTACTCTGACATTAGAGGCTTTGTTTTTAATTTCCTAAATTACAGCATAATTTAGGCTAATTATTGCTTTGTCCCTCTGATCTTATTAAACCTTTAATCCCTCGGTGATTCCCCACCCAGAGCAAAGTCTGCTTTTCTCACATTCATTCCTGCACTGGGTCCGCTCTTGCCTCTCGCCTGAGGCGGCCTCACCTCCCAAATCCAGATGCCCTGGATCTTCTCTGCCCGGCCCCCCCTTCCCTCCGGTGCCGCGGGCAGCCCCACTGCGGGCAGAGAGGGGTTCGAGCACCTCGGGAAGGCCGTGCCATCCTGCTAATATTTCTGTCACCAGAGCTATAAACCTTCCTGGCTTTTATCCTGAGTGATGTTGTCCTTCTGCTCCTCGGCGCTTCGGCAGCCGCACGCCCCACCAGCATCTGTCTTGTGATGATGGCAACCACTGGCCCCTCTCCCTCCTGATGGCTTTTAATTACCCCTTCCTGCCCCCCACCCAACTACTACCGATGTCCCATTTGCAGCCCCAAGGCCTGGAAGACTCCTGCAGGCACCGTCTCTCCCAGGCCTCTCCATGCCGTGATGTGCAACACGTGTCCCCGTCCCTCGGCACCCCGCAGCCGCCCGAGCCCCTGCTCCCTGCGCAGGAGCCCTCGGCAGAGCCCAGCGCGGGGGTAAGGACTCCTCCTCAGCACCGAGGGGAATCCTTGCTCCCTCAAACCACCACATCTCCTGGGTCCTTGGGCGCTTTCAGCATCCCAGGGGGCATTTAGCAGCAGAGATAAGCGTGGAGCGAATCCCCGGGGAATAGAGCAGGGAGCTGGGATGGGAGGACTGTGTCCTGGGTGGGGGCTCGACACGCTCCCCCCACTTCCCACCTTCTGCCCGGCTCCACTGAGCCCCCACTCAAAGTGTTTTCTCCCACCAGGACTCCTGCCCGGCAGAGCCCAGCGGGGACAGAGCCAGGGCAGAGGGAGGTCCCCAGGGATGGGGACACGGGGACACGCCAGGAGCCAACGTGCTGCAGGCACGGGGCCACACCGCTCAGGTGATCCACACACCAATAGAGCTGAGGCGCCAGCCACGAAACGCTCATGTTAATTTTCTTGGGCAAAACGGATTATAGAAATTTACTTTTTATAGCTACAAAGTTGAAGGATTTTCTGACCACAGGCTGCAAAAATCCCCTTAATGAAGCCCCACAGCTCTCCAGGGCTTTAGGAAGAGCTCTGGCCCTCGGCCCCCCTTCTCCACTTGAAGTATTGTTTCTGTCTTCAGTCTCCTGCCAAGAATCTCTTCAGCTCTGCAGCTGGATTTGATACAGGGGTGGGGAGAGGAGCTTAATCACAGCAATAAAGAGAGCGGGAGAGAAGCTGTTCTGGGGGAGTCTTTCAAGGAGCGGGGTTTAAAGAGTCCCCGAGAGCAAAGGGGGCTCCCAGATGCACTGCCCAAGCTGGAAAAAAAAACACCCAGAGAGGCCAAACAAAACCTCTCCCAGGCCTTTTCTGCCTCTAATTTATCCCAGTCCCCAGATTAAAAGTAGGTCATTAAAGCGGCTGCAGGGAAGGGGGTGAGGGTAGCACTGCTCATGTCAATTAAGCGATGGTAAATCATGGCCCCCAGCCTCGGCGGAGGCTCGCGCTGCCTGGAACGGAGCCGAATTTGCAGGCGGGTGCGAGAGGTGCTGCGGCAGCACCGAGCCTTGGGAGAAGGGGCAGGCGGGTGCAGCGTGGCACGACCAGAGCCAGCGTCCCTCTGGGGAGAGCTGCCGGCACCCACCGCGGCGGACAGGGCAGGAGGAGGACGGGCAGGCCCAGGACTCAGCTGGAAGAAGGACAAAGACACCGGGATGTGTTTTTGAGGACTGAATTGGTGGCAGGGCTCTGGGGAGAGCTGTGGTCACTGCTGGCCCCACACCGCCGGTCCCCGCATCGCTCCCACCCAGGAGCCGTGGCATCCACTGGGGCATGGGGACGGGGTGCTGCCCGGGCACCACGAGAGCTCCTCCGAACCCATCTTGTGGGCTTTGCTTCTTTTATTTCATTATTGTCCTTATTTGTGCGAATTAAAGGTGGCAAGAATAAAAACCTTCCACGCTCGAGCGTAAATAAGCGCAGGGAAGGAGCCGGGTCTGCTCCTGTCCGCAAGGGATTGAATCGGAGCTTCCCCAGAGGCAAGCGGCGCTGGCGGCGAGTGGTGGCCAATGTGTCGGCGCTCTTGGAGCCCTGAGCAGCCCGGCGCCCTTCCCGCCACAGTCCCTGCAAGTGTTTCCAATTACCATCTCCAGAGAGCCGGCGAGCGGGATCCACCTGCAATTACCAGGCAAAGCGGCTCCGAGCGCGGAGGACAGCAGAGCTCGTGTTGCTCCCGACTCAGCACAAAGAAGCCCTTACATCAACTCAGCAGCCGACGTGCGCTGGAGAGGGGAACAATTATATTTTTATTCTCTCGTTTCGGCACTTATGAACATTCCTTCACACGGCAGCCGAGGGCTGGACCAGAACAGCCGGGAGCTGCAGCGAGGACGGGCATGGAGGCAGATGTCGAGTTTGGTCAGAGCATCTGCTGACAGCCCCTCCGCTGGGCATGGTCCTCACGGGGCCACTGCCAGCATCCCCTGAGCAGGGGGTCCCACGGCACCCCCCCTCCCTGCGTGCAGCAGTGGGGAGAAACCTCCCTGCCAGGAATGGGGGAGATTGTGGGGTGGCCCTCCCTGTGCCCCCCCATCTCTGCTCCTCCACATCCCTGCCGCCAGAGAGGAAGAGCTCCTCTTCAGTTCCCATCAGAACTTTCCCAGCTCCCTCCCTCCTCTTGTGCTGTCACCCACGATCGGCTTGGGGACGAGAAAGTTCCTCTGCCGGGAGCCCACACAGCCTTGGGAGGCTTGGTGCTGCCCGGACAAAAGCTGCTGCGCAGAATTGCAGGATGGGATGAGCGCGGTGAGGAACATGCGGCTCTCCTCAGCGGGGTGCCTGGCACTGCTGCTTAATGATTTCCAGGCCCAATTAGCTCCTGCTATTTGGCTTCGATGCTGTCAGGCAGGTGGGCCAACAGCACCCAAACCCTGAGCTCAGCTGCCCCACTGCCAAGACAGTCTCTTAGCCAGAAGTCCTTCTCCTGCCCCCAAAATCTCAGGGGGAGCAGGACTTCCCTCCCTGCAGCCGCTCCGTCCCTCTCTGCCAGTTTTGTGCTGCTTCTCCTGTGATTTGCCTGTGTCCGTCCTGCCTGAGGGTACCGGGCAGCTGGGGAGGGACCCGTGCCAGCACCCTGTCCTGGTGCCATCCGTCCTGGAGCAGCAAGCCCGGTGCTGGTGGGTGGGCAGGGTTAGAGGGTGGCAAGAGAACAGCCCATGGCTGCATCACGTTCATTATCACCACCAGAGCTTTTATGCTCCAGGAAGGACTGTCACACTTTTACAGCTTGAAAAAGCCAAGAGGGAATGGGTTTCCTGTGGTCCCTGTGGTGGGGTCTGGCACATTCCCCGCAGGTGGCCCTCGGGAGCAGGGGCTCGGTGGCCACATGCAGAGCGTGCCACAGCTCCGCTTCTCCTGCGATGAGCAGCCATCGGACAAAACCCCGAAAGAGAGAAGAGGGTAGGGGGGGGTCAGCCCCAGCTCTCTGCTATAAATAATAATAAAAGACCAGTTTGCCTGAGCCTCACAAGGGAGTGCAAGTTGGAAGCCATCAGCTGCAGATCACAGAGCCCAGACACGCTTCTCGGAGCAGCGGGGAGCGGAGGAGAGGTTGAAATCCCCAGTAACACTAATTACACCAAGCACGAAGTTGCATGGGGCTCAGGAGCTGTCACGGTCTTCCAGGGGCTCCTCCAGGTCTCTCAGCCTCCTCACCACACACCGCAGCATGCTCTCACCCCGGGCTCCTGCTGAGCTTGGAGATTTGCCGTGAAAGTGCCCAGCTGGGGCTGCTGGGTCTCCCCAGGGTCTCGGGGTCCTGTGGGGGTGGTGGGTCCTTGAGGCACAGCCTGGGAGCCGTACCCAGCGGCAGAAGGACCAACGGCCCCACGGCATGGATGGGGACCATGTGATGAGGTGTCCGAGCAGGAGCATCCCGCTCATCACCTCTCATGAGGGACGGTGGCAGGGGCTGTTTCCACGCTTACAGGCTCGGGACGTGGAACAGAAACGTGTCGCCATCACCCAACTCTGCCAGCCACGAGAATCCTCTGCCAAGAGGAGAATGAGCAGGGCTGTGTCCTACCCGTACTGCCCCTCCCTTCTCACGCCCCCTCAAGAGAGGGGTCTGAGCAGGGAGGAGAGGCTCAATCCCACAAAAAAGATTGGGGTGACCCTGTCCTGTGGCACAATTACCCTCAAATCCCCCCTCGGCAGTGGCAGGCAGGACCCGACCCCCCCTCTACCCTGGTGCACGTGCAGGAAGATGGACGGGGTGCAGAGAAGGGGTCTGACCTGTTCCAAACCAGGCTGACTCCCGTTGTCTTCCAGGTGGCCAAGCTGCCAGCCAAGGAGGATGCTGAGAGCCGCGGGACCCTTCTGCTCCTCCCGGAAGGAAACCACCGTTTCACACCAGGCGTGAGCATTTGGAGGCCGAGGAGGAGGAGGAGAGCCACGGGTGCTCGCTGTGCTCGCAGCACCCGGTGCCATCCCCCTGTCCCCGGAGCGAGGGCCGCAGCCCCTTCCCACTGCCGTTTCCATCCCCTGCCAGCTGATGGCTTGTCCCATGGCCAGCGGGACAGAGCTGCGCTGCTGCCTCCAATTAATATTTTATGCCTGCAGCTCGGCCAATGCGTTCAGGAGAGAGATCTTCAGCTGGCCATGAGCATCTCCCCCACTGCTCCAGCTCCCTGCATCACCCGCTCGCCTCCTGCCACCAGCTTGGGGCTGGAGGAGAGCAGACATGGGGACAAGGAGGATGGAAAAGGCTGTACATGCTCTCTCACGCCTGGAACAATTCAGGAGTATCTTTTCCCCCTGAGCCAAGCACCCCAACCTGGGGGGTTGCTCCCTGCCTGGCTGCAGGGTGCCTTCAGACCATCCCAGCTGGTGGAGGGGAACCGTGCCCGGGCTCGTCATCACTAACAATAGCGAGGAAGAGCCGGCTCCCGCTGGCGCCGCGAATCCTGGGCAGCCGGGCTCACCACCCACGGCACAAAAGCAATTAAAAGTTGCACACAGAGGCCACGGTGAAGAATGAGGGCACGTAGCCATGTCACTGCTGCATCGTTCACGCCTGTCACACCAGCAGAGCCGGTCCCGGGGGACGCAGCAGGCCCGGAGATGCCGGGGAGTGTCGGTGAGGTGCCGGTTTGGTGGTGCCGAGGCCTGGGCAGCTGCATAAACCAGGCACAGCAGAGCTTCCTCCTCCACCATCCTCTCCATCAGCCGCGGCTTGGGTGCTCCCAGCCCATGAGGCCAGCGACCGGCCTCATCCTCATGGACCGTCACATCATCCCCACGGAAAAGCCCACCCAGAGGAGCAGAAAGCCAAGCAGCCGGCCAGGGACATGCACCCCGGTTTGCAACCTGGGTGCGGGAAGCCCTCCCGTTTCCCATGTTCGCAGAGGGGGGCCCCCGGTCCCCGCAGCGCCCCGGCCCCCCACCTCCCCGCCGCAGCCCATTGTATAAGATGGCCAAGCCGTCAGGCTGCATCTCGTCAGCCCGCGCGGCCGCTTCTCCCCGGGGAGCCGGCGGCAGCAGCTGCCAGCACACATTAGGCAGCGCTGCCTGCACCCGCTGAGGAGGAGAGGGTGCAGGCAGGGGCAGAGCAGGGAGATGGGAGTCAAGCTCAATTTGCATGAGAACCCCTTGTTTCCTCCCCATGGAGCATCACCCACCACCCACCCTGCCACCCTCCCGGCCCCGGGGGTGCTGGTTGGGAGGGACGGCACCAGGGACCCCCTCAAGGAGAGAAGGAGAGGTGATGGCGGTGTGGGGCGCATCCCTAGGGACCCCTCTCCCCACGGCCTCCACCGCCTCTCTCACCAGCATCTTCCCAGCTGGGACGGTTCACACACAGTGGGGGCAAAACACCGCTTGCCTCGAGCCTCCCCGACATCCCTCCACCCTCCAAAAAACAACCAACTGACCCAAAAGGAGCCGTTCGTGGGAAGCGACGCACCAAACGCCTTTTCCTGGTGGTGGGTTAAAGCAGGCGGGAGGAAAAACCCACCGCAGCAGTAACTGTGAAAATAAGTGATTTGGGATTTCCTTCGGCAACCAAATAATAATAAAAGCTGAATCATTTGGAGTTACCCAGAGCAAACAGGAACCACCACAAAAGCGAACGCTGTTGTCTCCATGAGGGTAAACAAACAAACGCTCACTAAATACAGCCAAAGAAAAAACAAAGCTTACTGGGGGAAGGGAGAGTTATCTTTTAAAAAATATTCCCTATAGCTTAACCTGATCTCCCAGTTTTGACACCAAAGGCAAAGCCAAAATATTTTATTTTAAAAAAAATGTCAAAGTGAGACATTTTTTATACTTTTAAAAATCCATGATTTTGGCCACGAACCCAGAATGTATGAATAGTTTAGGCCAGTCCAAAACTGCATATTTTTGATGAGCAAAGCATTCATCGGAAATGTTTCACCCCGCTCTGCGAGAAACAAAAAGCGGCTGCAGCGAAGCCGCTTCCATCGTCCCCCGGCTGTAAGGGGGGAGCTGGGCAGGGACCCCCAGCGCTGGGGCAGCCCATCGGCGGCGTGTCCCTGGGCGAGGAGGTGGGTAGTGACACAGTGACGGGGGCTGGTGGGAAATTTTAATATATGTGATTTATAGGGCAAAAGCATTTCTTTAAAAATCTGCTGGAGGAGGAGGGAGGTGGGATGGGGGCCGGGGCTTGGCTGACATGCTCAGCCCGAGTGGCCTTTGCTTTTGGCCCCAGCTTTGTGTGGGGGGAGGCTGGGGGCGGGCGGTGGCGGGGATGCTGCTGCCGGAGGATGGAACGGGGTCACCCCGTCTGCAGTGGGAACAGCCCTGGTGCAAGTCACAGGCCCCCACCTTCCCTCGCTGTGCAAATTTTCCTCACCCTGGGGCTCACAAAATCCTCCCAAGCACATCCAGCCACGGTGCAGGCTCAGGCCCAGGGATGGCTGCGCTCCCTGAAAAGCTTTTTCGTTCCCATTCCCACCGCACATGGGACCTCTCTGGCTTCACGCCGCGGGGAAGAGCAGAGGGAGCACAGGGTGCGGGCAGCGCAGGAGCATCTCGTGGAGGCAGAATACGTCAGGAAACCCACCGCTGCTCCTGGGAAGGATTTTTGGCTGCTGCCAAGCCCCCTGGCCCATCCCCAGCCCAACGATGGGGCTGCCAAGACCCAAACTGCGGTCACAGGTGGGGTCCTGCTCCCAAAAACCCACCTCCAGCAGCTGGGACTGCCCGGGAAGATGCGAAACCAACTCTGGCAAGGTATAAACCCTGCAGAACATGGGAAAAAAACCATCTTCCTGACCCCCAAGGTTTCGCTGCCTTTGCTTGAGCCGTGAGTGAGATGCTCACACCCGGGTGTTTCGTTGGGGAGCAGGATGAGCCCCCCCAGCCCTCGGCTGCCCCACGTCCCCCGGGCACTGCACATCCCATGGACACCCATCCCTTCGGCATGCCCGCCAAGGCCGGCTGGGCTCATCTTTCCCTTTTATTAAGAGCTAATTATCCCTCTATTAGTTTGGGGAAGGATAGTGGTGATGTTTGTAAAATCAGCATTCATTAACCCTTTCACCCCAGCCTGGGATTAATTTCCTGCTGACCCCGTGCTGGGCGATGCGCGCCCAGGGGGAGCGTGGCCGGCCCGCAGACAGTGGGGCTTTGTTCGGCCGCGCAGGCTGCGGCTGTTGACGGAGTATCGCCTTACGTGTGGAACGCTCCAGCCCCTCTCCCGGCGTCCAAAAGCAGCAAAGCCCGGCAGGCACCGGGATTATTATTGGAAGTCCAGGGAGGGCGAGGAGAGGCGTCAGGTTTTGGCAAGGCTGCGGCCACAGGTTCGCAGGAGGGAACTCGCCGGTGGGAGCGGGAGGGGTGGGGAGGGGGACGGGCAGAGCTGGGGGGTAGCACAGCACCCACACCCCCCGCTCTGCCTGCCCAGAGCTGCCTTCTCCCACTGGGATGCAGCTCAGCCCTCCCCATCCATCCGCCGGGAAATCTCTTCCCTCACAGCCTGGCTTCACGCCTCAGCCCTCTTCATGGTCCAGCCACTCGCTCCTCGAGGTTCCTCCCCAGGCTGGCCTGTTAAACCCGTAATTAATGGCCGACACCTTATTACATTAAGCAGCAGGATGCCAAAGTTCATCACACATATTTCTCAGGAGCTGCTTTTTTCTTTAGATCCAGTCAAAAGCGATGCAGGGACGGGAGCTGCTGTCTGTGCAAGGTCCCGCTGTGCCAGCACAGAACGGGCACATGGAGCGAGGTCACACAGAAGGTGAAATGGAGCTGCAGTGCTCGGGCACACACGGAGACATCTCTTCTTGGGAGAACAAGCCACGTGGCTTCCTCCACCGCCCTGCCCCACACGGTGTCCTCTGCTCCCCATCCACACTTGGGGCCACAGCTGCTGCCAGGCACCCTCTGGCATCTGTCCTTTGATTTCTTGGTGGCCCCAAGGCACCGAGGAAGGTTCTCCAAGGAATACCACTGCCCTGGAGCTGCTGGTTTGGTGTCAGGAAAGGGTGGCCACCAGTGGCCAGCTCCAGTGCCCACAGCTGAGTGCCAGGACTGCGGCTGCTCTCGCAAGAGCATCGTCCCAGGGGCCACTAGGGAAATGGCACCTTCTTCCTCGGGAGGAAGCCTGGGCCCAGATTTTCCCATGCAAGATGGGCAGAGCCAGCCGTACCCTCTGCCCCAGAGTGACCCTCGGCTTTGCTTGTGGAGAGGAGCCCACACCCACAGCCAGAGAAACCCCAAGGGGAGTCCAAGGGGCCAAGCCGCAGGCAGGGCAGCGGGCAGTGTTGGGCACAAGCCACCTTCCCGCAGCCTGGGCAGCCCCCATCACAGGGCCCGGGTGGCAGGAAGCCTCCTGGTGTTTTTCTCTCATTAATGCAAAGGAAAATAAACCCGTCAGGCAGTTGCCTTTGTGCTCCCGGCTCTGGCCAACACGCTGCCATTTTACCCGTCATCAGCTCATCTCCCCAGATTTCCCCTCTGTCCCCCCACCCTCCGTCCGTGCCACCATGGCGAAGGATAAAGACCCTGTGGAGAGGAGGGGAAGCCCACCCTGAGCCAGGCCGTGTGCTGGGGCCACTGAGAAGCCCTTTGCTTCCTGCTGCTGGGCAGGGCTGGCACCCCCGGGCACACCATCTCCTGCCCCACGCTTCGGGGCCAGCCCCACTCCAGATCCTGGCAGGATTCGGGGCTTTTTCCACCCCACGCCAGACACTGGCTGGGCCACATCCCCACCTGAAGTCCCACGCCCCC
This sequence comes from Athene noctua, assembly GCF_965140245.1. Lineage (NCBI taxonomy): Eukaryota > Metazoa > Chordata > Aves > Strigiformes > Strigidae > Athene > Athene noctua. The sequence goes on along the minus strand of NC_134047.1, from coordinate 24,180,268 downwards.
ATCTCCACAAGCTGGGTGGAGGAGAGCAAAGCCCCCCCCCCCAGCCCCTGCCCTTTCGAATCGCCGGCTCTCTTTACTTTCTGGCTCAGCTTCCTTACAAAGACCCCAGAGCCACAGCAAGAGCCAATTTCCAGCAGGAACCTGGCTCTGGGCTCACTGGGGAGGATTACACCAGGCTGCAGGAATTAGTGGGGGGAAGCTCGGCTGAAACCGAAGCCTCGCTCGGCCCTTCCCAGGATTGAGGCTGGAGGCAATCGCTGGGCCGGGGACAGGGGCTGCAGGAGACGTGCCAGGCATCGCCCCGAGGTACAGCTCTTTGTCCCGGCTCTGCCCAAATCCCCTCCCCGTGCTCTGGGCACCGGCCTTGGGGCTGCAGGAGGGGGCAGGGAAGGCTCACCAGCATCTCTCCATGGGGTGGGATGAAGCGATGGGTGCATGGCTCACGCCACCCCCCCAGGACACCTCCACCCTTATCCCCCTGTGCCCCCCACAACAGGTCACTGTGATACAGGCAGAGGCACAGAGCAACCAAATAAATGGGGTAACCCCCTCGGTGGGGTGCCGGGGCTGGCTGAGGGGCAGGATCCCCCCCAGCTCACGGGGTGGCTGCAGTGCCGACATTTCACATTGACCACTCATCTTCCTTCAGGACAAGAAAAAAGAAGAGCTCCACGTTTCCTTCAGACCCTGTTCCAGCAGCCAGGGGACCCTCTCCAAGGGTTGTGTTTCAGTAACGTTAAAAGCTTGCACGTAATTAATTTACATTTGCTGTAGAGCAATGCTTGTTTTCGTTCCTTTTTTAACAAATGAAAAACTGGATTTGTCACAAAGCTCCCTGTTCTGCCAGGCCTCTCCCTTCTGGAAGAAAACTCCCTCCAGCGCCCTCCCAAAGGTCCTTCTCGCCCCTCCCAGCCCTGCCACCCCGGCAGCCGAGCCCCTTCCTCATGATTGCCCCAAGAAGCTGCTGGCAACGCAGGGGGGTCATGCACAGGAGCCCCAGCACGGCTCCGTGTGTCCCGGCTGGTTGGCTCTTCCCTCCCTGCCGGGATACATCCAGGGAAGAGCCATTTCAGGATGCTGGAAGCCCTGCCAGGGCGACAAGGCTGCAACCATCACCCTGGCTTCGGGCCTGGCTTCGGAGAAAAAAACCTTGGCAGCACGTGATGCCTTTCTTAGAGCACTTGAGATCAGCTGGTTTTAGCTACAGAAAACTGCTGGTCCTTTGTGTTGGGCCTGGGCTGGGCTTTTTCTCGTCCCAGATTCGCTCTGCCTTGGGGCATAGAGGGCTTCGCTACCACGCAGGACGCTGCTGGCTGCTGCGCATAAACCCTGAGCAAGCGCCGGATCCCAACCCGCTGCCTCGGCATCCCGAGACATATCCTCCTCCTCTTCCTCTCCCCCACGGCGGGCAGAGGCGCAGAACAAACCAGCAGCAGCGGCCAACCCCGGGGCAGGGACCACCATCCCGTACACTCCAGCACCATCCCCGCTGCCCGCCCGATGGGGACAGTGACAAACATCCCCCCTCCCGCCCCCGTGCATGGCCGTCGTTGCTCTCACGGCGGAGCCCGCGGGGCTCGTTGCATACCACGACAGGCTAAATGGATCTTCCAGGCTCCTCTCCCTGCGAGCGGGGAAACCAGGTGCGGCCGCATCGGTGGATGCCGCAGAAACCCTGGCTGTGGGAAAAGCCCATCGCCTCGACCAGGGGAACCTGTTAGTTATTTTGGATATACTACAGGGAAAACAAGGCTAAACTTCCCAATCCGCATTCAGCAGCTGGCCCAGCCAAGGTTTATTAAAAGGGATTGTTGTTACACAGCCTCTCGCAGGCTGAGGTTTTTTCAGATGCTCCCCTTGGAGTGGATATGGAAACGCCGGAGGAGGAGGCTGGGCGTGCTGGGAAAGGCGGCTGGGTCCGGGAAAGGGCTGCAGCGAGGGGGGAAAACGGGGCGTGATAATGGAAAGGGAACTCAGAGCAGCCCTGAAAATGGGGGTTCCACTGCCCCACTTACCCTTGGCCCAGCCAAGACCCAGCGCAGCGCAGCCGGGTTGAGCAGGGGGCTGGGGGGCTCCGTCCCTGCTGCCCTCCGGGGCCGCTGACCCTGTGGGTGTGCGGCTGCTCAGGGCCTTGCAGGGAGGGAAGGTCCAGGGGAGGCAACACCTCGGCTGTGCTGGAAATAACAGGGCAGTGGGAGGGTGGGTGCCATTGCGAGAACACCCTGCGAGCACCAGTACCACCAGTACTGCACCAGTGCATGGAGCCGGTGCCGCAGGCTCGGTCCCCCCGGCACTGTTGCCTCCCCTGCTCGCACCCCCCGGCGTGCCGGGACAAACCGGGCGCTCCTACATAACCGGAGAGATCAGAATACACCAAAAACATCTGAAAAGCATCAAGTCTCTCCCTGCGGTCTGCTTTCCATTCGGGGAGGTTGCTGCCAGGTTACATGGACCCGCTGGTATGCGAGTCTGTGGCCACGAGGCCAGAGGTGGCCTGGGGAGCCTTTGCTCTGATCTCCGTGGCCGTGACAGCCCGACCCTCCCCTGCAGCCCCGGGACACGGCGAGGTGGGAGGTGTGGGAGGTGATGCTGCAGCCCCCGCACCCCGAGCACCGTCCGCCCTGTGTCCCGGGCACCCCGGGGCTGCTCCTGCTCCGCGCTCCCCAGGCCGGGGCTCAGCCCGAGCCCCCCAGCAGCCCCGTCTCAGGTCCGGCCTCGTCTCAAACCGCGGCTGGAAGCGCTGCGGCGCCGTTAGTCCCTGATCACCCACCACCGGGCTGGGGTGAGCTTCCCGTCACCTAACCAGGTGATGCAGGTGCTTCCCATCGGGGCTGCCCCTTCAGCGGAGTAGGGCAAGCAGAGGTGGGGTTCCCCCCCCCCGCTGGCTCCTGGTGCACCCCAGCATCCAGCTGCTGCAAACGCTCCGGCTCGGCTGACCTGGCAGCCGCGTCAGACCCGAGCGGGATCCAGCCAAGGGCGAGTTAATAAACTTGACAGAAAGCTCCTTTATGTTAAATAATTAAAATAACTTATCCAGTCCTGATGGACGTCCAAAAACATCAGCAGCTTTGCAGCTTTAATGAACTTTCCAGATCTGGAGGCTCCCGGGCGAGATCCTGCTGATCCCCCTCACTGGGAGCAGCAGAGCTGCGCATGCTGGTGTGCCCTCAGCTCCCGCATGCCCGCGGGCACCCGGGGCTCCATGTCCCCTCCCTGGCACCCCCAGGGGTGAGGATGCTCCCAAGCAAAGCCCTGCCCAGCCCAGAGGCTTTTGCAGGACCCCCCCTTGCATCACGGGTGTGAGCGGGAGAGTGGCCGCTCCCCCAAGCCCCTTGCAATGGGGACGCCGCAGCTCCACCGCACCCTGGGGGACCCCCCTCTGCAGCAGCCTTGGGGGGCACTAGGGGACTCTGCCCCACCAGGCCTTGCTGTGGGTGTCCCTGAGCCCACGCCGGGGGGAACCCACCCGGAGCAGCCCCCGAGCTGGGGGGAACCTGCCGCGCTCCCGCTCCCCGGCCGGGTGCTGGGTTACAGGAACCTGTTAAAGTGCTTTTCTCCTTCTCTGGCAGGTCCGAGCAAGTTTGGCGCTTACAGTTTTACCCTTTGGGCATCAGGGACCAGTGAAGCTGTTCAAAATTAAAAGCATTATTTAATTCACACTGGGATCAAAGCACGCAGAGAAGAAGGATTTTTCAACCCAGCAAACCACATATAAGCACGTCTGTCACACCCAAAGGCCCACTCCCCCCACCCTGACCCCGATCCCACAGCCCCTGCTCGCTCCTGCAGACGTCTTGGCACGGTCCCCGCGGCTCGGGCCGTGCCCCAAGCACCTCTGAACCAACCTGCTGCGTTTGATCTCCTCGGCCCATCTTGCCTCTCACCCTCGGCCGAGAAGAAGTTCATCCTCCGCCCTCTCTTGGTGTCTCAGCCTCTTTTTTTCTGCCCCCCCCCTCACCCCATAACCGTGACCCATCCCTTCGTGCGCCCCTGCAGTAGCGGTGCGATCCAGCCCCCCCAGGCCCTGATGGGACGATCTGGATGGATGCAGATGTGGTTTGCACCAGGCAGGCAGAGCTTCGACCCGTCCATCCTCTCCTAGAGCAACCACCAGGCAGGCTAGAGGGAAGCCGGCCTTGCTCCCCTCCTCTGGGCACCCCGGGTTTCCCTCTGCCTGGCTGTGGAGGAGGCTCATTCCTACCAAGAGCCTTCTCTGTACTCTGGGCTGGAGAGTGAGGCCGTGGTGCCCCAGCCCTGCTCTGCCACACCAGGCCCTGCGATCTGCAGGGAGGGGGCACCCGGAGGCTGCAGCCCCTGCACGGGACCTCGGTGGCCGGCACTCACACTCCCGCAGCGTCTTGAGCCCAGGAGAGGTGACACCTTGCTCAGCATCCTACTCCATCATCCTGCTCCATCATCCTGCTCCAAAATCCTGCTCCATCATCCTGCTCCAAGATCCCGCTCCATCTTCCTGCTCCAAAAACCCTGCTGCATTGTCTTGCTCCAAAATCCTGCCCCAAGAATCCTGCTCCATCATCCCGCTCCAAAATCCTGCTGCTGCATCCTGCTCCCCCCCAGCCCACACCCCACCTGCCATGTCCTGCATCCCGCACCCCAGAGCCACACCAGCAATGAGGACAACACGTAACAGCTCCAGCACCACCCTTCCCTGGGATCTTTCTTCTTCAGCCACCCCACACACCCCGAGCTGCCTCCGTGCTACCTGCTGCCCCCGGCAGAAACAATCCTGGGGCCAGGCAGCAGCTGCGGCCAGGGGGCTGCACTCGCCAGGAGCAGGCAGCGAGGGCAGGAGAGCTGGCCCAGCCCGGCAGCGAAGGGGTGTCCAAAGCGCACCAAAATCAGAAGTAACGGGCTCCAGGCTGAGCGACACGGCTGAAGAAACTCAGTGAGCGTTTCCCACCCGGCCCCGCTTCTCACTCGCGCTGCGCCGAACTTTATAGCAACGCAAAAGAGCTGGTTGTAAAGAGCAAGAGCAATGACTGCGGTGGAGCCCGTTTTGGAGCCAGCTAAAGCACCATCTGGTAAGGATTTATTACCAACCCATTTCCTAAAATGACTTTTTAATAACTTATCAAATGAAGGTACATTGAGGAATGACTCAGGCACTAGATGGGATGAACCATCACCGAACTGCAGCAGCCAGAAACGGCTCCCGCGAGGCTCGGCCCGTTCCCCAGGGCAGGAGCAGCCCCTCGAGCTCACCCAGGGGGAGCAGGTGGCCTCCGAGGAGCCTCCACCTGCAGGGACCATCACAAAACCACAGAATTATTTAGGTTGGAAAAGACCTTTACGAGCACCAAGTCCCCAGCCATATCCACCAGGTCCCCCACTGTACCCAGCACTAAGTCCACCGAGTCACTGGGGCCACGTGAGGTGCCGCAAGCGTTGAGACCAAAATCTCCACATTTTTAACGCTGACCAAAACAAAGCCAACGGCTCCCTCCGATATCGGCCAGAAAAGCCGGCGATGAACCGTGCGAGCTAACTTGTCCCAGATCTCTTCAGACCAGGCTGCGATTTCAAAAGACAACCTGGGGCAGCAAAAAAGCACACGGGAGACAGCCGGGTTTCCATAGGAAAAAAACCCTTTTATTTAACAATATATCAGGTTCCATCACGGCTCCATGGAGTTCAGATGCCACAGAGCTGGTTACCGATGCCAATGATATGCTACTGGGCGGGAGAGCTGGGGAGAAGGCGAAAGGAATCAAAAAAGAGGAACATGACACGAAGAAACAAAAGTCTGCGGCGCCGGGGAGTGCGGCCGACGGGACCCCGGCGCCCGGCCCCGCCGGAGCCCCACCGGGAGCCAGGGATGATCAACCAGCGCGGGGTTGCTGAGCCCCACTCCGGGACGTGCCCCTGCAGCGGCTGGGGGAACTGGGCACCCCCCAACAAGGTGCTGGCACAGAGGGTCCTCGCTCCCCCCCTGCCATGCCACCAGTGTCCCCCTACACCACCAAACGGTGCCCAAATGGTGCTCGAATGGTGCCCAGCAGCTGCTCCGGGCCCCTCGGCCGAAGCCCCCGTCCTGCGTGTCCGCATCTGGGCTCTGAGTCCAAATCCAGCTCCCGGCTAACGGCAGCGGAGGATGGACAAGGAAAATCCAGCAGCCCGGATGCTCTGGAGGTGCCAGTGGCCGGGCAGTGGGTCGGGGGGGGCAGCAGCCCCGCAGCTGGTTGATCACACGACGCGGGGGCCGCCCGAGAACGCGGAGACTTTCCCCCCTCCTCGCCCTCCATGTCGGGAGGTGACGCCGCGGGATGCAGACGTGGTCACAGCTCTGAAATGGGGGAGCGCGCGGGACGGGGGGTGTGCTGGTGCGTGGCGCAGCGGGAAGGATGGAGGGAGGGAGCACCAGCCCTGCTCCAGCACCCCCAAACCCCCCCCAGGGCTGATATAACGCAGATTGACAGGCAGCTGCCCAGCAACTGGGGCTACTCCCACAGGGAAGTGCCAGTGCCACCGGAGATGGTTTCGGTGGGCACGGCCCCCCCCGCCGAGGGCAGGGAGCCCCAGCCCTGCGCTGCCGGAGGAGTGAATCCTCCCCAGCCTGGACACCAAGCAGAGAAGAGGCTACGGAGCGCTCGCAGTTGGCTAGTAGAAAACAGGGATAGCTGGGGAAAGGGATCTGCAACAGGAGCAGCTCCACAGGTCTGGGAAAGCAGATCAGGGGCTCAGGATGAGGCACTGAGCTGCACATCCTGAGGTCTGAGTGGTTTTTTGGTTAAAGATAAAAAAGGAGATCGTTTTGATGCTCCTTTTGTTCACCTTGTGTTACCGCGCCTCTTGCCGGGGCTCAGCAAGGGGCCGAAAGCTCTGCCCAGAGCCCGGATGGCCACGAAGGAGCCAGGCCCGATCCTGCCCGGGCTGTGCCGGCGGCGAGGGGCACGAGCGGCCCCGCTGGGGCAGAGCCGGCGCTCCCAGCCTCGCTCTCTGCTTGGGGCCCACCACATTCTGCATTATACCGAGGGCCTGGCCCCCCAAAAAGGGGACTGAACCCCCCCTGCAGCCGTTCTGCCCGGCAGCGCCCACACACCAGCACAGCCCCGCGGGGCAGCTCCAGGGCTGAGCGCAGTATGACAATGTTTTACACCCGTTCTTGTGGTTAAAATTTCTTTTTTTTTTTCTTTTTTTTTTTTTTTCTTTTTAGTTCTCATTTGTTTTTCTAAGAAAAAGCAACCAGAAAATAATTCAGAGTTTATACAAAACATCTTTACATTATTTCTTCCAAAAAAGACTAGTATTTACACAAACAAAATGAAGCAGAAAAAAAAAAAAAAAAAAAAGAAAAAACCAACCAAACTTCAATGCTTTCAATGAAAAGAACCGAAGGGACACACTCCGTTTCAGGACCCAGCAGACCGAGGTGCTCAGCAAAAACCAAGAGTTCAGATTTCACCCTTTCTTCACATATTTACAAGGTTTCTCAGCTGCCCCCAGCAGCAGGAGCGGGGCCGAGCCGCGGCCCGGCTGGGGGACGGTCACCGCAGGAAATCACCCGGCGCCGTCGGTTTGCTTTCGGTACAACCTGTGGCCAGACTCCTTCCCTTCTCCTCCAAAAACTCAACCAAAACTAAATTAACTCCCAACTGCCTCTTCCACATCAGCCGTCGATGAAGAATCCTTCACCACCACCCCCACCATCTCCACCGCCCAACCCGGGGCTCTGGCCGCTGCGGAACTGGCAGATTTTACTGATGGAAGAGGGCACCGGTGAGGAAAAAGGGGATTTTCTTTAAGACACGATTTTTCTGTGATTTCTGAGAGCAGACCCCATGTCCCGGCAGGGAATTTGGGGTCCCAGCCGGGGTAGCCCCAAGTCCTTCCACAGCCCGGGGTGGGCAGTGCTGGCACGGACGCTGTGGGGGAAAAGGGGGGGCTGAAAGGTGCTTGGGGGAGGGCTGGGGGAGCGGGGAGGAGAGTTGGGCAGGGGGGAGCACCCAGTTTAGGGCCCTGGAAGCTGTCCTCACCTCGGGCTGCCGAGGGCGGGAGGAGAGCTGGGGCAGCACAACCCAAAACCACAAAAACCAAAATCCCAAACCAACAATGCTCCCGGCCCGCTCAGGACTGCAGGAAACCCCCCCCTGCCCCCCTCAAAGCCCAGCGCAGCACCCCAGCCCTTGGGTTTTTCCTGCTCTGCCCCTCCTGCCCGCTCCTCCTCGGTCAAGGCACTTTTGCAGAGCAGCTCTCTCGCTCTTTGGGCGCTTCCTACCAGAGGTTCCGAGGCTCTGGGGAGCGGCGAGGACACGCCAGGCCAGGGAGCCCTGTGCCACCAAACCCAGCCCGGGGGGGAGCAGCACCGCCCGCCCCACGCTTGCTCCCTGAGCAAAAGCAGCTACTTCTGAAAGGAAAAGAAAGCGAGGAAGGAGGGAGGCAGCCGGCAGCCCCCGGGCTGGGACAGGGCACTGCCAGCCCCACCGGGCTCGTCCTCCTGGGAAGGATCCTGCCGGGAGAGCCCATGGCTCAACCCCTTCCAGTTTTTGGGCAGGAGATGGGCAAGGCAAGGGCAGGGCGAGCTCGGGCAGCAGGACCCCCGGGAGGTGGCAGGGCTGGTGGACACTCCTGCCACCAGTCCCCGAGGGCAGGGCGTACAGACGGGCACCACGATGTCCCGGCTAAACCCGGCGGGCAAAGCCTTGGGCTCAGCTCCCAACCAGGCCAGGCCCAAGGGATGGCTCCAGGGGGCTCCCAGCCCCGAGCACCGGCCTCCTCCTGGCACCCCTAGCTCCCCCTGGCACCGGCTGCACATCGGGAACGTTTGTTTTCCAGTTTTCCTTTCCAAGGACAGCCACCTGCAGCATCGCCGGCCAGGGGACAGGACCGGGGGCCGAAGCTACCCCCTGCCCTCCCGTCTCCCTCCTCCAGCTTCGCTTCCAGCAGGCTCAGCCCCAGCCCGACGGAAGATAAAAACCCTCAGCAAAGGCTTTTCTTGGCAGCAGGGGCCGGGGAGAGCTGCCCGGCCAAAGCTGCTGCTCCACACGGGGCAGGAGGAGCACCCGGACTCTCGCGCACTGAATGCTTGAGACATGGTATAGATAAATTTTTTTTTTTTTCTTTCTTTCTTTTTATAAAGAGACTAAAACAAGAGTCAACAGCTACGAACACAAAAGTTTAAAAGGGCAGCGGCGGGAGCAGCGGGGTCTGCCCCGCGGCCGGCGGGACGGCGTGCTGGAAGGAGGCGACAGTGTGTGCCCGAAGGCGGCGGGCAGGGGGCCGGAGTGCCGCCCAGAATTCACAAAAATAAAAATGTTACAAAAAAATTAAAATAATTATAATAATAATAATAGTAGTAGTAGTAAATCGGGTTTGCCAGCTTCCTCCCTGCACAGTTGTCTGCATCTTGGCACCTTGGCAAAGCATCCTCCTCCTCCCCCCGCTCGCTGCTCCTCCTCGGAGCGAAGCTCCTCGCCGCGGCCCCGGCGTCGCTCCGGGCTCCGGGACACCAGCGGCGGCCGACGCGGCACCAGGCGCACGGGCACCTCCCGCCAGGACGTGGGGGTGACGCAGGGAAATCCCCAAACGAAAAAAAGGGTGGTTGGTGGAGTCTCCGGGTTTGCCGGCGATGTCCGAGCGAGCGCAGAAAAGGCACGGCGCCCGCCCCGCCCCGGCCGGCTGCAGTCTGGAGAAGAAGAGGAGGATGCTGAAGGCTCACCCTCGAGTCTCGGGATTACAAAAGCTGAGAACTACAAAACTAAATACAAAGGGGAGAATCAGCGCGCGAGCGTGCGAGCGAGCCATCCGCTCTCCGGCGCCGGACCCCGGCGCTCCCCCGCGCCGTGCCGTGGGGTTCGATTCGCTTCCTCCCTCCCGGCGCCAGACCGCCCGTGGGGAGACCCGGGGGGGCGGCGGCTGCCCCCCGCGCTCGGCGCTCCCGTGCTCCTGCGTCGGCGGCTTGCCCAGGCTGCTCCTCACACCTTGTAGTAAATGTTGGCTGGGCTCTGGGGGGGCATCTCCTGGACAATGTAGACGGGGTGCCCGTAGTCCCCGCTCACCTTCTCGTAGTGCGGGCAGTAGTTGTTCTCTGTAGTCCGTAAGGGGATGATGATGTCGCTGGGCTCAGAGCCCGCGTTGCCGCTGCATTTCGGGCTGGCCAAGGTGCTGAGGGACAAGGCTGCGGCTCGCTGCTGCGTGTGCTTCCGGTGCCGCTTGCGGATCTTGATCAGAAGGACGACGAGGAAGATGATGATGAGGATGAAGATGACGCAGCCGGCGCCGATCGCCGCGAAGACGGCCACCTTGGAGCTCAAGAAGCCGTCGCTGGGACCTTGGGTCTCCTGGCCGTCCTGGTTGACGGAGCCTGCGAGGCGAGGGGAGGGAGGGGGGCGGTCAGAGGGCCCAACAGCTTCCCCCCGGGCTGCCTGGGGAGGGGAGCAGCCCCCCCACCTCCAAGGGCATGGCGCCATCTCCCCCCCCCCGACCCACACATCCCCCTCTGGGCAGCAGGCGCTGGGCAGGGCAGGCCCTGGGCAACCACAGAGGAGGGAACCACGAGCCCACTCCCCCACCCTGTATCGCTGTCCCCCCCCTTTTCCATCCCCCGGCCGATGGAGCAGAGCATTGCTCGTGACTGGGTGACGACCGCTCCAGACCCCTGGAGCCTTCGCTGCCCGCGACAGACCTGGATGCTCTGGTGAAAGCGGGATCTGACACCCGCGATATCCGATTACTGACCCCCCGCCGCCTCCTGACCCCCGGGGCTGGGGCAGCCCCAGCCCCCCAAGGGGAGGGCGCTTGGCTGGCCGTACCGGGCGAGAAGAAAAGAGCAACTCTTCCCTATTTCATCTGATTTCACTTTTCTCTCAGCAGGGTCAGGAACTCAGGAAACCGCCTTCAAAGGGCTTTCACACTGGCTCGGCTCAAAAACCCGAGGACCTCGCCTCCTCTAAGCCCTCTCGGATGTACCACGAGGAACAGATGGGCAGCGAGGAGGAGGAGGAGGAGGAGGAGGGAGAGTGCTGGAACAGCACTTCCCTGCAAAACTCCCGTCAGGAGCGGGGAAAACAACCCCGGGCTGCAGGACACAGCGACGGGCACGACGTATCCCTGGGATCCACGCAACAAACCCAGCCCAGAGCAGCTGCCCGGCAACCTCCAGCCCCCTGCCCTGGCAGGCAAGAGCCCCCCCATCATCCCTCTCCTGGGGTGTCTCTGGCAAAACTCACCCGGCTTGCCGGGCTCCTCCACCGCGGGGACTTTGCTGCGTGGGCTCTGCGTGACGATTTTCACGGTGTTGTCAGACTCCTTGCTCGGCCGACTCGTCGTCAGCTGCTCTGGGATCACCGCGTTCGGGTCTGGGGAGGAGAGGGATGAGAAACCTCCATTCAGCCTGGACGGCAGCAGGTCACTCCCCTGCCTAAACAAAAATTGCCCCCCAAAATCCCAGCTAGTCACCCTCCATGGGGCGCACGGGAGTCACAGGAGCAACGGGAGATGCTGAGAGCAACAGAGCTGCTTCAGGGCTTGTAGGCAGCAGCTTCCCCACCCTAATCCCCCCCCGGTTTTTATGTTTTCTGAGCTCCCATGCGTGGGTTGGGGCAAGTTTCTCGCCTGGGCAGCGGGAGGAAGGAGAGGGGAAGGGAGCCTGCCAAGGCTGCAGAGTTGCTGCTTCTGTTTGTTGTAAATATTGGCCCCAAAATGAAAACACAATAATGAAAAGCAGCCACCGGGAGCTGCGCATCCGGGTCGGGGGCTGGAATGAGCCCGGGGCCTGGCTGGGGCTGGGAGACACCCGGCAGCTTGTGCGGGAGGTGTTGGGGAGCTCCCCCCCGGGAGAAAAGCAGGCTCTGCCCCAGCCCCGCCGCTGCCGATGGCCTCAGTGTCCCGCTGCCACGTCCCCACAGCGTGGTGGCCACGGCCGGGACCACTCTGAGTACAAACACGGATGCCTGCTCGGCTCGATCCCCCTCTCAGGTGCCCAGCAAGTCCTGGGGGAGATCATTTGTGCCAGCCGCACCCCCCACTCTGGGGTGATGCACTTGTGCAGGTCGGGGGTCCCGCACTGAGCGAGCTTCCCACCGGGACACTGGCCACGAGCTAACGCGGAACAATCACTCCATTTTAATCCCAACGCACCAAACGTGTGCGAGTGTTGGCAAAAGAAAAAAAAAGAGAGAAAAAAAAAAAAAAAAAATCCTAAAAAATGAAATTCTGCTGAACTAACCCAGGAGGCCTCCCAGGCTCCAGGGACCAGATCCAGCCCCCCCTCCCACCTCCACCATGGCAGGGCTGGGGCCCGGGTTCGGGGCCCAAGGTTCCGGCGCGGGAGGACTCACCCTGCCCCACTTTCATGACAATCTTCATGGAGCGTGTCTGGCAGACCCCTCCCTCCCGGTTCTCCAGGCCATCCAGCGTCCCGTTGGAAGTGGCTGCAAGAAAAGAGAGGGAACATCAGGCAGGTTTCCCACCGGCTGGAAGGGCGCTGGCAGGCAGGGCCCCGCTGTCCTCCGGCACACGAGGGACCTGGCAGGAGCTCGGCACCTCCCGACACCCCCGTTGCGGCCGCTTCTTCACGCCCCAGCCCGCTGCAAGTGTTTAATGCACCGAGTTCTCATTCTCTGCACCTTCCAGAGATGTCTGCGGCGAGAAGGATGGGAGCCCTCCAGCCGCCCCTCGCTGCCACATCCACACAAGCGAGCCATTCTCCGCGCCTGCACCCTCCTCCCCCTTTAATTCCTGGATAATTTCCTTTGCTCCTTGGTGTATCGCAGGAACACATGCATATGCACAGCTTAAATTATACATATATAATTACACACTGTGCCTCAGCGAAGAATGTAAACTCAGAGCCCCAATGGGGTTGAGTGGCTTTAATTGCAGGGCAGAAGCCAGTTAAATTCACATTAACTTTTTGCTTTAGCCGGCACAGAATTTTAAGCCTTTCAATCCTGCCGCACGTCTCCCACTGCCACCACGCAGAAACCCCCCCCCCCCCCACCAGCCCTCCGACATGAGAGAAAAAAAAATAACCCAAACCAAAGGATTACAGGATTAAGCACCTAAATGGCAGGTTCTGCTCAACATATTCAAAAAAACGGCTTCTGACCCCAAAAGTGCCCTCGTCGCCAGCAACAGCAAGCACCCAGCTGAGCCAGGATGGGAGATGGGCTGGGTGGCCCTGGGTTACCAGGCCAGCACCTCCATCCACCACGGCAAACATAAATCACCCTGGTGCTCCACCAAATCCAGGCATTTGTTCACCCAGGGAAGCAACAAATCCTGGGAGGAGCTCGGCGATGGCACAGGGCCCGAGCGGGGCTTAGGAAAGGCGATGCACCGGAGAACCATGAAGCTGCGGGGATGATTTTACAGAGACAAGGCAGGGAAACAAAGCAGGACTTGGCCAGCACAGCGCGGCCAACACCTACCCCGAGCCTCAACGCCAAAGCTCAGCCCCGAGGTTTCGGGTTGCCTGCGCAGCCCAAATCCTGCCTCCACCCCACAGAAACTCGGGTTTGGGGAGGGCGGCTGGGGGCAAATCCATCAGACCCCGCTGGGAGTCAGCACGGAGGTGAAGGGAAGAGGCTGGGTTACGGAACTTGCTTTCTTTTGTGCAGGAGAAAACTCGCCCTCCTGTAGCGGGACCCTTGGGTGCCTCGATGAGGACTCATGCCTGGATCACGCCGCGATGGAGGCTCGAAGTCCATCAGCTCTCTCCAAACGCCTCTGTGCAATCAAGGCTCTCGTGTGAAACACCAGCGCATGTTTTACTAATCAGGATGTCACTGGGCCGTTTGCTGAGTTATCACCTCTCCCGCGGCAGGGTTTTGCTGGCCAGCAGCTCCCTGGATGGAGCCGTACATCCACGCCTCTGGGATTTGCTGGCGGGCGTTTTGACAGGAGCACTGTCAGCACAAATCCCGACACAAACGCCTGGGAAAGTGGAGAAAAGCCTCCCTGCAGCCTGCACGAGCTCTTCCCACCGTGAACTGGAGGCGTGAGCAACAATTCCCCACAAAAACATCTCGGGGAGCAAAGTCTGGCAGAAGGCAGAGCAGCCCAGTTCTCCCAGGCCAGAGGCACTGGTGTGGGGAGGAAAAAAGCCGAAACGTCCCAGCTCGTGGCCCTGAAGCAGTTCCATGAGGAGGTTCCCAGCACCACACCGTGGGTTGCTCCATCTCAAATAGACTTCACCCATTCCCACCGCAGGAAAAAAACAGAGCAGTCTGTAAAAACCAGCCTCTGCGAGACCTCGTAATCTTATTTATAAGGTAATGACCTAAATTATAGCAAAACAACCTACAGAGTAAGTATGGCTTGAGCGCAGGGAACCAGGAGATCCCGCAAAGGTAGAGCACGCAGCAGTAACAGGGGACAGCAGTTCTTCCAAAGTAACTATGGAGACGTTGCATTCGGATACAACAAAAATATTAAAGGTCCAAACAGGACAGAGGAACGGCAGCTGGAGTCTCAGAGATGGACGAGGGGACGCAGCTGAGCATCCTTCCTTCCGTGCCACACACAGGACTTGGTTTGAGAAGCTTCTTCTTGTTCTGAACGTCATCACGATGAGGGGAGAAATTAGCTTGGAAAGGGAATGGCACGAAAAAAATGAAGCGGCTACTCAAGGGAAAAAAAAAAAGGTAAAAACGCTTGCAAAAGCCATGGCGATGGTCTCCAAGACGGTCTCTTCAAACAAGCTGCCATGCTCCGTATAGATCCAAAATGGGCCAAAGCAAAGCAAGATGCTCCACAAAGCCGGCCGGGCTTCCAAAAGCCCAAATCCCATCCAAATGGCCAAAAGAGAGAGTACAACCTCCGGTGGGTTTTATATAAACACGTAGGACAGACCGAGGCGTTGGTGAGCAGCAGGTCCGGAGGCGGGCGGGGGTCCCCACTGACCCGTGGGCACGGCGGCGCCGCAGGCTCCTCTGCCAGGCTTCACTGCAAAGCTCCGAGATGGAGCTGATCCTCCCGCTCCGTTTCTGGCTTTCTGGGTGGAAGATTTCCCAGCAGAAGGTCACACGATCGGGCCAGCAGCAGACCCAGGATCCGGGAAGCACCTGGGATGGAAGCCCAACGCGTCCGGGATCCTCGGCGCCGCGCTCACAGGTCCTCACCCTCCGCGGCCGGTGAAATCCAGCAGCAACAAATGCACGGCAAAACGGGAGAAAAAGGTTAAATCCACAAGGCTCAACAGTGGGCAGCAGGGCGGTAGCAGGAGGCAGAGCTGTGAAACGATGAGGGAAGACAGGCAGGGAGCGGGGGACACCCGGGGGACGGCCGCCATCCCCACAGGCAGCATTTGCAACGTGCAGCTCCGGCGCATCGGCAAGGCTCCATCCGGCTGGGCCCCGGCAACCCGGAGCGTCCCGGGAGCGTTTTCTTACCCCCTTTTCCATTTTGGAGGGACTGAAGAGTTTGGTTGTAGGACCGGGAGAGCAGAAGCAGCCTCTGGACAGATGACTTTTACTCGGGCTTAAAGAGAAGGCAGCCCCCAGCCCCAAGAGCTATTAGATGCCTTTGCCTTAATGAAGCATTAAGCCTCAGGCTGCTGAGTGATGAGGATTTAACGTTGATACCATTAACCATGTAATTGCTTGTCAATTTAGAAGAGATGCTCAGCCTGCATGGCAGCACAGGCAGGACCTCCGCTTGCTGGCACGACTCGCCCCGGTCCTCGGGCACGAGACCAGTGAGACGCCAAGTCCCAGCCCAGTGACACACGCCAGCCGACTGGGACAGATGCCTCTGAGAGCCCCAACAACCCCCGTGTTTCCACCTCCAGCGGCAAGCGGAGCCCTGTGCTGTCCCCAGTGAGTCACACTCTGCCTCCCCACTGCCAGCACTCGGGAGTGTCACCGCAGCTTTTCTTCCTCCCTTAAAAATATTTCAAATGGGAACTTGGGTTTTGGCAGATGGGAAACTCTGGAAGTAATACCTGGCAGCAGATGAAGGCAAGGGTCTCTTAAATGGTCAGTTTTGGACAGAGCGAGACGTTTGCTTTCTCTTCTGGATTCCCTCTAGCAGGACTCCGTTATGATTTGGGCCCCAAAGCACAATTAATGTGCTGAGCCTGTAGCGAATCCAAGTCTCTTTCCTTTTATTATTCTTAATTACTCTTCCATCTGTGCACCGCGGCCCTGCTCCAGACCCAGCCAGGCGCTGCGTGGACGCAGCACGGACACCCGCGCTGCGATCCCCCCCTCGCCCCCAGACCCGTCCATGATTCGCGTTTCCATTTGCACAGCACCCACCGGCACCCGCCGCCACTCGCTGCCAGGGCCTCGGGGTGCCCCCAGCCTGACCCCCGTCCTGCCAGAGCAGACAGGGCAGCGGGAAGGCACAGACCAACCCTGCTGAGGGGCAGCGGGTGGAGAACGGGCTCAGGTCAGGCACCGCTTGACCGGGACACCCACATCAGGCTGAAAGCCCCGCCGGGCACAGGTAAAGACCCTGAAGAGGTGCTCAGACGCTGTGCCAGAAGACTCTCTTTAAAATAAAAATCCAGTTCATGCCACTTCCCTTCTCCAAGACTTTCAAGGCGTTCTACGCACCCTCAGTAGGGTTGTCGCATCGGCAGAGGTGTTGCACCGGCACCCAGCTCTGTCATGGCACCAGGCTCCTTTCCCCCCCATCCCGGCCAGGGTTGGCACCCCAGGGGACCCACAGAGCCACTTCCAGGTCACCGAGCAGCACCCGCCTGCTCTGGGGCTGCCCTGAGAGCACAGCTTGCCTTCAGCCCCTTCTCCTTCTCCTCCTCGGTGGAGCTGGGAGGTGGCAGGGGCACAGCCCCGCTGCACGCAACCTACGCTCACAGTATCACCATTATTATTAATATTAATATTATTATTATTTCCTTGCCAGGCCCCGCTGAAGGGAGGCGAGCCCACCGCTCCCCCCTCCCCGCACACACACACGTCACCCCAAGCCCCTTCCATCAGCTCCAGCACATCGGCTGGGTCGGCTGCCAGAGCAAGGGCAGGGGCTGCGCGGGGGGAGCCGAGCCCCGCGCTGTCACGCTGCCAGCGAGGCCGGCAGCAGCCTTCCAGCCCAGAGGCAGCTGCGCCGGGAAGGGGCCCCTAAAGCCCTAGAAATGTGTGTGCGAGCCAGCCCAGCCCCGTCCCGTCCCTAAACGGCTGCAGGAGGTGCAAGGCTAGGGTTTCACACATCCTCCTGGCAGCCCACGAGCTGCTCCAGCCTCCCAGCCCGCTACGGAAAGAGAAACGTGGAGCAGCCGGCTCCCCCTGCACCACTAACCCCGAGGATGTCCTGGGGTGCAGGGGCTGCCCCCTCCCCAGCGTCGGAGGGCACTGCTGGGTCCATGCAGGCAGCCAGGATCAAGGTCATGGTGCCAAGAGGGGTTTCTCTGTCTCCCGCCCCTATCCTGACCGTGGGTCAGCGTGCAGACAGCCCATGCAGGCCCCTTCTCCCGCCACCCCCCATGGTCACCGCGAGATGACCACCGTGGGCAGGGATCCCCAGCCTGCTACCACCATCACCTACTCCCCGTTACCCCCAAAAATCCCCTTCCGGCAGGAAAAAGCTGCTCCCAGCACGGCGACGGCTGTTGCCAAGGGGTGGGCAACACGCAGAGATCCTTGGAACTGGGGGTAACCACCACGACCTTCTCACTCTGCCCTGCCAGCTTCCAAAGCGCCCCAAGACCCAAACCTGTGTTTCACAAGCGACACGCTCCCTGTTCGTTATCTGTGTCCTCCTCGGGGTTTACTGTCTCAGGATCCCAGAAACAGCTCAGAAAAATGTGGGTGTTTTCTAGAAAACAGCCCATCCCAGCACTGCTGGAGCTGGGGTTTTGAAGCACGGAATGAGGAACCCTCCTCACGTCCCAGCAATCAGTCCCAGGTTCCCTTTGCCTGCAGCAGAGCATCTCCCGGGGTCAGGGGAGCCCCCTGAATAGGCACGGAGCTTGTGTCCTCCCCTCTGCCCCCACAGGGGACAAAGAGGGGTCCCGGCCGGTTACACCCACCAGACCCAGGGCTGCCACACCAGCGCGCACTGGGCCATGGCGTGCCGAGGCTCATGGCCGTGCTGCTCCTCCTCCAGCGTAGCCCCGAAGCCTCCCACTGCCACCGCTTCATGTGCAGAGCGAGGTTGGGGCTCACAGTTCGCCTCCACTGCTCCCTCCAGCTCACGGTGGGGATCTCGAGCCCCCGGAGCAGCACGGTCCCTACCCAGCTCCCGCAGGCACAGTCGCATCGGCCCATCTGCCCAGTTACCGGCCGACACAAAGGTTCCACTGGTACTGGCCATGGTACTGGTTAAGGATTTCAGCTCTCCGACGTGCTTCATCTTCCTGGGAAGCACTGGGGTATGGCTGGAGGGGAGGGGGATGCTAATGCCCACCAGCACCATGCGCCCAGCCCCGGAATTGCCTGGCTAAATCGATTTTATGTATAAAAATCCACAACTCCCCCTGCACCAGCCTCCCTGCTGCAACCTCGGACTGAGTCCTTCCATCGGGGGGAACAAGCAGCTACAGCCGAGCCCTGGTGGGTCTCCAAGCAAGGCATGAGGCAACAACCTAATGGTGCTGATTCGGGCTGAACTGGTTATAGTAATTATTTTGCGTTGTTGCAAAATCCTACAAATTTTCCCTGCTGAAGGGAGGGCCCGAACCTGGGGCTTCAATTCCATCCTCCCCATGCACCCAGCAAGCAGAGGATGGGCTGCTGGCCACCATGCCCTGGGCAACCTGGCCTTCCCAGCTCGCAGTTCTTGCTCCAGCAAACACCTGAAAATCACCAGGTTCCAACATGCTTCTGAAAACAGGAATGAAAACAATCGCACCGGGTCTGGCTGGGATGGAGTTCACCTCCTCCTGGCTAGGGTCAGCCCCTCCCCAAGATAATAAAAATGTTAAATTAGCCCCATCCCTTCTAAAGAGCAGCAGCTACGTTCGCAAAGCGCAGGCCTGGCAGCGCCAGCTGGGTTAAGGGGGGAAGAAGGGAGGACACCACGTACCCACACTCATCCTCGTGTGCTGCCGGCCCTAAACGCTGGCCCGGGCCCAGGCAAACACTGAGGCACCGCATGGAAAACGATACCTTAACACAAGTAATGCTTAAGCGAAAACCTAATTTCCCAGTAAAACAGCTTTCCGATGGAAAAATTATAACCAATCCTCGTTAGGACTATAATTAAGAGTCACAGCTACATTTCAGGTAATCTCACCAAGGCCAGGAGCACTTTTTGGTCACAAGACCGCTGCTTGCTTACTCTCCCACAAGCCCTTTTGCCCCAACACCACCGAGATGTTCACGCAGAAAAACCTTGCAAGGTCCCCGTGTCCCCGTCCTGTGCCAGGGGGCTCACGCAGCCCCGCTTCTCGTGTGGCTCAGGGCAACTGGGGCACTAAATAAAGCCTTTGTCTTCAAGGCCATCCACCCCCTTCCAGAAAAAGAGAAAGGTTATTTGCACAGTCTCTGTGGTAGCCCCATGCAGCTGGTTATAGGTCAGGGAAAAAGTGCCATGTAATTCTCCACCTGATGCTCTGCCAGAGTCATTTGTGGGCCCCGCTGGGAGCGGGAGAGGAGGAAAGCACTTATTGCGTTTTAACAGGGTGTAAATCTCTTCAGTTAGGTAGCAAAACATCTGCGACTCTGACCGAGAAATCTGCCGTGAAGGGGATGGAGAGGGGGATGGTGCCACCCGCCGCCGGCGAGGCCGGTGCCAACGCGGCAAAGGGGACGCGGAGCTGGCGCTGCCCGAGGAGGCCGGCGGAGCTTCAGCCATGTCCCCGCTGCCTGGGTGCTGGGCTGGAGACAGCACAGAGGAAAATCAAAGTTATTGGGGAGCAGAGAGGCTGATTCACGTGGAAAACTGCTGGAAGTTCAATCTGCCTGGGAGAGGTCCCAGCAGGAACGCAGGAGGGGGTCCCAGCTCCACGACACCCGCACACAGACACAGAGGCCTCCAGCAACACCCTGAGTTACAGGATCCGGACTCCAGACGCGGATTTGCCCCCTCGCTGAGCGAAGGATGGAGGAAAGGGCCTCTCTGCCCCCCAAGTGAGGGCCGAGGGGTGACCCCGCTGCTCCCCGCCAGCGCGCCGCGGCCGGGTCTCCATTAGCTGCGTTAACACCCGCGCGGCGCTGCCGGGCGGGATCAAAGAGCAGAGTCATTACACAGCAGCAGCAGAAAAATCATCATTCCTAGGGCAAAGAAACTTCAAATGGTGAGTAAAACCAATTCTCCCCAGAAAGGCAAGCTTTTAAAGGTGCTGCACGCAACCGGGGCAGCACTCCCCAGCACAGCCAGCCTGGGCAAGAGGCGTCCAAAACCACAGGTCATTAGAAATTAAAGAGATAGAAAGGGGCTGCATGTCACAGTTCATTAATACCAAACCTCCTCGGGCTCTAGCGGGTCTCCTGGTCCAAGCACAGCATCGCTTGGAACCCCGCAGCCTGCTCCTGGTCTGACAGCCAGCACCCACCCCAGCACCCAGGCCACCCCGGGTGATCGCCCAAGTGATCCCAGCTTGAAGCTGAAGCTTTTCACGCCAGGTCGGAGCGGCGCTTGTGCCTGCAAGCCTCTTCCTAGCACCCTGGCAGCAAGAAAGCACCGTAGGTGCAGGAGCAGGAGGAGATCCCAGGGGAAAAGCCCATGGAAAGGGTCTCGATGACGAGGTGGTTATTTAAAAAAATACACCAAGGAAGTAGGTGCCTGCACGTATTTGCTGTACTCCCCTCCCCAGCCGCTCCTGTATGCTGGGATTTTCTTTTCAAGTCTTCCTCAAGCTGAAGGCTTCTGCTGCCTTTCAAGCCTCTTACTGGAG
Source organism: Athene noctua (assembly GCF_965140245.1). Lineage (NCBI taxonomy): Eukaryota > Metazoa > Chordata > Aves > Strigiformes > Strigidae > Athene > Athene noctua. The sequence continues at coordinate 24,159,510 of NC_134047.1, read as the reverse complement.
GTTTAGTCCAAAAGGCACCAAGTTTGAAGCCCTCCCGGCATTACGGAGGAAGCCGGCACTGAGAACTGGGGTCCACCGTGCATCTGCAGCTCCAGAGGATTCCCTGGGGTCCCAGTCCCGTGGCAGGGGGGAGCCAGGGCTGGGAGGGGAGGAAGAGGAGTGGGGGCAGAGGCACGGCCACAGCATGCACCCCAAAATGCCTGCAGCATTGGCCCTCTGCTGCAGCTGCAAAGGGAGCAGCTTTTTTGGGGTGCGCGCAGGGCAGCAGCCCCCAGCAGCGTGGAGGGGTGCAGGGCAGGATTGCCCAGGCTGCACATCACCTCTGGATGTCACCTCAGTTTTCAGAAGCACTGAGGAGTTAAGCCTGGTTTATTTTCTACTAACGGGTCAGGTCAGCGTTAAAAGAAACGCTCTTAGAAATCGCTTGTCCCGGGGAAGAGCATCCTGGGATGCAGGCAGCGCAACTCCCCAGGCAGACACAACCCGGTGCCTGGCTCCCCACGGCGGGGAGAGCCCTTGGCCCTGCAAGAGCTGCGGGCAGCTGCCTGTTGGGTGCAGGCAGGGGCCAGGCTGCCCAGCAGGCAGAGAGTTAAGCGGCCCCGGCACCCCGGTTGCAGGCAGGGCCCCCCTCTGCCCAGCCCAGGAGCAGATCAAAGCGCTGGGTATTTACCTCCTGGCCGGGTGGGGGACACTGGCCCTTTCTGATAGGGCTTTTCATCCCTATTAGGGCCGTGAAAGGCCGAGCTATGAGATCAGCTGCCAGGGGCTGTCCAGGGACAGCGCTGAGCCGAAAAGGTCAGGAGGGAGGAGGAGAAGAGAAAAGAGGCAGAGGCTTAAGGGACAGGGCTCAACAAAATCGCATTTACTGTGGTCACGGTCTTCAGACAAGCCTCCAAGACAAGGAATCGCGTGTTGTCTAAGGGCCATTATTTGGGTTTGACACGTCCAGCGCCCGGGCTTTGAAGTTGGGAGTGGGACACTGTTAGAGACCCGTTTGTCTCCGGCGCGAGGCTGCCGGCTCCCACGCAGCATCTCCCGTAGGGAGAGGGTCTCCTCCACCCTCTGCCACCAGCTCCCAGCAGGACGGGGACGGAGGAGGAAAGCCAGTCCATCCCCAAACCAGACGGTGATGCCACCACGCCGGCTTTGCTTCGCCCAGGCTTTCCGCATCGCCGCAGGGATGTCGCAAGCCGGTGGGACGAGGACAGCGTCGGCCCATTTGGGTGAAGAATGAGGAAGCTGGTTAATTGGGTTTTTATCAGCACAAGTTCATAGCTCTCATCATGGCATCAAACGGCACTTTTGCTTTCAACTCATCTTCACCAAACAAGTTGTGGGACGGAAGATGAGGAGCACATGAAAGTGGCCACATTTAAATGCAATCAGCAAAGAAAGCCAGCAAAAAGCTGGCGGGCTGACAAACCGCCCCAGGGGGCTGCGCCTGGCCCCCCCCCTCACTGCACCCATCAGAGACGGGCAGCCAGCGCAGCACTTGCCAGAGCAGAAGGAACCGGGGAGGAAATTATTAAATACCAAAGGCTGCAGAAAGGAGCTCAAGCAGCTCCATAGACACTCTCACACATGCTGGCATGGGCTAAAGGCTTCCCAAACCAACAGCAGCTATTTCGGAAGCTGGAGGAGTACAGGCAGCAAAGCAAGCATGGCAACGTGTCCCAAAAAAAAGAAAGGAGGAGGATTCTGGCAGTTGGCAGTATATAGGTGACCCCCTTCTCCACAGTGAAGCGCAAGCCATAGAAAAACGCTGATGTAGAAAGGCCCAGGGACGAAGCCCACGTCATAGAGGCAGCAATGGTTTACAACAAATAATTCTTGCCAGGTTAAGTCTAATTGCATCTAAAAACAGAAATGCAAGACAAGGGTTTTAAAGAAAGACTCAGGGTAATATATCTGGTCTCGCTGAATCCTGCTGCCAAAAAGCGTTAGATTGGATTACGAACATTATTACATCAAAAATGGGTTGAAGGGCTTAAAGACTAACAATAAACAGCGTATGTATTAGATTTATGGGGCAAACATCCACCGGGGCCTCGCTTTTACTTCAGCGTTTTCATCAAGCGAGGTCTCTTTGCCTTAAAGAGGCTCACGGGAGAGGTGGGACACTGCGGCCATGCCCAGGGACTTGGCAGAGGGACGGGCAAGAGATCCTGCCTGGAAAAACACCTCCGGGCTGCCCATCCCACCTGCAAAGAGCTGCCTGGAGAGCAGCGGGGCTGTGCCTGGGGGCTCTTCGCTCTCCCCTACCCCATCCGACACAGGAAGGGCTGCAGGGACCACCACCACCGTGTCCAAGGATGAAACGGGTGTGAGGCTGAGGAAAACATCACCCGAGGTGGGTCCCTGCCAGCCCAGGGTGGCACCAGCACCGCCGGGCCGCATCCAGAGCTCCTGCACAGCAGCAGCTCCTCCTCACACCGCCCCGCTGCCAGGACACAGGGATTAATGCATCTCTATCTAGGCACCTCATTACCGGAGATAGTAAAACTGGAGCGAGTTCAAAGAGTAGCAGCGAACGCAATTAAGAGCTGGAGTGAATTAGGAGGGGAGGTGGAAAGAGCTGAACCTGCGCAGCTGGCTAAGCCGTGGTGGGGCTGGAGCTGCCCACGAGCAGCCCAGGAGCGCAGGCACCAGGGAGGAGGGGGAAGGCTACTTGGGTGGGACGCAGACAGCCAAGAAAGCAGAGAAAAATCATCAGAAATTGGTAAAAACCAAGGCCGAGGAGAAATGTTGGTACAGTCAGGCTCCGGGACTCGCAGGCATGGAGCAGAACCCCCCCACCCCACCTCTAGGACAGCACCTTCCCAGAAAGTCTTCAGTTTTCCTCCTCCTAGAGCCTCCTGCTCCTGGTAGCCCAAAAAGCCACTGGATGGATGATTTTTAAGCACTCAGACACGTTCTTCCCTCCCATTTCAGGCATTCACAAGCAACCAGCTTCTCTACCAGCTCAGCAGGGACGAAGGGAGGAGGAACCACACGCCTGCTAATGAGCCAGGAGCACCTTCTACCTCGATGAGGACGGTGTGAGGGATCCAAGCCCCGGTGCTGCCCAGGGAACGGCCGCAGCACTCGCACCCGCACGCAGCTCCGCGAGTGCAAGCTACCCCGGCGTCCCCATCGACCTTTCCGCAGCCCGACCGCGGCTTTGTTCTTGGCCCAGGAACCCCTAAATGGGCTTTCTTTTGGGGGCAAAAAGCAAGAATTCATTCCTGTTGGACCTCACCTTCCTACCTCCCACACAGCACAGCAGGAGGAACCGCCCAGGAGAGCCACTGCCATGGGCTTCCCGCGGCGTGCGGCGGTTCTGCAGGGAGGGGACGGGACGCTGGGGACAGGAGACTCCCACCCAGCCACCAAAGGCAGCCAAGGCAGGGAGGCAGCCGCAGGAGAGCAAGGACAGAACAAACCACGGGCTGCCCTGAATCGAAAATCCTGCCATGGAGCAAAACACCCAATTCCCCAATTCCCAGTTCTCCACTCTCTCAGGGCCCTGTTCCAGGGACGGTGCCCCGTGTCCTGTCGGAGCCCCCTGTCCTCCACCAAACCTCTCTCTCCAGCCTGGACCTGCAGGCAGGAGCTGCCACATCTTGTTCCTTATGAAAAGGCTTCAGAAGCAGCATCACCTTCCCCTGCCCAGCCCTGGGAGAAAAGATGCTTTTAACAAAATCCTGGGGCTGGTGCAGAGGGGCTCGGTGCGAGGCTCCGGCGAGGATGCGCAGAGGTTATGTTCGTTTTCAAAAGCCTTTTTCATTGCTAAGCCGAAGGCCGGGGCCGTGTCCCTCCATGATAAAAGTGGCCCTAAATAAGTCTTGGCATATCCAAGGCAAGGGAGGGGGGAGCAGACCTGAATGGGGAGGGATCCCAGGAAGCTCCCCCCAGGCTCCGGAGGGGAGGTTTTCCAGCTGCCTGGGGAAGGTGGGGGGCAAGCGGCACACGTCCTGCTGCTGCCCCGCTCCCCTCCGCTTCGGCATCGCTTCCCCCGGCTTAGGGCCGCCAGCAAATGAAAAGGAAGGGGAAAAAAATCCCTTTTGTGTGTCAAGGCAAAGCTTGGGGAGAGGGAGGGGAAGGAGGAAAAAAAAAAAAAAAAGGGAAAAAAAAGACAAAAAAAAAGACAACATGTGGGTGGTCTGCTGGGGAGACTTCTGACTTTGTTTTTTTGGCTATTTTATTTCTTGGCAGAAAGAGCTCCTGGGGCTGCTCGGCAGAGGGTACGGCCAGATCACAGGAGCATCCTCAGCCCACCCAGGGGCCAAAGTTCAGCTGGCAGCGGCCGCTCGCTCCCAGCGCCGAGGGGGCTCGCTTCAAAGCGCAGAGGAGTCAAGAGAAATTAAAGTCAGAAACAGTGCGAGGAGGGGGGCAGAGAGCACTGAGGAGAGGGAGGGACACCCCACAGGGATGCTCTGAGCACCCCACTCGCCACACGCCTATTCCAGCCCTATCCAGGCATCCGAGATGCTGCTGGGAAATAAAAAGGATAAATAGGATTTTTACGGCAGTCTCTGGGGAGATCCCCCCTCGCCTTGGGATGAGAGCAGGATTGTGTTACAAATAGAGAAAAAATTTCGAGACAGGGGAGAAGATTCCCACTGCTGGTAGCAGAATGATCTAAAGGAAGGTTGGGCACAAATGTGAGGAGTTTAAAAGCCTCAGCCAAACCTCCACCGGGAGCTGCGTTCGTAGTCGGCAGCACGCCGTCAGCTGCTTGTGAAAACACCACCGAAAGCGCCGGGCGGCGGATTGAACTTGAGCAAGAGCTTTCGTGTGAAATGCAAAGCAGCTTCTTTTAAAATCTGGGCGATTCAGAGCCTGGTAAAAAAGCCTTCTGCCTGCCCTGCCTGCACCTGCCTGCCAGACCGCATTGCAACGGGAGCGGGACCCCACGCTTCTCCACCCCGGCGCTTCGTTAGGCTCCTGAGCTCCTTCTGGGGAACTTTTGGGGGGCTATTTACAGCCTGAGGGTCCTACAGGACACAGCAGAGAGGTGCAAGGCAGGAACCTGTTTTCAGCCCTCATTAACACGACGACTATACTGCTGCTTGAACTTGATCCCTGAGCACAGAGGAGCTGCTGACAGAGTGCTTCAAGCACACAAAGAGCAGAATCCTGGCTGCAAATTTAGCCCCTCTCCCCCCTCTTTGCCCACTGCAGGGAAAGTTTGCTGCTGAATTAAGCCTGGCGTCAGCCAAGGGATGCCAGGAGGGGTGACCTTTTGGGGTCCCAGAGCCACCAGGCTGGTGCCAGCCACGGTTACCAGGGGTGAGGGCGATGGGAGCCCGCAGAGGAGCTGCGCCGGGGTTTTTGGCATCGCCAGCCCATCCCCGGGGCGCCTGGGCTTGCAGCCAGCGACACCTGCACCCCCAAGGGCTGCAAAGCGGGTGACCCCGCTTGCCCGTGTCCCCCCGCCACCAGCGAGGGTGACGGAGCGACGGCAGCTCTGGGCAGAGGCCGGCCTGAGCCAAGCGGTGAGTCAGGCCGGCGCAGCCCGCGCGCCCAGCAGGCCGGGCGGGTTGTTGCGCCAGGTCCTGGCCGCCATCCCCCCTCCTCCGGCCACACGGTGCGGGGCGCAGGTGACAGAAACCCCTGCCAGCCCCTTCCTCACCACCCCTCCGCACTCAGCCACGCGTCAGGAAGCGCCAAGCGAATTTCCCCACGGAAGGAAGCCAGGCTGGGCGCAGGGTGACCCGCCGCACCCGTCCCGGCTGCTTTCCGCGCCCTGCATTTACTCAAATTATTCTGCAGCACAACTACGGGCAGCCCCAGCCCCAGGGAGGGCAACCCAAGCCACGGCCCGGCGCTATGGCAGAGCCCCTCTGCCCGCAGCACCCTCACCATCCCCTCCGAGGGCAAAGATTTGAGGCTAAAAGCACATTTTTGACCGACTGGAAAGCACCAGCTCCCCCGGCTCGGCGCTTGCCTCGGCTGACCCCTGCGCCAGGCCGCGAGCCCACGGCACAAGCCACGCGGCCACCGTGCCCTGTGCCGGCCGCTCCGCCGCGGGTTGACCTGGGATGCGCCGAGCGAGGAGGAAAAGGCGAGGTTGAGAAAATTCATCCACACTGGGGCGGGCACAGGAAAATACAGCCCTGTGCAACAGTCCCCTGCGTGCACAGACCACAAGCTCCAAGAAAACTCGGCCCTCCTTCCCTCTCCCCTCCATGTTATACCAAGAAACAAGAGGAATGGGCCAATGTGCAGGATTCAGACCACATTCAGGCTTTCTGCTGCCGGGGCTGCTCTCGGAGGCCGCAGCCAAGAAGGAGGATGAGCACCCCCTCGGTCACCGTTCCTCCCAGTTCCAACTGCCACACCAGCAGCTCACCAGCCCCGAGGCAAACCCCTACAAGAAACACCTCCAGCAAAGATGGCAGCAAGAAATCATCTCCAGCCGTGACGGTGCTCCAGACACGCTGCCCCTCGTGCCAGGGCTGACCCTGGCTTGTGGACGCTCCTGCTCCTGGCCGTGGGCAGGGCAGGGGACACAACACCGCAGCCAGATACGGGCCGGTGACACATTCCTCCCCCTTCTCCCATTCAGCAGGAAATATTTTCCATACGTGTCAGCTCTTTGCACCGGCCAAGTCGTGAACAAGCGCCTGGCGACACTCTCCAGGCCTCCGTGGCCCCCCCCTGAGCCGGGGCCGGCGGCGAGGAAGAGGAGGGCAACTCACATGTGATGAAGTAATCCTGCTGCCGCTTGAACTCCAGGCCCATGTAGTTGGGGCTGAACTCCTGAAACTTGATGGTGAAGCGGATCTCCTGCTCGGGCCGGTTGCACGTCACCAGCACGTTGGGGTCCATGACGGTGCTGCAGGCATCTGCCTGGTCCTTCTTCACCAGGTACAGCTTGTAGTACTCGTAAGGCTTGGACGGCTCCGCCTTGGGGCAGATAATGTCCAGTTTATCCCCAATCTCCGGGTAGATGACTAGTCCCTTCCCAGTCATGAACCTGGAAGAGAAGAGGGCGAGAGGTCAGCCACAGGCTCGGGTGCCGGCCACGCCAGCCCGTCCCACCCCCTGCAGCACCCCGCTTTCACACCGTTTATTTCGTGCTTCAACTCTGCTGCTTTCCCTCCTCAAGCTGGTTTTTGACACCAAAACCAAGCTCTCTCCTCTTTCTTCAGCACCGCTGCGCGTGCAAGGAGCCAGCGTCGGCTCCCACCAACAAAACCAGGGGCTGGCATGGTTCCACCCCACTCCCCAGCCCCGCTGCCGCGACGGGGGCGAGCACCTTCCCAAGACCCTTCCCCGGCGCCCCGCAGAGGGAACAGAGTCTTTCCGCAAAGGGCCGGGGAGCAGGCGGCCTGGAGACACCCCGGCTCTGCGCGATGGCCGGGCAAGGAGCTTCCTGCAGGGACAGGTGATAATTAGGCACAGGGAGAAATCCTGACAATGGGGCGCGGGGAGGGATCCCTTCCACGCCCCGGCTCCCCGAGGTATTCCTGTCCCTAAACGGGTGGGAGGGAGGGAAGCATCCTGCAGGACAACTTCTACTAAACCAGGCTCAACGGCGTGCCCAGGAGCGTGGGAGGACCGGATGGAGAGGAGCAAGGAGGGAGGAAAGCTATTTGGGGCTGGAAGGCAGGGCACTGCGAAGGGAAAGAAGGCAATATGCTGATAATTAGCATTCAGATTTCATTATTATGGAGCAATACCCTCGATTTTTTTTCTTTTCAGTGTGAAGTAGAGGATTAGGGCAACAAGGAGGGAAGCAGCAGATCGTCTACTTTGATGTAGGGAATGTAACGCGTTCTCGATGGAAGATAAGGTGGGAATGGATGTTCCTGCAAAGTTATCTCTGCCGTGACTCCCTCGTGTAACTTGGGCACAGCAAAAAACGACGCGTGTGCTTTCCCCTCCCGCTCTCGGACGTGAGCGGGCCCTGCCCCATCCCACCCCGGAAGGATTGGGGGACAGGATACCTCCCCGCAGCCAGCGGCTGCAGGCACGGCAGGAGGAAGATCAAACACACAAGCCCAACCTGCTCCGTGGCTCTGGTACAAGTCTTAGCAAGAAGCCACGGAAAGCTGAAACCAGCTCCAGGCCTCCGGCTGCGGGAGCCCCGGCGGATCGGGGCTGGGAGGAGGCAGGTGGAGCCGGAGCCCACGCACACCCCGATGCCCTCGGCAAGGGCTCTGGTGCTGGGTGCCAGCTCTACCAGCGGGAGGGACACGGCCAAGACAGACAGACAGACAGACATCCATCAGCTCGCCGGGTCAGAGGGGGCAGCCGCAGTGCCCACCCTCGCCCAGCCCCGGGAGAGGAGGCAAGGCTCAGGGCGTAGGGCGCCCGCCACCCACACGGCTCCGAATGCGGGAGCTGAATTTGGACGGGTCATTGCCCCATCCTCCCTGCCCGGCTGTGGCACGGCCTCGGCCACGCCAGCTCCAGCAGCACCCTGAGAGGCACCGCGGCCGCGGGACAGGGGGGATCACAGCAACCCCAGCACCACCGGCTCAGCGGCCGTGCCTCTGCCGTGTGAGCTGGCGGGGACGCGATTCGATTTCGTAAAAGCGATGACCCTTCTTCCAGCAGCCTCACGAGAGAGTCGGAAAGTTAACCCCTCAACGGCCCGGGTGGGTGGGATGCTGCCCGGTGCCGCCAGCTCCGGCCCCGCAGGTTGAGCCGCGCTTTGCCCAAACGCTCCCAAGTAGGTCAGCTGGCCCGCGGCCAACACGCCGCTTCCAGAGCCTTGGGAGCGATAAAGGCCTCCCTCACCCACGGCTGGAGCCCTGACGCCATCCCAGGAGCCGTGCAGCAGGAGATGCAAAGGAGCCCCTGCCCCTCCCTCCCCCGGCTCGGCCTCCCCGCCCCGCCAGCCCGCAGACATGCAGCGCAAGTGAACACTTGCACGCTCGCTCACGGGTTCCCACCCCGAGAGGCAGCTGGATCCCACACTCATTTTCTCCACGGCTGGGCTGAGTCAGAGGCTTTCTGGCACAGGGCTCCCAAGTGACTCAAATTCCCTCCTCCAGCCCCTGCCAGCTCCCTCCTGCCCAGAAGATGCCAAACAGGAAGCCACAAACAAGTCAAGCAGATGTCTCGCAATGCCGGAGCGGGAGGAGAAGGCTCCTCGCCACCCCCTATCTCCATACCGGCAGGACCTCTCACACCTCCTTGGCCAAAGCCTTGGCCAACACCTGCAAACCCACCGGCCCACGGGACACCAGCCCGCGCTGACGGCACGGCCGGCTGGGATCAGGTCACACTAATTTTTAACCAGAGGAAAAGGCCGTAAAACAGCTGAGAAAATCCCAGCACCACATCCTGCCAGCACTGCTTCATCCCAGAAAAATTCAGAAAGAAGGCCTACGTTTGGTTTCCTTGGTCCGAGGATAAAACGACAAGCCAGGTTTCTTCTACGAGCGCTCGGTCTCAGCCTCAGAAGCAGGCAGCTTCCGCCTGGGAATGAGCCCAGGAACAACTTCCAGATCTCCTACGTGAACATCAAGCCAGACAGAGCCGGCAGCCCCTCATCGCACTGCGGGGGGCTTTTGGGGTGCTCCCTCCGACCGCTGCTCCCCGCCAGCCGCATCCCTGCCTGCGCACACACCTTTCACCCTTTTTTCCCCCGATTTCCCTGATTTTTTTTTTCCTCTTTTTCCCTCTTCTCTAAAAGCAGGGCTGTTCCCAGCCCACAGGTCGGGCAGCAGGAGCGGTGGGGATGAACCCCTGAAGCATACACCTTCAAAACCCCTCTTGCTGCTCTTTGAGCTCTTAACCATACATCGAGGCTTTTTTTCCCCCAAAATTTTGCTTTGTCGCAAGCAGTGCCTTATGACAGCCATCCTCGGGAAGACTGACAATGGTTCCCGTCACGTGAGAGGCCAGTTCTCCAGGAAGTTCTCCTTTAAAATACAGAAGGTGCAAAGCAACATTTATCACAAGAACGCCAGAGAAAAAAGCGTCCAAAAATTGTTGCAAGTTGCCTGTACGTGGTATTACAGCAAGTTCTGGGTATGAGAAATTTGCCTTCAGAAGGGCCATTGAAGGCGAAAAAGAATGACACTCCTGACTTGTCTTTACAAGGACACATCTTCAAATTTATCTGAACAGGGAAGAATGAACAGAACTCTTTTTAAATTAATGGGGAATTCACTGTGCCCTCAGAGCACAGGCTGTAATTTCAGGGGGAGGGGAATCAGCTGTATCCTCCACACCTTACAGCTTGATCTCCCTGTTTTAAGGCAGGGAGGGGAAAAAGAAAAAAAAAAATAAAAAATCAAAATTTAATTCAACCTTAACGCTGTAACCAAGACTGACACCTGCACACCAACTCGCTCAGGGACGCAGCCCCAGACACATACTCTATCAGACAGCCCGAGCGCGGGTCCAGCAGAGCAGCAACGCACCCAAAACCCCACTTTCTGTCCCCGTTCCTGGGACACAAACAGACCCCTGGGCACCACCCGCCCCAGCAAGCCCCTTGCAATGGGAGGGGGGCAGACCCACCACCAGTGCCCCGCTGGCGAGGGCCCAGCACTGTTGGGGCTAATCCTGCACGGTGTGTGCCAGAGCCCTGCTGTGGAGGGCCACGAGCAGGCACCCAGCACCCCAACCCTCCACAGCACCCAGCGGGGTCCCCCCACGCACACACCTGCCCCCCCAAACCACCCTCCTCTACCTCTCCCACCACTTGGGAGGAGGATGGGTGGCTCCAGCTTTTATTTATTTAGCATCAGTACTACCACCAGTTAGCAGCTCACAGATAACATCTCAGTATCCCTTCTCCTGCTGTCACAGGTGCTGGGAAAGATTAACTACACCCATTAAAGTTTAAAAAAAAAAAAGTAATTTTTTTGCCACTGCTGGGCAGAGTGTGCCGGGAGGGGAGCGCTGGCCTCCGCTCTGGTTATCACCAGCTTCACCACTTAAAGCCCCTCGAGGTGACTTTTGGGTGGCACCTGCGGTTGCCCACCCGCAGAGCCGTGCTGGCCACCGAGGAGCATCCCTGGGCCAGGCATCCCCCCCTCCACCCCCCCCATGGCCCCCAGCTCCTGGCCCCCGGCTCCCGGCCCCGCAGGTTCCTTGGGAGCGATCAGGTGGCGGCGTCCAATTTCCTCATTGTTTCGGGAGGTGTTTTCTGATGGGAAAGGTGAAAAGGGTATTTGTGAGCCTTGTAAACCGATTCCTCCGAGTTGGGTAAACAAGGGGAGCTCTGTTGGCAGCGGGATGCCGGGATGCCGGAGCAGAGAGACGGGATTAAAGAGCAGCCTCTCCCCTGCCCCGAGTTGGGGGGCCGCTGGCGGGGACCCCCAACCCGCTGTGGACCAGGAAGCCCCCCCCTCACCAGCGCCGGGGGCCAGTCTCCCCTCAGGGCTCCAAGAAGCTCCAGTGCAACCTGACGGAGCGACCCAGGGGCTACAAGCGGGACCTGCCGGGGACTGGGCCAGCACTCGCTGCCAGAGGCGGCCGCCCTGGCATGACAGAGGTGGTTGGCTGGAGAGGAAAAGGAACGGGGTGATAAAAAGATGATAATCCCTTGAAATACGCAGCGGGGCTGCCCTGGGGTCCAGGGAGGGCTTGCAGCCCTGCGGCGCCGGCTGCTCCTTCGGTCCAACCCCGACACGGCTGGGGACAGACCCCCCGATGGCTCGAGGACAACCGGGAAACCTGGTGCAACTGCAGGCAGGGAGATGCCGTCCCGCCACCGAGGAGCCCCCACCTCAGCTTCGAGGAGGAGCAGCCACGTGGGAGGGTGGCGGAGCTCCCGGCAAACCACCTGCCAGGTCACAAGCCCGTGGCCTCCCGGGCTGGCTCACGGGACACCGGCCACCCCAAGGAGCTCCCCGGGGGTGTCTGCAACCGGCAGACCCCAAAGGGCATCGCCCAGGGGTGACCTGCTCCATCCCACCACGGCGAGAGGTTCAACAAGCCCCGGAACAAGAGGGAAAAACCCGCTGGTTTGGTTGGAGCAAGCTCAGGATTTGTGTTGGGCACAACATCTCCCTCCTCCAGGCACCCCCCCACCCCGCGCGGGCTCCTCTTCTCCCCAAGGGCACCCACAGGCTCGCAGGCCGGGTCATGGTTAATCGTGGACCAGCCAACATGTTCACAGCAATAGCTGCAAACACGAGCGTCCCGCAGATAGGTGGCACCTTTATACAAACACCCCAGCAGTCCTCTCCCTTAGGGAGAACGTGACCGGTAAATTGCTTGAAAATAGAATTTTTTAAAAGAATGGGTCGACACACATTCCATCAACGTCTCTCTCCCCAAGCCCAGGCATTCTTTGCACCCCGTCAACTACAAAATTTTGGGGTCAGCATCACCTTTCCCCATGCCTAAGGAACACAATGCACCTCACTTTATTTCGGGCTTTGCAGAAAACCGAACAACATTTAACAACCATCTTCTCCTTGGAGAAGGTGCTCTAAAGCATTAATACTGACATACATACAAGATGACATATGCTAAATGCTGTTTTCTTCAAAGAAATCCAAAAATAACTGTATCTTACAAGGAGGACATCTACTTCTGGCAGCAAAGGCTGCCGATACCGGGCAGAGCGAGGTGTTGCGAGAGGAGGGCAGCGGTAACGGGGCCGCAGATGGTATTTTCTGGTACGCAGGAGCTGTGTGTTTTTCTGGTGTCTGGGTGGCTGAAGGTCACGCTGGCACCCCTCTCCACACCAATGGGACATGTGGGTGCTCCCAGCAGGACCACGGCTCCTGCAAGCCACCACAGCCCACACCAGCCAGGAACCCCCTCAGAAAACGGACAAGCAACAGCCCTGCAGGCTAAAGAGATCCAGTAAAAAGGCCAAAACTTGGTGTACCAACTGGGCGCGTTCGGAAAAAACACTTCCGAAACCTGGGAGAGGTTTGCTGATGCCCAAGTGCACGCAAAATTAAACACCTGCCTCTCTCTGCCTTGTTCTTCCTCGCCCTCCCGGGGCACTGCGGGGACTCTTGCTGCCCAGGACACTCGGCTGCCAGCTAGAAGAAAGCCATCCTGTCCCCAAGGAGCCCCCCAGTGCCGCAGAGCCAGGTCACACTCCAGCCATCGGCACGTCCCTCCAGCTCCAACCGCCGCTCCAAAGCTCCTCTGGTGTCACCTAACCCCTCCTGCATTTGCCAAAAACTCATATTTTCACCAAGCGAGAGACATCGACGGGTTGGTAGCAAATACCAGGACCTTCCTGGGGTGGCACCTTCACAGGACTACGGCTGAAGTCAAACAGCAGCAGCGACAGACAGGGACAACCACAGGGTCCCCCCGTGAGCATCAGACACCCCATTTCATGGGGACAGGGGCAGCTTTCCCTGGCGATACCCTGGGCTGGCACATCCCGGGAGACCCCTGCCAGCCCTACGGCACACCACAGCCCACCACCCGTCGCCTCTCAAGAGCCAAGAACAATTAAAACACAGAAATTAATAGATACTTCACCCAAGAGCCCACCTCATCCCAGTACACCATCCCAGCAGCATCCACAGCTCTTCCCAGGAGCAGTGCCAGCGCCCGGAGGCACAGGACCCTTTCTCCTCTTCGACTTCCATTAAATTCTTGGGAACAAAGATATCCCGCGGAAGGAAGTTAATTAACTTGAATAAAAAGGTTCCCCGCTCTCCTCTGCCTCCCATCTGTACCTGTCACCTTCTCACTTGTTCAGTCAAGTTACTCGTCACCGCAAGAGAGGGTAAATAGGAGCACGCAAATCCCCACACTTTTAGATGCCATTTCTTTTATATGCTCTTCTATTATTAGCCTCCTTTAAAAAGAACCTTCGATCTTTTCTTTCTCCCCCTGCTAATCTATGTATAATTATTTTCATTGCCCTTCTGCAGACCTCTTCTATTTCTGTTCCATCCTTCTGGAGCCGAGGTGGTCAGCGCCCAACCCAGCGATTTCAGGTAACACGGAAAACGGCCTCGTATCTCCTTCACTCCTTTGGCCTCCGCTGCTCCAAGAGATATTTTTCAGCTGTTCACAACGACATCTTCCAGCCCCCCCAGCTCCTCGCCATGCCCAGGCAGGAGGAACTGCTGCTGCTGAGCCCCCACGGCTGCCCCACGGGGCCATCCCATCCCGTCCCCCTCCCAGACGCACTCTAAGGCCCTTTTTCCACATCTCAGGTTTAATGAGGCCCATTCAAGCCTCCCAAAGACAAAAGGCCCTTCTCGTTTCCAAACGGATTTACACGACACATCAGTGAGGCATAAACGGGTCGCCATGGCAACGCGCACCCTGACACCCCCCCTCCCCAGCACGGGGATGCCATTTTCTAACTCCACTGCTCCCCAAAACCCCTTTGTGGCTTTAATGCCAGATGTAAGGCTCGTCATAGGCTGGTAAAAACACCCACCCACCCACCAGCAACCCCCCCAGGGTGCCAGCGATGCCACTTTTTGAGATGAAGTTAAAAGATGCTCAAGCCAGTGCTCCACTGGCACAGGCACCCCGGTAAGCCCTGCCCTGTGACTGACTCCAGGTTGTGGTCAAGCCAGGGTTCAAATTAAGCAGAAGGCAAGGAAACACCAGCTGCAAGGGGAAAATGACACTAAAATGTCCCTCTCTGCCCCAAAAGGCGTGATGCTCAACACAGCACAGGCGAGTCCATGCTCAGGTGCCAGCCCCAGCCCCGACTCGGCTCCCAGCGTCTCTCCGCAGGGAAGCTGGCGGCTGCGGCCATGCCAGGAGGCCACTCCAACGCTTCATGCTCAGGCTTAGCAGCCATGAGCCACACGTTCGACACGTCATACCGTGACCCTGTCTAAGCAGCTTCGATCGCTAAAGGCTGAGCGAGCTCCCTGGCTGGGAAGGAGGGATCCCACCGCGCCTCTTTGAGCCTTGTTCAGAAGTTGCCCGGTGGCTGCTGTAACTCTGAAGACGAAGCCCTTACAAAATGTAAAGGGGGACGGCCCGTCGTACCTGATCAGCAAATGGAGACAGACCGTGGAGAAGCTATTTTACCACAAAAACACCCCCAAATGCAGCATCGTTCCGCAACGGGGAGCCAGGAGGACTTATGTTCCTGCTGCAAACCTGCAGCGTGGAGAAGCGTCTGGTCTCCCCTCACAGAATCCCAGAACCATCCGGGTTGGAAAAGCCCTTACAGCTCCTCCAGCCCAACCATGACCCTCCCCCTGACCATTCCCAACTCCCCCAGATCCCTCAGCGCTGGCTCAGCCCGACTCTTCAACCCCTCCAGGGATCCCGGGGACTCCACCACTTCCTTCCTCCAGCACAGACCTCTTTCCTAGGGGAGGAGGTAACCATGCGACACCCGGCAAGGCCCGACTCTAAACTTCACATTTCCACTAGTAGAGATGCCCCTCAGCCAAAAAAGCCACAAACCAAGCAGCAACGCGGTCCTGCAGCACAGATTCTGCTTTGACTGTCCCTGCCACAGCAGGGGAAGTCTGGATGAGGGACAACTAGTAGAGGTTACACCAAGGTTATCACCAGGCACAAACAAACCGAGCAGAAGAGGGTTCCAACCACAGAGGATGCTGCAGAGAACGGGTCAGCACCCAGGATTCGGACACAGGTGCCCGGCCACACCCCAGCACCCACAGCCGGCAGCTGCCACCGCAGCTAGCGACGTCCCCAACCCCACGGCCACCACCCTGGTGACTCAGAGCCCTCCCGCACTGCGGCGGGGCTGCGGGAAGGTTTTCTCCTCAAGTTGTCCCCATAACTACAGCATGGTGATGGTACACGCTGCTGGAGAGCATCCGAGCCCCACACCCCCCCACCAGCCCCACGGACAACGGGCGATGGAGACCCACGGCCACGGGTGGACACCCCAGCTGGGCAGGGAGCCTGGGAACAAAGCTCTGCCATTCCCCATCCCACGTCAAGAAGCCACACACAGGTGGTGGGGGACAAGGGGGGACCCCCAGCCTGCCGCCGCGCCGGGGCTGAGCGCTGCCAAAGGCGGGTGGCAGTCCCCACCAAAAGGCCAACATTTGCCTTTGTCCCCAAGGGGACTCAGCCAGGATGCCTCCCAGCGCTCATCTGCCACTCAGGGGGATGGCTGCTGACCACCCCAGTGCCCTGAGGAGGAGGAGGAGGAGGAGGAAGGCTCAGGGCCCTTGCAGGAGCCAGGTGCTGATGTGAGCATGTGCTGCTCCATCTTCCCGCCTCCACGCAGCACCCCGCGCGCTCGGATGTGGCACCCAAACCAGGCAAATAAATGATATGAATCCAAACCCTGCGGGGGGGGGGGTAAATATAAAAAAAAGAAAGAGCTGCTAATTGAGGGAGTTTGGAGGAGATTTAATTGGGGCCAGAGCACTGGCGCAGGCTGCTGCTGCCACCTGCAGCGCTCTCAGCAGCCGGTGGCGTGCGGCTCCAGGGACCCCAGCCCGGGGTGCAGATGCCTTTTGGGTGGAATAAGGAGCATCTGGGGTCCCCTGGGCTCACCCCACGCCCCAGACGCACCCCTGAAAACTCACCATTGTCAGCGCAATAAGCAACTCCGCCAGCGACAGAACCAAAGTCTTGGCCAAAAAATAGAGGATAAAAAGCCATATTTTCTCTCTCGAGTAATATCGTCCCGCACCTCCCATTGGAGAAATAAAGACGAGCCGAGTTATCTAATTAATGCTGGCAAGAAGCGGGGAGGCCGGGGGCCGGGGGGGCTGCCGGCGGCCCACAAAGGCGGCGTGGGGAGCGGTCTCCCCGCCGCCGCCGCCGGCATCTCCCGTCAATGGGGCCCCACGCTGGGAGTGAGGTAAGAGGGGATTCAAAGCGGGGTTTGTCAGGGGTTTTGTTTTTGAAAACGGGGGAGGGGAAGGGGACAGGGCTTGACAAGAGCTGACAGACAACTGAACAAAACCATAAGGGCCATGAATGGCAACACGGCTCTTTAATTGGCGTAGGAATGGAGAGAGAAGTGAGACAATGAGGCGCGGGCAGCGGCGGCGGGGGCCAAGGCGGGGGCAGCGAGCGCTCACCTTCTGCCTGCCCGCAGCGCCGTCCCCCAGCCCCGCTGCCCCGCCAGGTTGGCAGCAGGCAGCACCATGTCCCCCCACCCAAAAACACCCACCCGAAAGCTCTCCAAGGAAAGAGGGAAGCAGGGCGCAGCAGCCCAGCAGGCATCGCGATAGGCAGACGGCACCAGGAGCAGCCCCGGAGCGCGGGATGCCGCAGCTATCCCCCACCCGAGGGAAGCGGGGCGGGCTCCCCCCTCGGCCCCGTCCGGTTTTCGGCTTCGCTTCGGTTTGGCCGCTCGTGCCCTGGCTGCAGCCTCGTTCATCCGGTGGGTGAGGTGGGGGGCGGGAGGGGGGGAGGCAGGTTAAAAGGGAACAAGGTTGGATCAGCGGGGTTCCCACTCCTTCCCTGACCCCTCCGAAGTAAGACGGAGGAGATTTCGTCTCCCGGTTCCAAAGCAAAGAATTACTTTGGCAGGGGACGCGGCGGCGGCCGGGCGCCCACTTGGAAGGGAAAGCGGCAGCGGTAGGAATATGCCCAAGGAACCCAAGAGTGAGACCCCCCCCGCCAAGCCCCGCTAATTGTCATGCAGATGAATCCCCAGCCGGGACAGAAGGGGGGCAAACTGCAGCCCTCCACAATGCAGGACCGGGGAGGGGATGCAGAGGAAAGCGAGCAGGGGGGGCTCAGCCCATCAGACCTGACCCCAACCCCAGGGTTTTCTGAAGACACCCCCTCCCACACTCTTCCCACCTCTCACTTTTCCAAGTCAGTTGGAAAAATAAAGAGCCAAAAGCAAAGAGCCAAGAGATGAAATTACAGCCGGCGGTTAGTCCTTGGGCCAGAGGAAGCCCCTTCCTCCCTGTACCCCAGTACCTGACACCCCGACTAACTCCGCACCCCACAAACCCAGTTTGCAGCTGGGAGCCCCAAACAAGGCACCGCCCCGTGCTCGGGTCCCCGCAGGACCACGGCTGGACGTGCTCCTGCACCCCGACCTGGCCAACCCCAAGGGCCGCAAGTTGCTGCTGCTGCATCTCCAGGGGTACAGGAGAGGTCCCCCAAATCCTTCAGCTCCCTGCTTCACACTATGCCAGTCACACAGCCGCCTCCGGAGCCAGGGAGAGGAGCAACCGGCCCCCCCCCATTCTCCTGAGGACTTCTACAAAAATAAAGGCCACGCGTGCCCTGGGGAGCAGCAGCAGAGAGGGCCCCCCGGCTTCAGCCCGGACCCCGGGAAGCCCCAGGGAGCCCCCATTCCCAGGAATCCCGCCAAGAGCACCCAACAGGTCCCCAGGTGGGCTGGGGCTCAAAGCTCACCCTTGTGGTTTTGAAGAATTAATCCCAACATTAGGAACCGGGCAGGGGAGAAGAGAAAAAAAAAAAAATAATAAAACAACCACCCTGCAGATGGTTACCCACAGGCCGGCTGTGGGCTGCCCTGCCCTGCACCGACAGGTCTCCCGGGTTTCGCCAGCCCCTCGGTGTCCCTGGGGAGCAGCGTCACCCCCGGCCGCGCCGCCGTGACTCACTGCCGGGCCCTTTGATCTCCCCGGGGCTCCCAGATGTGGCCAAACGAGTTGGGTCTGGAAGCGCCATCTTCCCAGGCAGCTGCAAACCACCACCCCCTCGGCCCTCGTGTCATTACCGGGAACTCGCTCGACTGCAGCCTGTCTTATAACTTATTAAAACCTTCTTAACCACCCCATTATAACCCAGGGCAGGCGTACAAGCACCCCAAGAGCCGGCCACGACACCGTGCAGTAACTGCCCCGGTAACCAGGTCAGGCAGGGCTCCTGAGTCAGCCCTACCACCCTCCCGCCGAACAGGACCTTCAGCCCCACGCCACGGGGGTGGACGGGTCTGGTTTAGGTCTAGGAGAAAAAAACTAAAGATGAGTCACAGGGCCTCAAAACGGTTTTTTATTTCTTTCTCCCCCCCCCCCCCCCCCCCTCCACCTTCTTCTCCTGCACACAAATTGCAAGCGATCGCCAAAGGCTGGTGAGCAGCTCTGCGAGAAAGTGTGATGCTCCCGGGTGTCACTCAGAGAGGATGAAAATTCTTTTCCCCAAAACTTTTTCTTAGCTCTACCCACAACCCCTCTTTACCGAGGGGTCCCATTCAGGTGCAAAAGCTGCAGTTATCTACACATCTATAACCTGCAGCAAAAAGAAAGACCCTCCTAAAGGCTTCACCGCTGGAAGGGGCTGCGACCCGCTGTGCTCCCCCCCTGCCTGACCCTCCACTGCTCCCAGTTTACCCAGTTCAGGGCTGGTCAGCGCAGCGGCAGCTGAGAGAGGGGCCGGAAGAGAGGCCAGCACAACACACGGGTGTCAGGTTTAAACCTCTCTTTCAGCGGGAGGAGATCTGGCTCGTATTCGCTTTTATTTTTAGGCCAGATACATGTACGGCTGAACTTTAATAAAATGTACAACCTCCTGCGGGGAACAGGAGAGGGAGAGGAACCAGAAAGCCCAGTGCTGTCTCAGGTGTCACGGACGCTGCCAGACCCGGGTATGTTGGGACTGGGGCTCCTCTCCAGCCCCTTCCCCAGGGACGTCCCCAGCCCCTGCCATGCCACACGGCCTCTCCTCCCAGCAGGAGCTTTCACAAGACGCTAAGAAAAGCTCGGGTTTTAAACCTAAAAATAAACCAGCCCTTGGGCCTGGGGAGGAGGAGGAGGAGGGCAGAGCACCCAGCCTGCCGCCCTGCTCCTGCGTCTCCCGTCGCCCGCGGCCGGGGAGCGTTCGCAATCCTCCCCCCCAAGACGAAAACCTCCGCCTTGCCACCCACGTGCATGGCAGAAAGCTGACGCGATGCCGCAGGAGAGACCAAAGCCTCCCCCCCAAACCACTTCCTCCTCCCCTCTCCTCCACACCCCCTTCTGCTGCCAGATGCGATTCCCCAGAGCCTTTGCTCCCAAAATCCCGCTAGCTCAGGCATTCCCGGCGGCGGCCCTGGCCCCACCGCACGCTGGGGACACGTCCCCGCCACGCTGGGGGCCGCCGAGGGCTGACGCTGGCAACACAAAGCTGCACGCACGGGGCTCTGCTCTGCGCTGGGCACGGCGCTGACACCCCGCTGCCCCCCCAGCACCCCCCTGGCCACACAGCGGGCAGAGCCGGGGGTGTTTCGGGGCGCTGCGAGGACGGGTGCTGCCTGGGGGGCACAACCACGCCGAGCCACCGGAGCCTTGCACGAACACACAGGCCAGGATTGTTTCGGGGCATCCACCAGGCCCCTTTCCTTAATCACCGTGCCTTAAAAAAAATACCCCAAGCAAGCTGCAGAACTGCCCCAGCCCTGCCCTGCAGCCCCAGGGCCAGGGCAGGACTGACCCCCCCCACACACACACCCCACGATCTGCCCTGGCTCGCCAGACCCCAAATCACCTCCTGGGACCCTCAGCTCCTCCTTCCCCTCTCCCAGCTCACAAAAGTCCCTCCTGAAGGGCTCCAGCCTCCAAGCATCCCGCTTTAACTCCGACAAGTTAAATGCATTTTAGTCTTGCTTTGCATTTAAGAGGTGCTGCTTTTTTGTTTGTTTGGGTTTTTTTAACTTATTAAGGAGAAAGTTCAAAACGTTTGCAGTGACTGCAATGCACTAATTTGGAACTTACTGTGGTGTCGACATTGCATTAAGTATTTCTGTCAACCGTGAGGACACACCATGTCTATGTAAGAAATTACACTAGCAATTATAGCTAAAGAGGCATGTAAAATTTCAAAAAAAATTTTAATGTATTCAGAAATGATAACTGACATTCTTATTAGGATTAATCTAATTTTAGTAGAGTCATTTATATCCTGCCTCTGGATAAAAAATGAATTTCAATTTTAAAACCTGGATGAAAACTGGCGTTTAAAAAAAAAGTACTTTTAGAAGTCACCCTGCATGATTAAGCATGGTGATAATATGAAAAAGCTTAACAAAAAGCTTTGCCATTAAAGAAGATATTTGTTAAACAAAATGGAAACAGAGATATTTATCAACCTGAGCAGATTATTTCAGGATAACTCACGACCTGGCACAGTCGGGCGTTGCTTGTGGTCGCAGGAGAGCAAAAGGGCCACTGGATAAGGGCACTGGGCCAGGAAGATGCTCAAGGGCTGGAGCGGAGTTTTGCCTCTGGATGACAAAAATGTTAGGTTGGTTTGGCTTATGGAAAAAAGAAAAACCAAGAAATTTCACACCAAGGTCCTTGGCAAGGAAGAGCTGCAGGAGGCCGGGGCTGCGAGCAGGGCCGAGCAGAGGGAGGGCATCGCCCACGGCACCCCGGGAGCCGCGCCGGCTCCTCCGCAGCGCTGGCACGGATTAGCTGTCTCGTAGAAAAATGCGCTGTTGGCCTCGTGTGCTGATCTCGGAACTGTTGCAGCTCGATGGGAATTGATAGTTGGGGTGATAAAGGTCCTGGCAGTCTCCGTTTCCCAGACGTGGACACACGGAGCCTCTTTGCTCCCCTTCCTGACCGACCCGGAGAGGACGCCTTGCCACAGCATCTTTAACAACAACAAAACGACCTCAAAAAGCACGTGTCGCACATCGGGCTCCGCTACCCCAGGCGAGAAACCAGCTGAGATGTCTCCTCCAAGCAGCCACAATGCTCCACGTCCCCCTCCTCCGCCACAGCGGTGCTGCTACGGCCATGCCCACGGCCACCACGCGCCAGAGTACGGCAACTAGAAGGTGTTCAGCTGGGCCAGGATGGAGGGGACGGGGAGGCAGGAGAGCGTGTGGGGATGGGACAGGAGTGGGGAGCCTGCTCCCAGCCAGGGATGGGGCCTGGGGTGCCCAGCACTGAGCTCCTCTCACCTGCAGCCCCCCATTACAAAGGTGTTCAGCATGTAGGCAAGACACAAAGTGATTTAAGAATATGCGGAAGGAATCAAATGCCGAAGAGAGGGGAAAAAAAAAAAAAAAAAAGTCCTGGGCTGATTATTTTATTTTCTTCTGACAGTTTCAGCTACAATGGCCAATAAATCCCCATTACGGATTTTAAAAATGCTTCCTGCAGACACTTGGACCATCAAGGCAATTCTGGGCTCCCATAACTCCTCGTTTATGATGGTCATACATGTCAGCCCTTCGCAGAGCCCAACATTTCAATAAAGATGACCATAAACCCAGATTAGAGATTAAAGGACTGAGTCTGAAGTTTGTCAGAGGAAGAAACAAGTTTCCCTGAAATCACATTCCCATTTATACCAACTAACAGTTCTGGTTTTTGATGGGTTTACACCAGCAGTAAATTTTCGGGCTGCCGACAGCTCGGTGCGCAAGACAACAACTCAAGGAAGGCGAAGGAAGCAGCGGGGAGGCGCAGGGAGGACGCGAGCCCAGCCAGGGTCTCAGCCAACAACGCGGAGATGAGAAGTGACAGGTCTCTGCGACGGCGCGGGGACGGGGACGCCAGCGCCGACCGACCTTCCCGGTTCTCCCCTCCCAGCCCCCCGACCTGTCAGACTTCTCTCCAGGGAGCGGCATTGTCCTCATTTCTCCTCCTCGCGCCTTGGCAGGGTCAGTAGCTGCCAAGCAGAGCACAGGGGAAGGGGACAGGAGACTGGGGACCCCCCCCCAAGGGGTCCCCACTGCCAGGCAGGACTGGGGACCCCGGGGTCGATGCGCACTGGGAGCACCCCCAGACCTCCACTGCCAGCACCCGCCTCTTGCCCCCCAGTTTGTCAAAGCAGCAGCAACAACCACGATGGAAACGGCTTTTAAACTACAAACGCCGTGCGTTTATTGTGCTCTCGCTTCCTGGATGAATGTGCTGTTTCCTTTTAATAAGGGCTCTCTTAGGAGAGGGGAAAGGGAAAAATAAAAAAGCAGCAGAAAGGAAGGAGGATGACTCACGGCAAGGCTACGAACATGGGAGAGCTGGGAGACGGTGCCCAGGAGGAGGGCTGGGATCAAAAGGATGAGAACGGATCAAACACACGCCCTCCTCAAGGAGGGGAAAGGTTTGAGGAGCTGCCGAGGGGAGGAGGGTGGGATGGAGCCGTGCCCTCCCGGCCGCCCATGGTTTGCCTGCTTGGGTTGCCAGAAGCCACCTCCTTCCCCAGATTCAGCCACTACTGTCCCATTTTGAACAGGCCTCTTAATTTAATTTTGCTAACATGGGCCCATGGGGCTGCCCCACGCCGGGACACGGGTGGTTATGAGGATGCGAAGGACCAGGAGGAACTGTGGGTGCATCCAAGAGGAGGTGAAAGAAATGCCCTTTTCCCCAGCAAATGAAAGAGCCGAGCCCGGAGCTCAGCACGCTGAAGGGGGCCGGTGCCCTTTCTGCCGGTGTCTCTCAAAGTCTATCAAAAGTCCCATTTACATCAGAATGCCCTTCCAGACATGCTTCAATTTTACTTTTCCCCTTTCATCTCCTTCCACCCTCCCGCCCCACCTCGCAGCCCTATTGTACTGACAGCATCTCACGTGGCAGAGAGGGCCGAGCGGGCTGCCAGGGTGAAAGAAACAGGGGAGAAAGAAAAAAGCTTGAAACTAAGGGAGAAGCCGGAATCGCTCCTGGTCGCGCTCCAGCAGGAGCTGTGACCCCCTCTCCTCACCCGCTGCTTGGCGGCTGCCCCGGAGGGATGGCGCTGGCCGTGTCCCCACCGTGGGGACAGGGGACTGGGACTCGGGCTGCCCCGGCCTCCGCGGCCGCCCGGGCTTTCTGGTCAGGCTCTGGTAACCACAGATGGTTTTAATGAACTTTAACAAAAGCCTCAAGGCAAGCGTTGCAGAATTCACGGTCCTGCGCCGCTCAGCAACCTCCCCTTGGCACCGCTGCCATCCCCGGCCGAGGGGCACCCTGCACGCCCCGCTCCCAGCACGGCGGCTACTGGGGACACTGGGATAGCCCCACAGAGCGTTTTGGGCACAACCGCGCATCCCAGCTGGCAACAAAGCGGATGGAGTTTAAGTCTCTCCCTCTCCAGATCAGTCCTATACACCAGGGGAGCTGGAATGTTTCCACCCCGTGCCAGGCGCTCCTCCGCCAAAGCCGGGTCCCACCTGCCCTCCAACAATTCGGATTTAATGAGCTGCTCTCCCCGCCCAGCCCTGGCCCCACCAGCACCGCATCCTCGCTAACAAACTTCTGCAAGACCCTTAAAAACAAAAGGCACCTTCCCCGGGTTGGCTGACCCACATCCAAGCCCAAGAGCGAAATCCACTCCAGGTTACAAGTGCAAATGAGGTTTAACTCCAGCCTAACCTATTAAAGCCCAGCTCTAGCAGTGCACAACCCTGATGCCTTTCACCAGGCTCTGTCCACCTCCCCTGACATGGAGCTTTTCCAGTCCTCCCTTCCTATTGTCAGCATCTATTTTTAACCCCAAGCATTATTTCTCCCTGCGTGACTTCAGACACTCTCCGAGGACGAGGTGGAATTGCTGAGCTGGTACCAGGCAAAGTGACTCAACTCTCACCTTCAGAAGCACCACGGAAATCGCAGGAGTAGTAAGTTTTCTTCCGTTTACATTTTCCTTTCCCCTGCCCACCAAGGGGCTAAAAGCAGGGGAAAACCACGGGGAAGTAAGACCCGTGTCCAGCAGCAAGCCACACGCCAGCAAACCGAATTGCTTTTCTCTTCCCCAGAACCTTTACCAGCTAGATTTACCTCTACCGCCATCACCTCGGGAAAAATCCTGCATCGACACCCACTGCCGGTGTAAATCAAGGTCAGAACCATCACCTTAAAATAGGCCTTATGAGTCGAGGCTCCGATCTGCCAGGCGCGGGGAAACCAGCTCGATAAATATGCAGAGAGAGGCACACATCCCCGGTGCGAGAGGGAGGAGGTGTTTTCCTCGCGGGGCCCTGGCCGGGCCGAGCGCGCCGGATGACAACGCTTCATTACTCCCTTTCAGCCGGTCCTCCCGGCGCTGCAGAGCAGTAATTAATGAGAAGGTCAGCAGCGAAGCCCTTCAAGAATCTCTACCTTCAGGGGAGTTTATCAAAACAACCCACCATTTGCCGCCTTCTAATTCATAAAGTGGGTAAACCCAACGCCAAACCCTCGGCGATGCCTCATTGCACGGCCAACGCGTGCGCGGCGCTCGCCAGAGGTTTGTGTTATTTGGCGTTGAGAACCGATAAAGAATATTAATAGCATTAAATAATCTAATAATTCAAGAAATAACACTACCAAATAATCGTTAACAGTATTGCTAGCCACAACGCTCTCTGCAAGAAAGCCCGGATGTCAAAAAACGCCGCGTTTACGGCAAAAGCGTGGCAGGGAAGCCAGGCGCAGCGGAGGCGGCCTCCCCCGGCGCGGATCTGCGAAGAGCCGCCTGCCGCGCACCGCGCTACCAAATCCCGACTGCACCCCTGCTCCTGCAGCCCTTGGCATTCCCCACGACACCCCAGCGCAGGGGCTGGTGGACTGGGGGAGCCCCAGGCGCCGCTCGCCAGCGTGTCCGCACAGGACGGCTCCGGCCGCCAGAAGATGCGGTGAAATCCGGAGCCGTGGCGGGTTGAGCTGAAACCACTCGGGCCAGCGCCGGGTTTTGGGCTGACTCCTGGGTTCTGCTCACCAGAGCTGGCAGGGCATGGGAACACACACAGCACCGGCAGCAGCTGGAAACAATTATCCCACCACTCTGTATCTGTCACCCGCTCCCCGTCTTTGCATAAGGAAGCCATTCGCACTATCAACAAATATCTTTAATAAAAGAGGAAAGGGATTCGCACCCCCCTCCCCGACAAGCAGCCGGCAGCAGAGGCCTTCCCAGCGGAGGGCACGGGGTGGGCAAGCTCCCTCCTGCCAGGTCTCAGGCACAAGGGGTGAACTGGGCACACCAGGGGCAGGCACATGTGGGTATCTCACAGAGAAAACACTATGGGGAAAGAAACACAAAAATTTCCCGGCTCCACCTGCACGCTGGTACAAAGCCGCAGCGCGTTGATGCCTCACATGCAAGTTTGACATCCTACAAACCTCCAACAGCTTTAGAGGAACTCTTGGGAGCGCTGCAGGATGGTCCATGTGCCTCCGGCCTCAACCCAACGCAACCTCCGGCCTCAACCCAACGCAACCTCCGGCCTCAAAGAGGACCAACAAGAAGGAAAGGTCCCTGCCTGGGAGAGCAGGAGCCCGGAGAATGCCGCAGCCCTCGTCCACCCCTAGATGCTCCCAACCCAAGCTGGGGACAGCAGCGGGAGTCCCTGTCACTGCCCCCCAGGCATGACGTGCAGCCTGCACCCCAAAAGAAGCAAAGCCCAGCCAAACCAGGATGCTAGGTGGGCACCGGTGCCCAGTGACACAACTGGCAAACCCCAAGCCCCACTGACCCAATGGCACCCTGAAAGGGGGAGGGGGGGACGACACACTTCCACCCACCTCCCCAAGCCTATGGGCTCCACATGCAGCAAAGGGAGGTGGTTTTGGGAGACTTTCGTGCCTCTCCTGGATGTTATGAAACCAGCCAAGGAGCATGAAACTGCCTGCCGTGGGTGGGAGCACCCAGGGCTATGGGAAGAACTGCAGGATTCCTGCGTGGTATGGGAAAGCACGCTGCGCTCCCCCACCCCGCACACACCCTGCCAGGGTTGTGGTTTGGTGTTTTTTTTTTTTCTTTTCTCTTGAGAGAGGGAGAGAGACCGGGTAAGCACAACCAACCAGCACAGCTTCCCATGAAGGGGGTAATTAGGGAAGCAGCACCCAAGTCAAGACAGAGATCAAAAGCATCATCAAGTGTTAAACCTCCCTGGGATGGGGAACTGCTCCTGGGAAGGGACGCACATGGGACCCTCTTGCCCCAGCTGTGCAGGATGGTCTCCATCTCCTATTCCCAATAATGAGTTTTTCTGTAGTTCAGGCAAGGGGAAAAAATGAAAATAAAAATAGGAAAAAGTTATTCTCATGCAGCAACAGGCATAACGCCACAGCAGCGCAGGATAAAGGGGTGGGGGAGGCCTGGAGGCACGGCCACATGACAGACCCTCCTCTCCCTCCGCCAATGCCCAGCACCGCTGCTCTACCAGGCTATGGCTGCCCTAATTATTTCAGCAATTAGCCACAGGCAAGGCCCCGCTAACAGGAGGGGTGCAGGGGAGGGCGTCCCACCACCAGAGAGGGCACGGATGCGCAGGCGGAGGCGTGCACCCACCCCGCGTCCTCGCGGGAGTCACGCGCAAGAAGAAGAAGAATACAGATTTCAAACCAAAGGCAGCTGAAGGGGAAATTCCAGCCGCCTCCAGCCCTTCGCACCTCCGCACGTCTTCCTGAAACCCCAACCCAGCTGGGGCCCCCCCACAACTCCACAGCTCCCTCGGGCAATGGGAACCATGGGGCTCTGCCTAGTAAGAGGGGAGGGGGCTTGGCCCCCCCTGACGTCACCGGGACAGCCCTTCCCCACCTCCTGGGGAAGCATCGCCTCCTCCCTCCCGCTGGGAAGGAAGCTGGGAACAATGGGATGCACCAGTGCCAGCTGGGGAGGGGACGCTCAGGGACCCCTCACCTGGCTGCCTGGGGACAAGGGACACAATGGGGGGGGGGGGGACGGGGGACACAGGGACAAGCAGCTGCCAAGGCCCCAAATCTTGCTTGGTGCAAGGGGCAGCACCCCATCCCGCCAACACAGGGTGGGGGGGATGTGCCAGAGATCAGCCACGACAGCAGGAGCCCCCCCAGCTCGCCCCCACCCCAGCGTTTCCCTCAGGAGAGGGGCTGCTGGCTGATGCCTTGGTCAGACCTTCCCCTAATAAAAAAAAAAAAAAAAAATTCTTCTAAAATAATTGGCTAATTGGCCAAGCCCCAGTTCCGTGCTGGGAGTGGATCCCAGGTTCGCTCTTGCATGAAGCGTTTATTAAAGCCCTCAGAGGAGAGGAGGGCAAGGCAGAGCCCGGCAGGCGGGGGGAGCGGGGCGGTGCCCACACCCAGGTGGAAATTTCCCATCGCGCCCAGAGGGAGGAAGCCCAAAAATTAATCCCAGCCATCCCCCGCAGCGCACCTCTGCCCCGGGCAGGCCCTGAGTCAGCCGGGGCAAGCATCGCGGCCCCCGCGCCCTCGGGAGCGCGCCGGAGGCAGCGGGAGCGCGCGGGGCTGCGAGGACGTGCGAGGGAGGGGGTCCACAGCCCCCCCGTCCCCTCCTCTCCTCCCTTTAATCCCCAGCCCCAAAGCAGAGCCCTTTTAGGGGAAAGTGTAACGCAATACCTGGAAAATTTCTCCCACCCGCTCTCCGCTGCCGGCTGCCAAATTTAAAACATATTTGCTGCTCGGCCTTGAAGAAACGTAACCTGCTGCTTAATTCCGACACGTTTATTCTTTGGGGGCAACGAAAAAATTCGCGCTGCCGCTAGTGGCTCCTCTCCTTACACCCCGCAGCCCTCGGGGGTGGGAGCTGCCAAAAAGCTGCCTGGGAGCCGTCCACCACCAACGCAAGCACCGCAACGCCGGGGACGGGCAAGAAGCTCGTTCTGCCCATCCTGCCCTGCCCGCGGCACCAGTGCGGGCAGGGCAAGAAGTTTTTTGCTGGGCGAGTAGGTGCCCTCAAGCCCCGAGCATCAGCTGGGGGTGCCACTGACCCAAAACCCCTTGGAACGTGCAAAGTTCAGCGCAACGCAGCGCTCTGGAGCGAGGGGAGGGGACCCCTCCTCCGCAATGGGGTCACCCCATCCTCCCACCGCCTTGCAGAGCCCCCGGGGGGGTCCCCATGCAGCCCCCCAGCCCTCACCGCCCCGCCCGGGCTCCTGGGCCGAAGGAATTTTCCGGCGGGGTTGGGTTTGCGCAGGGAGGCCGGAGCGGTGGAAAGGGGCCGGGGCTGCACGGGGCTGGGGGAGGGCACAATGTGTTTAGCAGACTGAGCGATCCGACAGGGCCCATTAAAGGAAACAATTTGTAATACAATAATTATTATGTCGTTTCTCTGGACTCTTTCCTAAGCCTCTCTTTAAACAGTTAGAGGCTTGACGTGCCTGTAGAAAGCAGACGTGATCTGTAGGGCTGAGGATGCTTAAGTGCCCACATGTGCCGGGACCAGGCAGACGGGGCGGCCGCTCTCCGCGCGCTGGCCCAGGGGGTCAGGAGCTCATCCCAGTTTGCTCCCAGCCCTCGCGGGAATCACTGGGAACACAGCGGTGCTCCCCAGCTGCAGGGTGCCTCCCAAGTATCACCAAGCGAGGGGTCCTCTCCCGGCACACTGCTGGGTCTGGAGCTCAGGCTGACGGCAGGAGCCGCATCCTGGCAGCGCGGCCGGGACCCGCAGCTCCTCCAGCTCCGCTTTTATGCTCTGAAGTTCTCGGCCGCACATCTGAAGAAAGCGGCGGTAGCGAACAACAGAGCAAGAGCAAGCAACACAAATCCCCGGGATAATGAGCCCGGAGGAGGGAGACGGTGGGCTCTGTCTGAGGAGGGAGCCGTGCTTTTATTGGAGAGGCCTAAAAGGGCTATAAATCCTCAGATTCAAAGGCGAACTCGAGCTCTTTCAAGTCTGAGGAAGGCCTGGGATGTGTCAGCCGGGAGGACTAACCACGCCGCGTCCCCTGCTGAAGTGGCCTCTTCAGCAAAGCCGCGCTGCAGCCCGGGATATTACACCCAGATCCTTTCCATATGCTGCCTGCCCGGCCGCAGGCAGGGCACGCCGGCAGCCCCGCCGGCACAGGGGGGAGCCCGCCCGGCCAAAAACCGGCTTTAAGGACGGGGAGGGGGTGAAACACCTTTACACCCATTCCCCTTTCCCAACACACATGGATAATTTGCCCCCCAAAACCCCGTCGGGGGCTGCGGACTTCCCCCTCGCGTCTAGCTGCGATACTACAGCGAGCCCAGACAAAGAACGCCGGAGCCCAGCACCGCCACATCGCCGAGCATCACCGCACCGCCGCCAGACCCGAGCCTGCAAACCCACACACCAGACTGCGCTCGCACGTTTCAGAAACCCATTAAAACGTGAAAATCGGCAGCAAAGAGAAAACGGCGTCAAGTCTCAGCCTTGCCGCTAACGCGTGTGCGACCGCAGACGTTCCCCAGCCTTAATGAGAAGGAAAACATGCAAACGCTCAGTGATCAATATTAATGGTGCGAGGGTATTTATAGCTGATAAGGCATGAAAACACTCTTTGCCTTTTCTGAACGCAGAAGCCGTTGGATGGCAAAAGCCAGGCGGGGCAGACAGTCCCCAAGGCTGGGCTCATGCTGCAAGCCAGGGTGCAAAGAGAAGGACTGCCAGGAAAAGGGACACTTGTGTCCCATCACGGAGCAGAGAGGGACAGGAGTCACCAGAACCAGCCAGGACCCCCCTGGAAGGGAGGGCACCCACCCCAGGCCTTTGCAGGGGAGCAGGACCCAGCACTGCAAGGAGGGCGCTTCCAAAAATCCTCGCCTCACCCCGGTCTGAAGGGGCAGGGACACAGAGCTCGTGCCGTGTCCCCTGTGCATCCCACCCCAGCGAGAGCCAAGCCACGTCACGCTGGGCTGACACGAAGCCTCTCGCCGACAGCCCAAGCCCGTCGGTGGCTGGGCCAGCACACACAGCACCCACGGACCGATGCGCAGACCCAGCCCTCGGAAGACACCGAGGGACGTTCACAGCCAGGCGCTGACAAACCCCCCTGCTCAGCCCCCCCAGCAACCCCAGTGCCATGGCCTCAGAAAGGGGCAGCAGCCCACCTGGGCAAGGCCGGCTGTGGGGAGGAAAAGGTTATTTCAGAGCTGCCGAGCCAGGGTTATAAATAGCTGGCATTTTTGACGTGCAGCTGCTCGGCGCGGCACTGCCACGCCGGCACCTGGGCCAGGCCGGGTCCCCCCCAGAGGCGCCGGCGAGGAGAGCTCACCGAGAAGCCACCGCTCGCTGAAACACCATGGGTAGGCCCCCAAAGGTGTCGCTTCCCCCCATCCTCTGGGCCCTCCCCAGGGAGGAGGGTGCTGGAGGCCCCCCAGTCCCCCCCATCGCTCCCCTGCATCACCTGCAGCCTCCACGGGGTTTGGCTCCAGCCCTGGAGGGAGAAGCCCGCTCCCCAAAAGCGCAGGAGCCACGCAAACCCCACCTCATGCACAAGTCCAGCCTAACCAAGCAGGATGCTTAGCCCTGGGTGATCTGACTCATCTGGGACGGAGCCTGGACAGGCTGGCGGAGCAGGGAGCACCCGCATCCCGAGGCTCCAGCCCAGCCACGAGCAGAGCAGCCGCACTCCAACCGAAGGCGATGCACAAGGGGCACGAAAACCCTCCCGGAAGCATGCGGGGTGGGCACCGAGGCTCATCGCCAGCAGGCGAAACACCCCCACAGCCCTCCTGCTCGCCGGAGGAGGTCTCTCTGCCAAGGCACCAGCCCCAGAGCGAGGGACGGGAAGGAGAAAAGCGTCAGAAGGCAGCAGGAAGGACCCCGGCTCTTTCGAGGCGAGCACAACAAAAGCCCCGCAGCACGGCCACCACATTCCTGCCCAGATGTGACGCCGAGATAGTGCTGAGCCCAGAGTCCTCCTCCCGCTCTCCCGATACAAGCAATCATTAATTAGACACAGAATGGATTTCAGCTTTGTTTCTCCCCACCCTGTTTCAGCTGCCAGACTCCAAGTAGCATGTGCTACTGATCGGGACAAGATGTTTTCCCAGCGGACCCCAGCGCTCCTCGGGCAGAGCCGCTTCCCGGCAGCACCGCCACCGCTCTGCCCAGACCAGAGAGCTGCGAGGAAGCTGTGGGGCAGGGGGGAGCCCGAAATCCTCCGTGGAATGGAGGGGTCACCCCTACAGCTAAGCCCGCACCCAGTTTCCAAGAGACAACCCAAACGCCTCCTGACTCGTGCTGTGCGAGGGGCCGCGTGTGCATCGTGGCTCTTCGCAACTCCCATGACCTGTACAAACGCGCGGGGGGGACCCTGCCCTCCCAGGGAAGCTGCTCGGGGGACCCTGCCCTCCCAGGGAAGCTGCTGGGGGACACCTCTGCCCCCCAGCCGGGGCCATGCCATGGGAGGGCACGTCCCACCCTGCCGCACGCAGCCTGTCTGAGCCCGGCCTCCAAAGGAGCAGCTTCAAAACCCTGACGCGATGAAGGGGCTCAGGTGTGGCGGAGGGCAGCAGCCCCCCGCCAGCTCCCTCCTGACCCTCCACCCTCAGAAATGGCACAAAAGGCCCGTCCCGGCCCCGCTGCCACGCAGCCCCGAGGAGCTGTAGCAGCTGTTTTGCTCTGGAGAAAGCTCCGGCTCCTTTTACAATCAATCAGCCACCCCATCACGGCTCTTTTTTTCTTTTAAAGGAAGCAGTTAAATCCATTTTATAGAATCCAGTGGTATTTACCCAGCTACTGCAATAGCCGCAGCCCTGCCTTTGCTTTTTTTTTTTTTTTTTTTTTTTAATTTAAGTTAATGAAGTCATTCCCAAGGAGCCCTGGGTGCTGCTTTCCCCCAGGCACGGCAGGAAGGGTAACCCGGCCTCTGCAAGGTGGGCCAGACACAGGAGTTTCTGCTCTGGGGGGAGCAAAAGCAAGAGCCCGCCATGCTGGGAGGGCACTTGGCTGCTTGGCACCCAGCAAAGGGTCCCCCCAGCACCCCTGGAAAGGGCTCCTCCCTGCCAGAGAGAAATTCCAACCGGGACACAGACAGTCCAGGCTCGCTTAACCCAAACCAGCCTTCGGAGATTAGACAAAACCCCGGGGCCATCGGATCCCATACGGGACCGTACATACCCCCCCCACTCCTGGGGAGCCCCCACCTCTCAGCCCCAGGTGCTCCCCAGGAGGAGGGAGTCACCGAAAGCTCCGCGAGCCAAACGCGGCTTTTAATTAAAAATAAGCAGCGTGTTTTCACTATTTCCCAACTCCTTATACTGCAAAGCGCCTCACGCGCCCACTGGTACGGTAATTAAATTACATCTGCTCCGACAAGTGTGAGCCCACCGATGCAGAGCTCCAGGCCAGCCATTCCCCTCGGAAACAGCCTTCCCACAAGCACTTTGTCCCTCGTAAAAGGCATTAAAAAAGGCAAAGATATGCCAGGCTTCAAACTCAGCGCCGGGAGAATTCAACAGGACACCATAATGTCATTAAAGACAGAATAAAAATACCACAAAGGATTAGACTTTTGTCTGGGGGGGGGGGGTGGGGGGGTGGGGTGGTGGTTTCCCCCCTTCCGCCACCTATTTATTTTTTTAAATTTTGTTTCTAGAAAGCTGCTGGCTTGCTCTGCAGAGCTAGCGAGCGAAGCCGAGTAAAACTTTATACAAGGGAAAGAGAGAAAAGCAGAGCCGAAACGACCCGCTCCTCGGAGCGGCGTGGATGATGTGTCCCATTTCCCCCACCTCCTTATTAAAATACTTTCTGGAGAGGCGGATTCCAGCCTGAAATGAATTTTCCAAACCATATTTTATTAGGAATGCTTCCTTTTAACGGTCGGCACAGGAGCCCACCAGGGTCAATATTTCTCCAAAATTACAGCCAAGGGAGTTCAAAATGGATTTAGCCAGAATTCTCCCCGCAACTCCCGGCTGTCCAACAAGAGCACGCTCCCACCAACCCCCCGGCGGAGCAGCAAAAGGGCCGATTAAATCCCCAAAGCACCCTCCAGCCCCACCAAACCCCCTTCGGTCATGACGGAATCAAATTAAAACCACACTGGCTCCCCGAGACCCCTTCCGAGGGGCTCCGCAGACACCCCGGGGAAAGCTCGCTCCGAGGGGATCTAATTTAGCCTGAGCTTGTCCCAAGAGCGCGCTCGTGACAACAAACGCCTTTTATCCAGCAAAAGCGTTTCTAGGCCTATCTTCTCCCTTTAAAGACACGGAATTATTCACGACGGGAAGACGGTGGCGATTTCACTGCTGGTTTTTGAACGCACACCTAGGAGGCGAAAGGAAACGTCTCCCCGACGCCGCACAGCGCTACAGCTTAAGCCAGTCTTAACTCGATTAGGAAATTGTTCCTTCTATCGGCCGCGTTATCAGCGTCCCTCTGATCACCACCACGAGATCAGGAACCTGCTGGTGACGCCCAGGTGAAGTTATAAGCCCACACTTCGTAAGCGCAGCCCTGAGCTGCCCACGGGAGGAAAGGGCAGAAAAATATTTTCGTTATTTACAGCGATACCAGCAAGGCCAGACGGCCCAACGCGCAACACTTTCTCCTTCTATCTGTTGGAAAATTCCACTTAGCGATGTTATTTTTAAGGGCTTTAGCTCTCTTTACTCTAAAAACAAGAGTTAAAGCTCGCCGGAGCGGGGCAGAGGGCTGGCACGGACACGGCATTGCCCACGGAGCGCCGGAGGAAGGGGCTGGAAAGCCCAAAGGAGGGTGGCGAGAGCGCACGGGGGGATTTGAATCCAGCCAGCCAGGAGTAAGCCCAGTCTAACAAAGAGCACAGCTTTTCCTCAAGCTAGAACCAGACTGTAGAGCAGGCGGTTCCCCAAACTGGTTTGCTCAACCCGCGTTCGCGGGCAGGAGCCGCCGTGGGGAGGCTCTGCCCCACACCGCGCAACCTGCAAAAGTGGGGAGGCGGGAGCATTATGGGATAAAAGAACGTGCGGGACCCCAAAACCAGACTCCAAAGACGAGGGTCTGGGATCAGGCCACAGGGGCACATAGTGGGGGCACGGCCAGGCACCCACAGCCCTCGCCACAGCAAACCCCAACCACGGCTCCTGCCCCATTGCTGGGCTCCCCCCCCGCAGCGCCATTTCTGGGTGGGAACGCCGACATTTTGGGCACCTCCTACCATCTCCCATCCCTGGGGGGACCCAGGGCTGGGTGCCCCCGAGCCCTCGCCCCACACCAGGCACCCAAAGGAGCAGCCCCCACGCGGGATGGCACACACCCTGCGCCGAGGGCGGACAACCACGGCGCTCCAAATTGGGGGAAGAACCATAAAAACACATCAAGCTACTCCCAGCGGGGACAGACACCCCCAAACCCGCCACAGGCAGACGGGGAGGGCGGTGGAAACCCCCCCCCCGGCGTGCCCACCGCACCGCCACCGCCTCCTCCCAACTTCCCGGGCCTCGGCAATTTAATAAAAGCCAAGGCTAACGAAGCGGATTGGAACGCCATGGCTGCCCCCCGACCCCACCGAACCATTTCCATCTCCAGCCGCCCTTTTTCCAACAACAAAAAAAAAAAAAAAAAAAAAGGTGTTTTCTGGAACCGATTTGCCGCCACCTCGCCAACACCGCCGGCGCAACGGATCGATTCCCGAGGGTAAAGGCTCTTTCTGCTCCCAGTCAAGGGACACAACTCCAAATGGAAGGAAAGAAAAAAAACCCCAACCACCACATCGAGGAGGAGCACGAACTTACGGGAGCCCTCGTCCCAGCGCTGGACTGGAGCTCGGCAGCCTGTGTGCACACACGGGTGCCTGCAAAGTTGGGGATTTTTTTTCATCCCCCCCCCCCCCCCCCCCAAAATAATGTTTGGTCGGAATATAAGTGTCCAAGCAGGAAAGTTGCCCAAATCGCTTCAGTTCTCCTCTCTTTTGGTTTTGGTTTGAGGTTTTTTTGAGAAACGTGGTAGGGTGGGGAAAAAAAAAAAAAATAATATCAGGCTAAAAGCAAGACTATTTTTTTTTTTTTTAAACCGAGAAGGAGCTAAAATCAACAAACACTCCGCGATCTACAAGATAAAGCCCAGGCAGAGCGCTACCAAAACCATCCTGACACCACCAGCAGCTGTGCCGAGCACCTTCCACTCCTCCGCCTCTCCTCCTCCTCCTCCTCCTCGCCCTTCATCCCGGCGCGCCGGAGAAGCCCCTTCTCATTGTTCCTGCAGCCCAGCCGGGGCAGAGACACGTACGCGGACACAGGGAACACAGATATCTATAATTTAGCTGTACATATAGGCGAGGCAGTGCTGTGGAGGAGCCCCGCCGCCGGCTTTGTTCGGAGCCAGACCGGGGGAGTCACACCGATGAGATGAGAAAACCCAGAAGAAAAAAAAAAAAAAAAAAAAAATTAAAAACCAGGTAATAAATCCAACTCTAGCGTCGGCGTGGTAGAGGGGAGCGGTGATCCAGCCCGGTGGCGGCCTCCCCACACACACACACACATACACCCCCCCCCCCCAACACACACATACCCCCGGCCCCCTCCCGAGCACGGCCAGGCGAGGGGCGGCGGCGCCCGCGGAGCCTCCCTTAAATCCCGGGGAGGAAAAAAAAAAAAAAAAAAAAGGTGAAAAAAAATTAACACATCTGAAAAAAAAATATCGAAAAGCAATTTAAGGAGAAGAAAAGCTTTCAAAACCAAAAGGAGTTTTAAAAATCGGGAAAAAAACCCAAAAAAAACCTTAAAGTAAGTGGGGTTTTTTTTGAAAAAAAAAAAATTAAAAAAGGGACAAGCCCGCAGCAGCCAAGCGCGCCCCGGAGCAGGCGAGGGTCCGAACTCCAGCCGGGGGTCGCTCCAATCCGTCCGTCGACCGCAGCCTCCAGCCGCTCTTCCCGTTGCCCGCTCCGCTTCCCGGGCGGGGATTTATATATTTTTTTCCTTAAAAATCTTGCGCTTTTAGTTAAATTTTTTTTTTTTTTAGGGGTGTTTTCAATTTCCCCGCGTTTAATTATTTTTTTTTTTGTCTGGAAAAGCAGAGGTGTGGGGGGGAGGAGGAGGTGTGAGGCGGCTTCCCCCTCCCCGTTCCCCCCGCGCCCCCTCCGCCGCACGTACTTGGGGTTACCGGCGCTCCAGGAGACCGGTTCCAGGCTCTTGGCGAGCGGCGCGGCCAAACGACACAGGGCGAGGAGGACGCCCAGCAACCACCGCCCGCCGCGGGGCCGCGCCATCGTCCCTCGGCGGCGGGCCGGGCCGGGCGTCAGGCGCCCATACCGCTTCCCCGCCGCCTTCCTCCGGCTCCCGTCCCGCCGCCGCCGCCGTCCCTTCCCTCACACAGCGGCGCCGCCCGCCGCGACCGGCGCTCTACTCCTCCGCGCAGGCAGCGCCACGGGCAGCCCTCGGCGACTCGACCAATGGCAGAGCGGCGCGGGGGGGGGGCCTTGCTGGGCGGGGACACGCCCACTGGTTTTTCTTAAAGAGACAGCGCCGCGTTTTCCCGCCGCCCCTTTTCTTTTACCCGCGCACCCCACAATCCGTGAGCGGGAGGAAAATGGCGGAGGGGGGACAAGGGGGTGGGGACGGGCCGTCGGGGCGCCGTTCGGCGCCCCGACGGCCCGTCCCCACCCCCTTGTCCCGTCCCCTCCCGCCGCTCCGGCGCCGTTCAGCCGCGATCCAACAGCGCCCCCCAGCGGCCGCCGGTGGCCCCGCCCCTGCCCGCGCGCGGCACAACCGGCCCCGGTTTGGGCCCGTTTGACCCCAAAGATTCCCCACGTGCATCTCTTGGGGGAGTTTGGTGAAGTTTTTCCGGGAGTTTTAAGTTCTTTAGAGGGGGCGTTTTTCGAAGGCTTTGTGGTTTTTTTTTTTTGGGGGGGGGGGGAGGCTTTTTGTCTTTTTCCTGTTTTTTTGGGTTTTTTTTTAATTTTTTTTTTTTTTTTTGAGCTTATTGGAGGGTTTTTTAAATTTTTGGAAGGGTTTGGAAGGCTTTTTGGATTTTATTTTGTAGTTT
This sequence comes from Athene noctua, assembly GCF_965140245.1. NCBI lineage: Eukaryota > Metazoa > Chordata > Aves > Strigiformes > Strigidae > Athene > Athene noctua. Next base: position 24,122,148 of record NC_134047.1, on the reverse strand, counting down.
CTTTAATATATTGTACATATAATATTGATGTATTATATATATTCTGTAATATATATTCTATATATTTATTATATATATTACATATATTATATATAATCTATATATATTATATATCTAATAGAACATATATTCTATATATATTCTATATATTCTATATATATTATGTATATTATAGAATATATATTCTATATGTATTCTATATATATTATATTACATCATATTATCTCATATTATATTATATCACATTATATTATATTATATTATATTATATTATATTATATTATATTATATTATGTTATATTTTATTATATGATATGATATGATATGATATGATATGATATTATATTGTATTATACTTTATTATATCATATCATATTATATCATATCCATCATATATTATATTATATTATATTATATTATATTATATTAGTTATATATCATATATTAAAATGATTATATATTAAATTATATATCATAAATGTATATCATATATTAAATCATATTATATGATGTATTATTGTATTCTATATTATTATATACACTCAATACACTTTATTTTTATTTATTTATAATCTTTTTATATATATTATCTATATTTATAATTAATATATAATTAATCTATAATTATTATATATTTATTTATATTACTTTAATACAATAACTTTCCTTGGAGCCTTTTGGAGCGGTTTGGGTCTGGGTGTTTGGGTTGTTTTTTTTTTTTGAAGCGTTTTTGGAGATTTTTGAGATTTTTTGGGGGGAGTCTGGGGATTTGTGGGGAAAAAAAGCCGTTGGGTTTTTTTTTGTTTGTTTGTTTTTTTGTGTTTGTTTTTTTTTTTTTTCCCACTAGTCAGTTAGCTTTAGCTTAAACCAAAAAAAAAAAAAAATGGGGTGGAGCTTATTGGAGTGTTTTTTTATTTTTTGGAGGGGGTTTTTTTTGTAGTAATATACTTTACACCCATATATTATTGTATATACACTCAATACACTTAATACGCTTAAACTCTCCTTGGAGCCTTTTGGAGCGGTTTGGGTGTTTTTGGTTTTTTTTTTTTTGAAGCGTTTTTGGAGATTTTTGGGGGGAGTCTGGGGATTTGTGGGGAAAAAAAAAGCCATTGTTTTTTTAGTTTTATTGTGTTTTGGTTTGGTTTGGTTTTTTCCCACTAGTCAGTTAGCTTTAGCTTACAAAAAAAAAAAAAAAATTTGGGGGTGGAGCTTATTGGAGGGGTTTTTTATTTGTTGGAAGGTTTTTGGAGGGGTTTTTTTGTTAGTAATATACTTGACATCAATATATTATTATATATACACTCAATACACTTAATACGCTTAAACTCTCCTTGGAGCCTTCTGGAGCAGTTTGGTTTGGATTTTTTTTTTTTTTTTGAAGCATTTTTGAGATTTTTTTGGAGACTGGGGATTTGTGGGGGTAAAAAAAAAAAAAAAAAGAAAAAAAAACCAAACCTCCCCCTCCTCCAAAAAACAAACCAACAAACAAACCCCACAAATTCCAAGTCAGTGCGCTTTCTATTAAGAACATTTTTTAAAAACATCTGGAGTCAGCTTGTTTTCTGTTATAAAAATAATAAAAGACCTCTCTGGAGTATTTCTATTAATAAAATTAAAAAAAAAAAAAAAAACAACCTCTAGAGTGTTTCTATTGATAAAATTAAAAAACAAAACAAAATAAAAAACAAAACTCTGGAGTCAGTTCACTTTTTATTCAGAAAATTTTTTAAAAAAACCCAACCCACTAGTTAGTTCGCTTTTAGCTTACAAAAAAACAAACAAACAAACTTTTGGAGTCAGTTTGATTTATATTAAGAAAGTTTACAAATAAACAACGCTGGAGTCACTTCACTTTCTATTACAAAAGTAAATAAAAAAACCTCCAGAGTCAGTTCTCTCTCTATTCAGAAAATATAAATTAAAGCTCGTGTCAGTTTGTTTCCTACTACAAAAATTTTAAAACCCCCTTCGGAGTCACTTCAATTTCTATCACGAAAACTGAAAAAAACCTCCAGAGTCAGTTTGCTTCCTATTACAAGAATTTTTTTAAAACTCCACACTGCTCTGGAGTTGGTACACTTTTTATTAAGAAAATTTTTTAAAAAATAATAAAAAATCTCCAGTCATTTTGCTTTCTATTACAAAAATTGAAAAAAAAAATCCGCCTCTTGGAGTCAGTTCGCCTTCAGTTAAGAAAATATTGGACACCCTCGTTTTGCAACACCCCGAGACACATTTTTCTCTGTTCCTTTTTTATCTATCTCCACGTTTCTCCTCCTGCATAAACCCGGCTGTCAAATTTGGGTGGAGATTTGTCCGCTTTCGGCGTTTTTCAAATAAACTCCCAACGCGGGGTGCAGCGCGGTGCTGCAGCGGTGCGGAGGCTCCCCCGGGCGCCGGGGCTGGCGCTTTCTGGTGACACCCTAGTTCAAAAGAGATAAAAAGACTGGAAGAAAAACAATTTTAAAAATTTTCATTTCTGGGGAGGGAGGATGGAGCAAGCGGCCTGCCCTGGCCTGGCTGGAGCGAGGAGTGGTACCTGCTGCCTGCCCTGCCCGCTGCCCCCCCGCTTCTCCCTATCCCTGCCCCATCACCTCTGCCGATGACATCCCGACCGGTTGCCATGGCGATGCCAGCTCTCCCGGCACAGGCTCAGGTGGGGATCCCTCAGGAGGGGGATGCTCATCCCGGGCGTCCCCTGCGCCCAAACCGCGCTTTGGGATCCCTTTGGGATGGGACTCCCTCACCTCGAACCAGTTGAGACCAGTCTGGGCACTGGTGCATCCTCGGGGTGAGGGGAGCCGGCGTGCGAGCGCCCGCAGAGTCACCAAAGGTCACCTGGTGCCACTTCACCGGGGTTCAGCCCTCCCCAACCCTTCCCAGGGTCTCTCCCACAGCGGGGAACGTCCTCCCAGTAAAGTCACGCGGGGATTAAATCCCGCTTTTCCCACCCAGGCCCCCCAGGAAGGAAATCGGTGGTATGGAACCAGGGCGATTCCTCAGGTGGTTCTGGGTAAAAAAACCCAATAAATTGGAAAACGGTTCCCTGCCTCAGCTGCACTGGTGACACCGGTGACGCAGGCTGAGCTCCGGGCGGGAGCAGTGCAGGGGGGCCGTGACCCTCCATCTTCTCCGAAAATCCTGGGCCTTGGGGGCGACTCTCGTGCTTCCCCAAGGAGCTGGATGTGGGACAGATGTCACCAGGAAGCTGTGGCCCTGCCCACGCCCGCCTGCCCGCCCAGGGACATGGGGGGTCACGTCTCCCTGAGCATTTTCTGCCCTTCCGCTTCCCCAGCGTTGACACTGATGTCCCCGCACGCTGCACCCGGCCACGGGGCCCTCACCCAGCCCCTTCCCCCGAGAGCAGGGGAGTGTGCACGGAGAGAGCACGGGGAGAGAGCACGGGGAGCGAGTGTGCACGGAGAGAGCACGGGGAGAGAGCACGGGGAGCGAGTGTGCACAGAGAGAGCACGGGGAGAGAGCACGGGGAGCGAGTGTGCACGGAGAGAGCACGGGGAGAGAGCACGGAAGCGAGTGTGCACGGAGAGAGCACGGGGAGAGAGCACGGAAGCGAGTGTGCACGGAGAGAGCACGGGGAGAGAGCACGGGGAGCGAGTGTGCACACAGCTGGGGATACAGGAGCGATTCGGGGCCCAGCCCGCGCTCCCCACTCCGGCGGCTCTGGCTGCCTTTGACGTCCTGAGCAGGACGAGTTCAATGCCCGCGGGTGTCACGAGTTTCCCGGGTCTCAGCTCCCGTGCAGGCTCCCTCCACAGCACCCAGGAGGGTAACGCTGTGGCAGGGTCCCACTCCGGGGGGGGCCTCCAGCCACACACAGACCCGCTGCTCCCTCAGAGTCTTTGCCTCCACCGGGGGGGCCTGCGGGTGGAGAAAGGGCGTCACTTAATTCCTGAATTCTTCATATTTTGGGGGCTCAAGAGTGGGCACCTTAGCGCTTCCCTGGCCCGTGGATCGCAGCATCCCTCCCTGTGTACTCTGGTCTCTCTTCTACCTCCTCTCTTTTACTTCCCTTGAAGCAGAATTTAAAATATTAATACAATTCTGGGGGGTGATCGGGGGGATGGACCCCCCACCTGCTTCATCCTAAAGGGACGAGGCGAGACAGAAGTTTTTGCGCCCCTTTGGTAAGACCCAGCGTCACCCCAATCTCAGTGGTTCTCCGCGTCCCCCCCCTCGCAGGTTCTTCCCGTGCACCATCACACCCTCATCAAATGATGACCCACGTCCCAAAATACATTCCACAGCCACTTCAGATTTAAATTACCTGAGAAATTTTACAGCGAAAGAGCAACGGGATAAAACAGAGCAAAAGAAAATTTGGGCTGAACACCAGGAAAAACTGCTTAGTGCTGAAATCTGTTCAGCTGTGGGATGGTTCCCCCAGGGAAGCACTTGAGTTATTTAAAACTCACCTAAATAAAAATCAGTGGGGAATAATCTTCACTCATTCCACAAGCATGAGCACCGTGCAACTGGGTAGATTTTTTTCTCCCCCCTCGCAACTATTTTTTGGGGATGAAACAGGTGAGATCGCAGCAGAACACGTGTAACCCAAACGCCTCTGCGGAGAGGTGCAGTCCTGCACAGACTGGGGCCAAAATTCATGATTAATCCAACCCTCTTTGATTAAAAAAAGAAAAAAAAACAAAAAAAACCACACGGATTTACGGATTTTTTTGAATCACCGGGACATCGGATGCGTGGAGATGTCTGACAAGCCTTGTACCTATTCAATAGCAAACAGCCAGGCAAAACGCGTGCCAAAAAGCCAGCACTGCGCTGCTAAATCAGAGGATCAAATTCAGAAATGAAGGTGATGTCAAGGATTTGCCTTCGCCGTGATTTATACCATCATTCTTGCGCTCAGGCTCCTGGAAACTTGCACCTTCTGCAGATGTGCTGGCTGATTAAAATGATGCAACGCATTCGCTAGCTGTGTAATATGATTTAAATTAAAAAGCCCATATTCTAACTGAAAATCTGCAGCCCAGCCACCGCCTCCGGTGCTTCCCACCTGCCTGGGGTGCCGGGAAGGAGCAGGGGGAGAGGCACGGGGGGACCTGGGGGGCAAGGGCCGAGCAGGGAAATGCAGCAGCACAAGGCGATCGGGTTCCAGAAGGCACATTTTATGGGGCTGAGAAGTCTACTGCATAATGGTCCGGGGAAGGAAGTATTAAAATCTTTAACCAGTTTTCAGAGACTCGATAATTAAGGTGGTGTAAGCTACAATTGCCTGGAAAAAAAACAAAGGCAAGGAATAAGATTTTTATCGCTTCAGAAGTGGCCACTCATGGGTTTGAGGTTTAAAAAAAAAAAAAAAAAAAAAAAAAAAAAGAAAGAAAAAAAAAAAGATCCCTGCAAGAAAAAGAAAATATAAAAGGCAACTGAAGAAGGGTCTGGACAGGGGCTGCGGGGATGAAGAGCAGCAGAATGTGGGAAGTCGGGGAACCTGGTGGAGGAAAGTGCTCAGCATTGTCCCAGGCCGGCCGTTCACCGCTTTAATCAGGTGCTTTAGTGGAACTTGAGCACAGGCTTAATGCTTAAGCATCTTCAGTGGAGTTGCTCTCTTTCATCAGGACCTCTGGGGAGGAAAGAATATTGGCTTAAATTAATGAGGCCTCAGAAACGGGTGAGAGAGACTGAACTGAGCGCTTTGCCCTGCCTTCTGCCAGAACGGAGCGGAGGCAGAGACGGCGGCATCCCGAGGGCAGGACACATCGTTTCCCCCTCTTGCCACGTCGGGAACAAATTCATTTCTTTGGCTGTGCCCCAGAGTGGGTGCCACGAGGGAGGGGACAGCAGCGCCGAAAACCGCATCTCTGGGAGGCGGTTGGCATCGCCCGAAACCACGAAGGGAGGGCACCCCGGGGAGCGAGCGCTCGAGCACCCCCAGGGTACTGAAAGTCCCTGCCAGAAGCAGATCGCCTTGCTCTCCTGAAGAGTGATGGCAAGGGGTGAGAAGCGGTAGGCAGCTATTTTTAGCTCTTTGAACGATATTGTAGAAAACATAATGAAAATAAGTCGAACTGGCGGGAGCGTGAGCAGCCCTAAACCGCACGGTAATACATCCCGCCAGCAAGAGGCGGGAATGTGTCTCACGTATATGTTGAAGGTAGCCATCCACTGGTGCAGAGCTTGCTGGAGGAGGCAGGAGGTGGAGTCGGGAGCATCTAACGGGGCACTGCAGAGGTCATTCGTTAACATCTTCCTTAATGACCTGGCAGAACGCGTAAACAGCATGTTAATGACCTGGCAGAGAAGATAAGCAGCTTGTCGATGAAATTCCCAATGCGCGGGGCTGCGCGTACTTCCACGGTCAGGGGGACATGAAAGAGGCCTGAGCGGCTAGAAATACGCACAGGAAACGTAATTATTTTGTTAGGGGGGAGAAAAAAAAAAAACAAAAATCATCTAATCAGATCTATCTGGGGTGAGTGATTAAAAACTTGTCAGAGGGGGGAGAGCGGCAGCCGGGAGAGGCTGCTGGGGACGGCAGCGGCGTCAGGTTGGGTTTGATATGCAGCTATGCCAGAGCTCGTCTCATCTACCTCTCCCAGGGAAAACATAAAGTGCATTTTCAGGTCACTGATCCACCAAAAGAAGGAAAAGCCCCAAAAAGGAGCAGAGGCTGGAGGAATGGTATGTAAGCCGAGATTTTAAAACACATGGATCTGTTTTCTTTGGACCGGAAGCGGCTCGGGGAAGTCACAACTGCATGCAAATATCCCACACGGTTTTAACACCAAAGGAAAAATGATTGAGGGTGGCAGAAGAACAGAAGGTGACCTCGGGCCGTACCCTACCCAAGGGGAAACTGCCGGGAGCCCGGAGGCCACGCTCCGCACCGCGCCGGCGTTGTGCCGGGGCACGCGGCTGCCCGGGGCATCGCACCTCGGCCGCTCCCGGGGCTGCTCTCCCGCTTCCCGCAGCCTTGGCCGGGGCAGCAAATCAAAGTGTTGCCGTCCCCAAGGTCAAATCTACTGTCCCTAAGGTCCATGCCCAGGGCCAGGGCCTGCGTCTGGGCCTGAGAGCGGGTCTCTGCTGCGGCTGGGAGAGGCTGGGAGACGGCTGTGCCACATCCTCACGCCGCTGCTGCAGGAGGGACCTGGAGGGAGAGGGGCTGAACTCCTTGCCCAGGGTCCCCGCAGGAATCCCAACACGTACCTACCCGCGCAAGTGCCCAGAACAAGACGGTGATCTCACGTGCATGAGCTAAGAGCTGGCTGGGTCCTGCCAGGATTTACATGGGAGGCTCCAGAGAGTCTGTGTGTACTCACAACCCTCCCGCCACAGCTCTCCCCGAGGGGAGGAGGAGCGGGGCTCCCTTTCCTGCTTCCCCACCCTGCCCTGCCCGCCCTGGCTCCCTGGCAGCCGGCCTGCGCCGGGCAGCCCACGCTGCCTCCCCGGGCGGCTGCGTGGCCCCGGGCCAGCGAGCTTCAGCACCCTGCACCCCTGAATCTCCAAGCCCGGCACCCCTGCACCCCTGCATCTCCACACTGCTGCATCCTCGCATCTTGTACCACTTCTCCCCTGCATCCCCACATCCCTGCATCCCTGCATCCCTGTACCCCTGCATCCCCCACATCCCCTTCATCCCTGCATCCCTGTATTCCCACATCCCCTGCATCCCTGAATCCCTGAATCCCTGTATCCCTGCATCCCTGCACCCCTGCACCCCACAGCCCCTCCACAACCACCCCAGCAGTCGGGAGGGGACCCCAGTTTCCCACAGGGCACCAAGGCTATAAAACCCTCCCCCTTAGGCAGATCCTGGCGTTGTGCTGCCTGCTCGAGCCCTCGCTCCCTGCCCCGCTGCGGGTTTTGCCGATGCAGCCCCGGGGAGCCCGCGGCAGCGACGTTGGAACGTTGCTTTTCCAGCCACGCTGAGACACCGACTCCTGGCACGGAGTGGGACGGGGCGAAAGGCAGAAGAGGAAAGCGGGGAAATGATGCTTTATCTCAGCAATCGCAGAAGGGATAAACTGACATCATGAGTAGTTGCACAGCAGCGTTTCTTTTGTGGGGCCGGTAATTTGTGACAGTGAACATCACTGGAAATATCTTAATTAATGTTTATTTTGATGGCTGTGTAGGTTTGGGGTGACGTGTCCCTGAGACTGGAACAGGGAGGGGGGGGCAGGGTGGCAGGAAAAAAAAGCAGATTTTTTTTTGACTTGCTGCCCAGAACCACAAAAATGCCTTTTAAAGGCTCCCTCCCTCGCCCTAACAGGCTCATCAGGAGCAGAGAAGAGATCATGGAAAGAAGAGAGATAGAAAGATAGAAATTCAGAGGAAGGGGGTGAGGGGCAAAGACATGGGAAGGAGACAGACAAACACACACAGAGCAATTTGCATGTTTTATGAGTCTTTGATTTCAGTGTATTTACAACCTCAGTGCTAACACCCTGGTGGGAAGTTCTGGAGATTACTGTATTTACCCTCTATTTTGCTTTACATCTTTATCAAGCGATCTGTCTGTCTCGCCTCCAGCCAGTCATTTAACGAGCTGCATCCACGGCAGGTACCGGCCCGGTTCAGAGGACCCCCCGTCTGCACCAGCCTCCAGCAGCCGTTCCCATACCCGGCATCCCGCCGGCATCCCGCCGGCGCTGCCCCGCCGCCCCCCGGGTGCTCGGTGCCCCTCTTGCCAAGGGTCCCCCCCACCCAGCCCTGCGAGGCGGCTGGGAGCCCTTGGGGTGCCGTGGGGTGCCGATCCGCCCCGCCAACCAGGCCCAGTGACACAGGAGGTTTTGCTGGGATGCTGCTGGAAACACAAAGATAATTGTAGGAAACAGCAGAGATGCTGGTGTCTTTTTTTTTTTTTTTTTTTTTTCCTAGAGGGATCTCATTCTTTGTTGCTGTCGTCGGTTTTGCGCAGTTTCAAACACAAGTGATGGCATTTCTGGGATCAGGCCGGGCGGTTTCTGGTTCAGCACAGGGCAAGGGGAGCCCGAGCCCACAGCATTTGGATCCTAAATGGGAGAGACGCTGAGGATGCGGGAGCTCCTGCCCCACAAAAGCGCCCCATTCTCCTCCCATTTCTTTCTTGTTTTCCTCCTCTTTGAGCCGTTTTGTTCCTGGTGAGTTCCCTGCTGTAATCAGCTGTGCCACAGAAATGGGATGGCTGGGGAGACCAGCAGCCAGAGCGGGCAGAAACACGCCTCCAGCTGCTTTGTGTTCATTCCGTATGTGAAATCAGAGAATCATGGAATCCCAGGGTGGAAGGGACCTCAAGGATCAGCTGGTCCAACCGTTCTTGGCAAAAGTCCTCTCGAGACAAGCCGGCCCAGCCCCCTGTTCAGATGAATCTTAAAAGTGTCCAGCATTGGGGAATCCACCTCTTCCCTGGAGAGATTATTCCCGTGGCTGCTTGTTCTCATGGTGAAAAATTTTCCTCTTGTGTCCAGTCAGAGTCTCCCCAGGAGTAACTCGTAGCTGTTACCCCTCGTCTTTTCCGTGGGACTCCTTGTAAGAAGGGGGTCTCCACCTTCTCTGTAGCCCCCTTGAACCGCTGGAACCTGGTGCTGCGGTCTCCCCCCAGCCTTCCCTTCTCAAGGCTGAACAAACCCGACCCTCTCAGCCTCTCCTCACAGAGCTTCCCAGTCCCTTGATCGCCTTTGGGGCCCTTCTCTGGGCCCTCTCCAGGCTGGCCACCGCTTTTTTGTGTAGCGGGGCCCAAACCTGACCACAGGATTCCAGGTGTAGCCTGATGAGCGCTGAGCAGAGTGGGATGATGACTTCTTTATCTCTGCTGGTGATGCCTTCGGTGATGCAACCTGGCACCATGTTGGCATCTAGCTCCAGAGCAACTTCTAGAAACCTCGGAGTGGGAAACATCTTTTCTACCAAGCACCTTTCTGCTGGGAGAGACAATTTTTGGCAGGAATTTCAAACCCTGGGTGGCTCTGCCATCTCACCGGAGAGTCCCTGTCACCCAGACACAGCTGTTTGCTATAGAAAGAGCATCTGGCTCGCACTGGCTTTTGCAGCACCATCCTTCCAAAAATCACGCCGTGACCCCAATTAGCACTCCGGAGAAGCAGATAATGAGTGCGTCTTCTAATGCCCTTTTCAGCCTGTTTGCTTAGTACGAGTCTTATGATCTGCCTCCCTCAATCAAGGCGCACCCATAACTCATCCCTTACTCTCCGACCCTCCGAGCACTCCGAGCTGTGATCAAGGGAAGTTTTTCCGAAGGATTTTGGCTTCTTCTCGCTCTTGGATTTCCCCCAGATAATCGTGATCTTTTTTCCTCAGCTTTAGACACCCACACGCACACAAGAAGAAGGGGTGTGCCAAGAGCAGAGCGAGGGCAGTCCTGCGCCCGGCAGCGGTTTCTCCCTGCCTGGCAGGGTGTTTTCTACCCAGGCTCTGCCGTTGGAACCACGGGAGCTGGCTCCAGTTGGCTGCAAACCCCACCAGAATCGTTTCCACTCCATAATTGGGCAAGCGCTGCTCTTCCTATCAGATCTTCAGCGCAAGCACTAACTAGTGTCTACAAGTCTTCAGTGAATAATAAGGAATATTCAAGGAAAATCTCATACTTTTTCTCATCTCCTTTCTGCCAGGAAACTCATTTTTTGGGATACCTGTGGGAAGCGAAGGCAGCTGAAGCACAGGCAGCTCACAAGCACGGGCAGTTCTTGCATGACTATTCATGGGCAATCTGCGGAATATTTGCTTAAACGCAAAGCAGATTTGGAGGAAAAAATAGGAAACCTGCAAGGCTCCAAAAGGCAGCACCGGGGGAGCGGCACAGCGAGCCTTTACCGGCGACTCCTCGCTGTAATTCTCTGCTGCTGCTAAGCCTCATCTCGGCACTACAGGAAGCTTCTCCGCCAGCTCCTTCAGCTCATTTATATTGCTCCCCCCCCACCCCCGACATTATTTAAATCTTATTCCTTAATAACTCTACAACTAAAAGCAATTAAGGAGTTCAGTGAGCAGCATCCATTTCAGTAGTGCCTCTAAAGCATGTCCAGCCCAGATAAGCCCTGCCTAGAAGGCAGTGGGAGGGCAGGGGGAGCCCGGGGGGGTGACTGGGTGGGCCAAGCCCCACACCACAGGGGGATCGAGGGGTCCCTCCTGCCCTCCCAGGTGTCCCCAAGCCTTTTGCTCAAGGGGTGAATGGGGGGCGGGGGGCATGGCCACATACCCCTTCGCCAGAAGGTGCTGCTCCTCCCATAAATGAAGCTTAAAAGAAAATAAGGAGAGAGAGAAATGTTTTTTTTTTTATTTTCCAGTGAAGCAACAGATCGAAAGCAACTGTATCCGCGAGGTAGATGATGATTACGGGCAATGACCTACCCACAGCTACTGCCGGGGAAGCAACGCGGATGAGACACGGGGGCCAAAGGGGTCCTTGGGGAGAAGGGACAGACACAGACGGGGGGGTTCAGCTGTAAAAAGACACATCCAGCTTCCCACACCGGGCAGCCCAATTGAAAACCAGTCCATCCGCAAGCCAAAACGGCAGAAGGGATGAAGCAGCGCAGACCTCAGGGACCAGGGCAGCAGGCAGGGAGCCCCGGGGCTGGAGGGGTCCCCTTCGCCATCCTCCCCCTGCCAAAGGGAGAAGCCTTTGTGCTGCCGTGGAGACCCGATATGGACACGGCCAGACGCCCAAGTGCCCTCGCCAGCACACCCCTCCAGCCCAAATTACTTTCCATTCTCTCTGACAAAGGGCTTCTGCTTGCATCTCAGCAGTAATAACCACCGAGGCAGGAGAGGTAACCTCTTCCCACGGCATTTTAATGAAGAAAACACCCACTGAGATGCAAACGGCAGGCGCAGCTCGCTGCTGCCTGACGATCCTCCTGCCGCCTCGCCTCATGCAGGGATGCGGCTAACCGCCCTGCCGCAGCCGCACGCAGCTCCCCGGCGGCGCGGCCACGCGGAGAGGGGGCTGCACGCCCGGCGTGGCGGGGCTTTCGACGCCCCAGAGCAGGGCACCCCCAAAACAGGGCACGGGCGGGAGGGCAGCAGGCGGCAGCGCCCGAAAAGAGGGGAGGGAAGCTGCATAAATGAGCGGGAGGCAATTTTCCACTCATCTTCTAATCACCCGCTGCACGCGCTGCTCCGCAAAGCTAATAACAAAGCAGGGTGGTTTTAGTCTGTAAGCGTGCTTAAACAAAAGAGAGACCGGGCTTTTAATGTCAACACATCCCTAATTGCCAGGGAGCGGGTACCTGATCCGGAGAAGCCAAGGCCAGCTTTCTAGTGACGGTTGCGCGCCCCGGGCAGGACCAGCCCCGCAGTGCAGTGCCAAGCACCCAGGGCTGGACCCTGCCCTCCCCCTGGTACCCGCAGCCCTCCCTGGGCCTGGCTTATCAGCCCACGCTGGTCTGGGCTGCTTTTCTTCCACAGCTCAGTCTCCAGAATTACTCCCACCTGCCTCCATTCCCACCCGCGCCGAGGTGCCGGCTGCTGCGCTAAGCAACCTTTGCTGAGGGGGAAACGCCATGAATTTTATTTCCCCTGGGGATCCATCCCCTGGGAACTCCATCCTGAGAGCTGGAGGCCTGCTCCAAGCCTCACGAGGATTCCTGACACGGCTCGGGTGTGTCATACGCAGCTGCAGTGGCGCGCGGGGGGGTTGTGCTGTGCTGGTGGTGCTTCGGAGGACTCTAAAGAGGAGACGGGGAAGGTGTCTGGTGCCAACGTGACCCCACCGCTCCCTGGGAACCGCTGGCGTTTCCCCGCAGCTCCCGCAGCCTCGGCAGACCCCAGCTCAGCAAACCCACTGCTCCTGATGATGGGTAAAGCTGACTTGTCTCCAAACCCAGCCAGCAGCTCTGATGCCACCCTTCAGTATTGTCTGCAGAAGAATTAAATAAAAATGAGAATGATTTATTGAAACGTTCCAATTTGCACTGGAAATACAAAGGATGTTTCCTCCCGGAAATGTGGTTTGCAGCTGGAGCTTTCTTTAACTGAAAAAAAAAGTATGAAAGAAAACATTTTTTGGGAAAAAAAACCCCAACCTGACAGCCCAAAATATCTGTTGGAAAAACCATTGCTGGGAAGTTTGGAAAACCCCACTAACAACAAACACCACGAAGGCTGCCAAACACTCGGGTTAGAGCTGGCAAATCCACTTCTGGCAGAAATTCAGCCCCGGCAGAGGGGCCGGGGAGCAGGAGCCTGCCCATGCCCCCTCCCCAGGGTGCCCAGCGCCCAAGGTGGGCTCACCCCCAAAACGTAGCTGCTGCACCCAGGACGCCTGGGTCCTCTCAGTGCCGTCCCCACATCACTCCATCCAGCCGACTGCGGTCACCTCACTGTCAGTACAAACGAGAAGAAAAGCTAGGTTGACCAAAACGCAGAACATTTGGCTCAAAGCTGATCCACCCTCAGCTCTTCTGCACAACCGAGGAGGGGAAGCGAAACGCCACGAGCACGCCAAGTCCTTCCTGGCAAAACCAGACCCGTGTTGCAGCATCACCAGGGCTGGCACTGTCTCCCCAACGACTCCCTCTGCAATTTACCTTTTTTTAGGGAAAATCCAGGCTGTCAGAGCGCTTTCCCGGCCGCAGCTGGGGAGCGTGGCCCCGAGACTCCCCGCGGCGGAGAGATGCGGCTCCCGCAGAGGAGCCCAGACGGGTGAGGCTCGGTCCTGTCAAAACATTTCAGAATAATAGTCATAAAGCACAGCCAGATCAAAACAAGTTAAAACAGAGCCGCCAAGGTCTGGTCACCTCATAAACCACAGATAAAGCCAGAAAGGCCTCGCTAGAGCAGGTTTGATCTTTCTCCCTTCCTGTATCTCTTTCATAAACATCTTTGGGAGCCACAGGAGAAGAGTCTTATTGATGAAGTCCGAAAACTAACATCCTATGGGTGCTGGGAGAGACCAGCTAACTATCCCACGCTTAATCCTCCCTGTCCACGGCAGCACCAGCCTCAGCAAATCCTGCCAGCTCTGCAGAACCGCTGGCCATCCGGCCCCAAGGACTCCTCTGTTTACTTTAAGCTGATTCCTGTCAAGCTCCTCACTTAAGAAGAGAGAAAAATTGAAAAAAAAAGAGGCCCTTGGGCCACCCCTTTTCCTCTCAGCTGTGTGACCTCGGCGGGGTGTTGCCCGAAGGAGCAGGAGGCAGCAGGAGAAGCATCTCAAGGGCTGTTTTCAAGTCCGAGCTGCTTTTTCAAAGCCTCTTCTACCTTCTGCTATTGTTGTGCCGCTGCTCCGAGCAGCTGTTAAAGAAGGAGCATCCCTTGTGGCCAGCCCAGCTCCTCTTCGGCGAGGCTGAAGCTGTGGAGCAGAGCCCTGAGAAGCACAACACCCACCCCCTGAATTTCCAGGCCACTTCGCTCATGCGCCGTTTGGGACAGAGACTTGTAAAGTCTCCAGCTTTAGATGCTCCAGGAGGAAAGCGGGGTGAGCACCGAGACCCGGCAGGGATGGAGTTGTCCCCACACAGCCCCGCTCCCTTGCTCAAGCCTGGCTGCCCCGTGGCAGCTCGCCCGGGCTGGGGCCGGTCTGTCCACACCCGGCCGTGCTGTAATGCGAGTGCAATTAGTGTAATTAAGCTCAGCTCTTGGAAGACGTTTTTGAGCAGAGAGGTTGCTGTGTAACAGTTGGGTTTTCTAAAAGCTTTCGACAAGGTCACTCAGCAGAGGCTGGTGAGGCAAGAGAGCTGCCCCAGGTTAAATGAGAAGGTCTTGCAGATTAATCACTGGTTAAAGGCAGCAGGCAAGGATTTTGCCTGTTCCGGCGTGGAGAGGACTTTCAGCAAGGTCCCGCGAGAGCCTGGCCAGGGACCTCCACTGCTCCACTCCCAGAAACGATGCGGGAGAGGGGAGAGCGCAGCGAAGCTTGTACATGGCACCAAATTATTCAGGCAGCCAAATCTAATGCTGACAACTGAAGAATTGCAGAGAAATGGAATGATCGTGCAGAAGAGGGCAATAAAATGGCAGATGAACTTCACTATTCATAATTGCAAAGTAATGAACATGAAAAGCAATACCCCCACCGTACACGCACAGCGACGGGCTCTGTATCAGCAATTACTGGTCTTTAAAGAGATCTTGGAGACATTGCAGAGAGCTCTTTGAAGACATCCTTTCAACGATTAGTGAGAGTCAAAAAAAGGCAAGCGGAATATTAAGAACTCATAGAGCCAGAAGAGAGAACAAAAGAGAAAATGTCATTTTTCCTTCATCTGGAGCTGCGGAGCTCCTGCTGCTCGGCTCCAACTGACCCATGCCATAAAAAGAAGAGATGGCGCAGCAAAGCATTGCAACCCTGATCAAAGGTCTGGGATAGCACCTGTATGGAGAGAGTTAAAACCAGGACCCCGCAGTCGGGAGAAGAAGATGAAAAGACAAATAGCTTAAAATTATAGAGGTTTACAAAAGAGCGAATGGAAAAATTGACAACGCAATTCTCAGACAACAGCTCTAATGCAAAGCAGTAGAAATACTTTTCCCACAAAGTGGCTTCATTGAATTGTGGGACTTGTCACCACCCTGATGGCTCCCTGGGATCCGCTCAGCAGCCTGAAATTGGGCAGCAAGAAAAAACGGGATCAGCTCAGAGAAATCCTGCTGGGGCTCGGGCCGTGCTGGTGCTCGCACTGAGCAATGAACCTGACTCGAGAGTTTTTGTGGCGCCGTTCCCTGCCCCGGCAGAGCCCTTTGATGTGCCATGTCTGTTTGACCATCGCAATCAAACAACACGTCGAGGTCCGGGAGACAAGAAAGTCACGTCCCACGAGTTCTGCACGGCTTTTCATCAAAGGTGGGCAGCTTACGGGTGAGGGAAAGAAAAGTGAGGAGGATCAAGCTGGGCACCGCGGATGAGTCCTTCACCTGGAACCTCCTGAGAAATTTCTTCAGATTTCTAGGGATCCACATGTAAACAGTCTCTAGAGTTGTTTGTTGGTTTTTTTTTCTGGAGCTGTGAATTTGGGGAGGGGGTGTTCCTCTTTAACCTTCACCTAGATCCTTTCTTGCAACGCCACACTGGTTTTTAGGAATTTTCCAGGAAATCTCCAGTCTAAAGCCTTCCTATGTTTAACACAGGTCTGTCTATGACTTGTGTCTAGAATATTTCCACAAATATTCAAGGGCTTCGTAGGACTTCCCCGATCTGGAACATTTCAAGGAATTCCCTAGAGTTTCACTGACCACCCTCCATCTAGAAACTTTCCAGGAATTTTCCAGTTTTAGAGGGAGTTCAGGGGTTTTCTGGTATTTCCTTATCTACAACCTGTCTAGGAGCATCCCAATGCATTTCAAGAATGCCACAAGGGCTCTCAGGAAATTCCTCGGTCTAGAATCTTTATAAAATTCTCCAAATACTTTTCAGAAACTTCCCCATCTAGGGAACCCTCAGTCTAGGATTTTTCTCAGACTTTTCCACTGCTTCCTAGAAACTCCTCAGATGACGACCTTTCCAGCAATTTTCCTGGTGATTTCTAATAATTTTCTTTCTGCTTTCCAGGACATTTTCACCTGCGCTTCAGCAACACCTTCAATGTTCCAAGAGAATTTCCAAAGGTTTCTTTAGGATTTTACCCCTGTTTTCCGGGAGTTTTCCCAAGCCCTCTGATTTCTGCAGCGTGCCCCTTGGGGTACAAACCTCCCAAGACCACCTGAGTCAGCGCAGGGGAAGGGAAGTCTCCCATTGCTATCCCACCCCTTTGAGCCATCCCGATGTCCAGATGGAGAATAAAGGTGCAGCATCCCAGAACCTGGCCACGGTGACGCAGAATTACTCCACGGGTGTCAGTGCAGCCCCACCAGCTCTGCATGATGTGCGTGTCTGTGGCACACAGAGGGGTTCAGCCCACAAGCCCCACAGAGCTGGGAGGGAGCAGGGGGAGCATCTCTGCAGCATCCACAACCTCCGCTTGAAGATGGGGTTTGCTCCCCACCTGCCCAAGCAGGGCGGTGAGGCAGGTGGGTGCTCTCTGGGACCTCCCCTGCACGTCCCCAGAGGCTGTGCCGGAGCGAGCAGCCCAGCCCTAGTTCCCCACTGGGTCCGAGGAGGCCGATCTGTCACTGTCAGGCCGCGAGCTGTATTCTGGGATGCGAGCCACTCTTCCGCTCCTTCCCTCATTCATCACCGCCAATTAGCGGGGCGCACATGGTCTGCAGGCGCGGGGGTGCTGCGGCAGCCAGCGCTGTCACAGGCGCATGTGGCCAGATGCAAGAAGAGAAGGAAAAAACCAAGTTGTGAGCAAGGCAAGATAAATTGCAATGCTAAGCGCCCGGATTACTGTAGAACACCTCCCAGCCCAGCTGCTCTCGCTGCTCCTGATGCCGTCTGCAGGGTCACCATGGTCAGCCCCCTGCTGAGGTCCCTGGAGGGGCTCAGGGCTCTTCACAAGCCCCCTCTGAGTAGCCTGGAAGCTCAACTCGGGGTTCCTGCTTCAACAAACTCAGCAATCACTGAACCAAGCACCCCCTTGCTTTGCAGCTTTGCTGCAGAACGAGCATCCTCCATGGACTCCTCGGGGAGCTGGAGGGCCACCCAGGGTCCTGACACCCACCCTGGCGTGAGGTGACTAACGAGCTCTGCACAACGCGGACAGGAGGAGCGGGATGCGCAGGAGCGGGAAGCTCTCCCCCAGAGCAGACCCTGGGGTGCCCACAGCCCCCCCCTGCCCAAGGGCTTTGTTGCCCATGAACGGCCCTTTATGGGCATGGAGCAGGAGCGCTGGGGAAAGCGGGGTGCTGCACCCCCAGCATCAGTTTTGGGGACCCCTCTGTGCGCACGAGCAGGGTCCTGCCACCGTCCCCCATCCAGCTGCACCCTGCCTGGCCGCTGACTCACGCTGGGTGGGATGGGTGTGCCTCTTCGGCAAATATTTTCTGGAATGAAATAGCCGAGGCCATATTTACTCTGTTTATCTTTCTGACATTATTTATTTCCTACCTGTCGATGGGAGGCTGGGGGACTGTCAGCACCGGGACGGGGCTGAGTGCGTCGCTGGTGCCGTGTTGACTTTGGCAGAGGAAAGGAGAACCCCGGCCAACATGCACAGGGCAGGATGAAAAGTGCCTCCATGGTGTGCAGCGAGGATGAGGAGGCGAGGAAGAGCTGTGGCATCGAGGGGAGGGAGAGCTGGGTCCAGTTCTCCTCAGAGAGGGGCTGCTGGGCTGCAGGGAGAGCACGTGGGCAACGAACAAGGGGCAAGATGGAGAAATTGGTCCTGTCGTCCCGTTTTGCAGGAATTGGGGTTGCGATGCCCCGGGGAGCACAGGCAGGAGCAAGGGCTGGGGCAGCAGAAAGCTTCTCTCCTCCCACCCCCCTGCAGCCAAGTGCTTCGCAGCGATCCCCAAAGGGCAGCAGGGCCAGGGGTGGACGGGGGGCAAACGTGGTGCTTTCCTCCTCCACCTTCCTCCTCCTCCTCCTTACCCACCACCGGACCTGCAGTCTGGGCTTTCTGTTGACAATAACCCCCTCCATTGTAAAGCCCAAAGGACCCCGAAAGCAGCACCGGCTCCCTGACCTTGGAGAAGAGCCACCCTCCCGTGCCTGGGGGTTTTGGATAAGCTGCTGGGGACACAGGCGGGGGGTGACACCCACAGCTGGGGCTGGGCCGGCTCAGGCAGAGGGGTGCTGCACCCACAGGACAGACCTGGAGGCACCTGGTTGTGCAAGAGGCGGCTTAGAGAGGAACTGGAGGATTTGGATCCTGTTTCTTGGTTAATTCCCCTGACATCCGATCCCCGGGGAGGAAGAGAGGATTCCTCTGCCCCCATCAGAAGAGACTTAAGACCTAAAACCGGCGACTAAGCAGGGCTGAAGCATCTGCGTGACGAGCTCTGAGCCTTTCCCAGAGCCCTGACACTGGGGGTGATGCCTCGGGCTGGGGGTGCAGGATTAGGGTGGTCTCCTGGGGTGATGCACAGCCCCAGCACTGCCTGGGTGAGGGGGGACGGGGGGGACAGTCACTGGTGGCCACCCAGCCCTGCTGCTGCCAGGAAACACCCAGCTGTTTAGGAGAGCGGATTTCTAATGAAGCTGAGATCACGTTGCTCTTTAACTTAAGCTAAGGCCATTTTCTCTCTAAATCCTTCCTAATTCCTCTCAGATATTAATTATAGCATATCGTACCCAAGCCCCGGGAACGGTAGCTCTTCCCGACATCCCATGCCGAGTGTTTTCCCTGAGGCCCTGTTTGCAGCCAACACTCCTCGGGCTAAATAAGTCCCTGGCCTAATGTGCTGACTTAAATTAGATTTGGACCCTCCATCCCTTCTCTGCCGCTTTCTTCTCATTTCCCTAAACATGCCTCACAGAGCAAACAGAAGGGATTTGGAGAGACAGAGCTGGCTGCCTTCTCCAGCTCGCTTGGAGCGCGGGATAGGGGCTTTGCCAGGGGTCCCTCTCCCAGGACCAGCCCCTTGCTGCTGGCAGAACAGCGTGTGACGCAGCTCTGGTGTCACCGCTGCCACCCCGGGGGGCTCGGATGGGCTTTGCGGTCCTTGCTGCAGGGCTGGGGAGGCTGCAGGGAGGCTGTTGTCAGGGCCCTGGGGCACTGTGGGGCTGTCAGCCCTGAGCAGCCTCACCTGGGGCTCCCCCACACCTGCCCCCCGACTCCATTTAAGCCCAGCCTGGAGCCCTCAGCCTCTTCCCCGTCTTGGTGCAGGCATGCCTGTCTCTAGCCCTGCCTCTAGGATGGACCGTCTCTGGGGTGGGACGGTGGATGCCTGCTGTGGCTTGTCCCCAGCTCCAGGGAGACTTCACGGGTGGGCAGGAGGGAGGTGGGCTGCGCACCCCCCGCGGCAGGGGTGGCTTACGGGGGGGACCCTGCAGCGGTGAGCTCAGCTGGGGGTTTCGTGCTGACATTTGAGCTGAATATCGCTTTCATGCAATTGCAGTTTCAAGAGAAAGAAGGGAGCACTTGCTCAGCCTCTCTACAAACAACTCGTGCCCTGTGGGCCCTGGAGAGCGTCCCTCGCACCAGCTCTCCGGGCAGGGCGGCTCTCCCCTGGCCTGTGCACAGCTCCGGTGGCAGGGAGAGCACCCAAGGGTGCTGGGAACCCTCCACAGCCCAAGTGACGGACAGCTGGTACATCCACCGTGCCCAGGGTGGGAGATTTGGGGCTGTCATCGCTTCTCTGCTGCATACACAGATGTGCCGCCTGTTTTGCTGGGGGGGGGGTGTGAGGATACATGTGGTGAGCAGAGCAGAAGCTGTTATTGCAGAGCCACTTCCCCGAGCAAACACAAAGACCCTCGGCAGTGCCCTTTGCCCGCAGCCGGTGACCTGTGGGCAGCACATCGCGGCGGCCTGGGCTTTGCAGAGAGCTCTGGGCTGCAGATCCCTCCTCGGGCTGTGATTTATGGTCATCTCGGCCTTGAGCAGGCAGAGACCATCTGCCTGACTGCCCATGGAGCCTGGCCTCACCTCGCCACCCTGCTGGGACAGGGCTGGGGTGAAGGGCTGCCTCCAGGCAGGCTGGAAGGTATGAATCAAACCCTCAGAAATGCCCTTAAAAACCCCACGGCTTGTGGGGGGGAGCCCCAGGGCCTCCCCCAGGCAGGTGGATACGTGGTCATGCAAGAGAGCTGGGGGTCTGACAGGGGCTGCCTGGCCCCTCTCCTACCCTTGGGGATCAGAAGGGTTTTGGGGTGCCCTCAAAGTGGGGGGAGAAGTATGGAGGCATGGCCATACCCCACGCTCCCCGCAGCACCCTCCCGAGGCATTCCTGAGCAGCTAACCTTGCTCACCTTTGCCCTCCCCTCTCTTCTCCTGGGGAGTGCTTTATTTTCAACAGGGGGTTAGTTATAGATTATTTTTTTATCTGTTAATGTTTATGCCACTCTGTGCCCAAGTTGGGAAGGGCAGGTCAGAGGCAACTCCTGGCAGGCGAGTCCCGTCCTGCCTTCCCCCAGCACCCCCTTGCCCCATCCTCCCCTCTCCAGCACCCAGGTTTGGGGTGAGACCCCCTGGCCAGGCAGAAATTGCCAACTGGTTGGAAACAAGCAGCTGGTTCCCTCTCCTCCAGGTTTTACCGTGTCCTGGCTGGTTTTGGCCAGGTTTGGGAGGGGAGGGTCTCCTGCCAGCCTGCCCACCCCGCTGCTGTGCCCATGCCCTGTCCCTGGGCTGAGGGTGGCAACTGGGGATGGCCTTACCCCTACCCAGGCAGCTCCCGGGGTTTGCTCAGGGCAGAATCCCTTTCCCCACGGGCTCCCATGGGTGCGCCCAGACTGCCCCCTCCTCACATCGCCCTTGCAGCCTGCCCAACCCCTCATTGCTCATTAACCAACTCTCGCACCAAAGAATAATGAGTCGTAAATCACGTCAGCAATCTGCCTGGACTTTAAACATCAGCCCTTGGCGGAGGTGCCCAGGAATCCCGTGATGGGAAGGGGGAGAGTCCCCTGAACATCCCAACCCGGCCTCCTCCGGGCTGGTTTTCCTTGGACTTTTGCATCTTGCAGGCTCTGACTTAATCTTGGAGCAAACAGTCGCCAGAGATAAGGAGGCCGGGTGACCTGCCAAGCCCCTCTCCCTCCAACCCACACATCACCTTTGTTTTCCCTCTGCCAAGCCCTGCAGGTGTTTGCTCTGAGACCAGCCCCATCGCCCCGGGATGCCGGAGCAGCCAAAGTCTCCGTTGGCTGAGTGGGACCGGCACTCCCAGCTCCATCCTGGTTATCTGTACCATGCCCTCGGCGCTGCCAGCTGCCCCTTGCCACGACCATGGGCTCTTTCCCTGGATTTACCCCAGGCCAGCCCAGCTGCAGCATCCGAGCATTTGCGGCCGGGGCAAACATGGGGGGAGAAACATGTTCTCTTCTACCCCGAGCGATGAAATCTCTTTCATCTCCTCCTTTACCTCATGCTTGGCACGGGCTCCACCAGCTCAGGGCCTCGCCGCAGCCCTGCCGACGTGGGGTAACTCGTTAAACCATGATAACGCCATCGCACCATTTCCTCCCTGGTGCTGGCAGAGCTTCCACGGGCACCCGTGACTCAGTCAAATAAAAGGGGTGAGGTAAAACAGGGGGGTGGTACTGGTCATAAACCAGCCAACACCTCCCTCGCATGTAAGAAAGATGGAAACCGGCGGGATTTCAGAGACTTTCATTGAAATGGAGGGGGACGGAACAGGAATTTGTTTCTTGGGGTGAAACAGGGCAAAATGAAGTCTCCACTTGAGATTTTAATTTTTGAATTTTCTCTTTCTCCACCCAAACTCTTCCTTGTCAGGACTGACACAACGGAGGTGTCAACATCAGTCTCTGTCTGACACGGGGTGCAGAGGACTGTGTGTGGCAGCCCTGCAGAGGATGGACTTGTTTAACATCACCCTTGGGGCATCGCCCCTTCAATCAATGTCCTCTCCCGGGGCAGCCCATGGGGACCTTCTCCCACCGTGCTCTTGCACGAGGGGCTCCTGCACGCCCTGTCCCACCGGGAACCACAGCTGCAGCCCACAGAGCTTGCTGTAGACATCAGCCCTGTGAAACAAGCTGCTTTCCTAAATTACAACAGCTAGAAAAATTGCTGCGACCCCTGAGAGGGCAGAGAAAGCGGCCTGGGGCTGGGGACTGCGGGTTTCCCCCTTTCCACAGCTCAGGGGTGAGGTTTGCGGTGCTCTCCCCTTTGCTGCCCTGCGGCAAGGCGCTGCCTGCTCCCATTGCGTCCGTGTGAGACAACGGTGAAATTTTGAGGAGTGTCCCAGCACTGCTGGGATGGGGTAGGCACGAGCACCTGAGCAAGAGGTATTTTTCCAGGGCACCAAAGTCCCAGGAGCTGCAGGATGGGAGGGGCCGCATCCTCCCCAGCTGCACCCACCCCGTGCAGGAGCAGAGTCCAGTTGTGCACATGCAGCAGCGCTGCACCAAAATAAACCCAGTCCCACGTAAGCCCTGCAGGGGTTCCTGGGGCCAGGGCACGGCCACTGCGGCCACTTCCCCGCTCACGGAGTGCTCGCGTTCCTGCGGGGCAGTTTGATCAGCTTTACAGACGTGTGAATCTCCCCGACGTGGGGTCTCCCCCGCGGGTCGGGACCCTGTCAGCAGCGGCGCGGGAAGGACGGCTGCGCTAAATCGTGCGTCCCCACCACACATGCTGCTCCGCTCCTCGCCCCTTCCCTCCCCAGCCCCGCGCAGTCTCTGGGCCACCCGGCCACCCCCTCCCAACTGGGCCTGCCCAAGTGCTTCCAGACACGGTTCAGGGCCCCGGGTGCTTCCCTGGTTCCCCCACCAGCAGCGCTGCAAAGATGGGAAAACAAGACCCTGGCCTGGCTCTGCCTCAGTGGCCAGTCCTTGCTGCCGAGCCAGGATCCTGCCCGCAGTGCCAGAGCCCGCCCGCTGCCCTGCCACCAGCAAATCATCTTTCTCTCCCCCACTAAAAATCCCTTTTCCAGAGGAACTTTGTGAAGCACCTCAAGTCCTTGGGTTCACCTGTCTGTTTATAGCGACTTTGTCCCCTAATTAATCTTTCTGGGAATCCTCTGCGGATCCCCTTTACGCTGGGGACGGGACTTTTTGGCTATGGCTCCAGATTTCTCTGGATTAGCAATTAAGACATCTTTTCTCACTCTATATCCAACAGAGAGAACTTCTGCTAGACCCATTACTGGTTTCACACAGCCTCGCTCTTTGTATGGGAGATATCTCCTCTGTAGTATTTTCCTCAAGCTTTCCCTGAGGTATTTTTTTAGGGACCACAAGCTTAATTAAAACGTTATTCGTGATATCTTTAGCACCTAGTAACGCCTCAAAGACTCTGTAATCCCTCTCTGAAAAGTCATGGGAGCAGAATACCAAACGGCTTCAATGTTGGCTTGACAGTCGTCAAGAAGTGCAGCTGAAATTACCATTTCCTGGCTCGATCCACCTGACGCGATGTGCCAGCGTCGGTCCTGCTTCAGCGGTGCTGCTGGGGCAGAACTTCCCCCTGTGGATCCGTGCAGGAGGATCCTTGAGCCCCCCCAGCCCCATCCTCAGGGTCTCAGCTGCTTCCCCTGGGCCAGGGCTCCCCTCGTCCCTCTCCATCCAAATCCAGCCGCAGAGCTGGGCAGCGAGCACACGGTATCTCAAAAAAAAAAACCCAACCGAAAAGGAGTGGGGAAAGGGAAAGTAATTGCAGAGAAGGGCTCAGGACAATCAAAACGTGCTCTCCCCAGATTTTCCATAAGCTTTTGTTTCAGTCATGCTGGCCTTTTATTTTTAAATAAATTTTCCCATCATTAACTTTAATCTCAGGATTTTTGAAACAGAAGGGAACTAAACAATCAGTAAATGGGAGAGTTTTTCTCTTTTTTGCAGTGAAAAAAAGAAAAAAGTGCTGATCCGTTCATGACAAAGGTGATGAATCAGCATTTTTAATAGGATTTTTTTTTTTTTTCCCTTGGCCAGTTCCCAGCCCGATCTATTTAGTCTAGCAGCTGATCTGCTTCATCCTTCTGGAGTCCTGGAGGAGGTTGGCTGTCCCGGTTGCTCTCTGACGTGCCGGTGATTTCGGGAGCCCTCTTTGGCAGCAGCAGCTCCCTCGCTCCTGCCCGCGGCTGGGCTGCCTGGCCTCGCCATTGCACGTACGTTCCCTCTGAAGGAGTCTGGTGCAGAGAAATCCTCTCTCTCTCCTCTGCAGTGTCCTTCCCTCCTTCGTTTTTCTTTTATTGCCTGTGGGTTTCTCGTGGCTGCACGAATTCCCTCGCAGCCTTTCCTCCCTCTGATGTGCTAGAGGACTTTGTTCCCTACCCTTGCCTCAGTCTCACCGTATCCCCCCTAAGCCACATCTTACAACTGACCTACCATATTTTCTGCTCCTTTCTCTTGCCTTCAGGCAAGCTGGGTTCTCGATGCTGAAAGAAGCCTTTTAGCTCACGTCCCCGTAGGCTCCTTGCCTTTCGCATCCCTTCTCTGCCGGTGGAGCTCCAGGGCCGCACTCCCCCCTCTCTGGCTGAGCTCGGGCTTCCCGTGTCCTCCCCGCCAGCACTCAAGGTCTCTGCCTTTCCCCAAGCACCGTGTCTCTGGGCACTCCTGCCTGCACTCTGCTCCAAGCGCTGCCACCACCACCAAAAGCCGCTGCCGAGATCCTGCCTGAGGGATTTCTGCAACTGGGATGGTCGCAGTTCATCCCCGTTAGAGCGTGGGGCCACGCTTGGAGGGATGCTGGTGAGGGGGAAGGGGGTTCCCCTAGAGGATCCCATCCAGGACCCGCAGCCCCCCTCGGGTTCCCCATCACCCCAGCCCGCTCAGGCATCAGCCTCGAGTGATGCAGCAAAGGGTTTAGAAAACAAGGTGAGCACGTCAGATGTGGGGACACGGAGATTTTCCTGCCTCACTGGAGATTCTACTCCTAAGGACACTGGCTCTGAGGAAGGATTTCTGTGCAGAAGGGGCTGTTGGGCGTTGGAATGGGCTGCCCAGGGCAGGGGGGAGTCCCCGGGATCCCTGGAGGGGTTGAAGAGTCGGGCTGAGCCAGCGCTGAGGGATCTGGGGGAGTTGGGAACGGTCAGGGGGAGGGTCATGGTTGGGCTGGAGGAGCTGCAGGGGCTTTTCCAACCCGGATGGTTCTGGGATTCTGTGACACACGCTGCCCTAATGAGGGGGGGTCTGGGAGCAGGAGCTGTGGGGGAGACACCTTCACACACACCCAGGGCGATGCTCTGCGGAGCCAGCACCCGCTCCGGGATGGTGCCCCCATCTCCTCCCAGGGTGGAGAGGGGCTGACGCTGGGCGGCATCCGAACACGCAGCCTCAATATATCAGGAGAAGCAAAGAGACCCCCGGGGTCCCGGCCCTTTCAACAGCCAGATGCAAAATACCCACTCCCGTTACCCAGGTACTTACTCATTTCCAGTTGATTGAAACATAAATACATGTCCTCAGCCTGATGAATCGCTTCTGCTCTGTGCGGCATTTACCTTTGAGGGGGAGTGAAAAAGAGAGGAAATGGTTTCCTATGTGCTTTCCACCCAGCCCACTGCACGGAGAGAGCACAGAGCACATGGAAAACATCATTGCTCTGCGGATAAGATACCGATTCGCCTTCTAGACCTGCTGGTATGGTCTTAGGAAAGTCATTTATTTCATCCCTTTCTACCTCAGCTTTTCTTTTCACCATTTGTCCTTTCTATTTAGATTTTAAACACTTGAGGCTGGTTTTAACCATTTCTTGCTTGTTGGAGCATTGTTTAATAGCCCTTGTGCCAAAGAGGCAATGAAGACATGACAGAAAAACCCAGCTGTGAAGAAAAACCACCAGGACCCTCCAGCACTGTTGAGACCTTTTTCCTCCCCACGGCCCCAGCACAGAAACACATGCTCCTGCCCCAAAACGCTCTGCCCCGGTGACCCCGGGGAGGGAGGTGACGAGCCTGGAGTGCGTTGGGGTGATGAGAGGGACCCTGGCAGGAGAGGGCACGGCCGCCACGATGCTCAGCCCTTTAGTGGGGCTGAATTCCTAGATAACCCCAGGCAGATATACGGCCGGGCTGGAGGGACCTGCCCTCCCTGCTTTGGTGAATTAAAGCAGCCCTGGCAGCTGAAGCACCGGGACATAAATTAGTGATGGAGATCAGAGATAGGAGCCAGCCCTTGGCTCGAAGGGGTCCGGAGCAGAGCGCTGTGGGAGCTGTGGGTGCCCGTCCCCGAAGCGGCAGCAGCGTGGGGATGCTCTTTGCCTGCCCAAAAGCAGCGAATTCCTCGGCGGGCTGGGCGCTCGCTCCCCCACCAGGCATGAGGGGATCGTTAATACCTGCTGACACCGAGGTCACGGGTCAGGCACCAAACCGACCCGCCGAGCTGGGGGAAGTGGCCTTTGCAGTGACACGCAGCCGCCCGAGGCACCGCCACCACGCTGGGTGGGGGTGGACTGCCCGGGCTGGGGCCCCGGGACCCCCAGTGCTGGGCTCGGGGTGGTCCCTAGGTGCCAGGCAGGCTCCTGGGGAGGGATACAACCTGCAGACCTTGGAGAAAAGCAAACCGTGTCTGCCTTTTCTTAGAGGCCAGGCAACAAGGAGGTAAATGTTTCCTCTGCACACACATACACCCTTTTTCCCTCTCCTTTCCTTACTCGCACGCGTCTCTCCTTTGCTAAAACCTTCAACCTTATAGCCAGAAATTTTTCACCACAAGAAACTGTGTGAAAAAAATGAAACAAGAAAGCACCTTCAGCCTCTGCCCAGATGTGCTGCTGGCTGGCCAGAGCGCTGAGCTCAGCTCGTCCCGGGTATCACCCGGGGTATCGCCTGGGGCTGCTCAGGTCACCCCACAAGTGTGTGCTTCCCTGAAGGTGTCGGGGCGTTTCTGCAATGGGAGAAGCTCCAAGGTCCAGGCAGAGACCCTGCAGGCAAAGGCAGCCTCACGGCTTCGGAGGAGGCAAGTGGGGCTGTAAAACCCCCCTCCCGCCGATGGGATCCCCCCGCACCTCCCGCGTCACCCCGGCTGGCAGCGCGTTAATAACCCTGGCGCCAGGCTCGGGCGAGCGCGTGGGTCACTAATGAGCCCCGGCGCTCATTAGCCCCAGCTGCGGGGCTGGGGCCACGCTCCCGGTCACTGTCAGCAGATGTGGCGGGGGGGGCTGTTCGATTAGGGGACCCCGTCCAGCCCCTGTTCCTGCCCATCACCCCATAATAGATGAGATGTGAAATAAAAGTGTTTGGGGCTTCTCCAGCACCCCCCATTATCATCCGGGGGCAGGAGAACCCACATTTATCTACCAGCATCCCCGAGCGCTCCCGCTTCTGAGCTGGGCCATAGCAAGGACCCGAGTTATTTACCTGGCCGGAGTGATGAATGTCGCTATAATGAACCCAAAATGGAACAGGGTAAAGATTAAAACCAGCCCCCACCTCCCCCAGGCCCGGCCAGGCTCCCCAGCATTATTTTCTTGAGTGCATGAAGCCCAGATAAGAACAAGTTAAATTTATCTTCAAAGAACCCCCAAAAGCGACTCTCTCTTAACCCCCTGCTCACCGCCTCCCTCCTCGCCCGTATAAATCTTCCCCTTATCTGAACTTCCAAGGAGCGGGTCTGGGCGGGGGAAGAAGCGGGAACACAGCGGACTTTTTTAAGCCAAAAAAATCTCTGGTTCGTATTAAAGAGGCAGGATAAAAGAGCGCGAAGGGTCCCGCTGTGAGCATAAATAATGCAGGATGGGCCCTTTGCAGAGATTTATACCGGGCGGTTTTCACAGAGAGAGAGACAAAGCCCAAAACAACAACAAGGGAGGCGCGAGGGAGGTTTGTCCCCCATGAAGGGGAACGGGTGGCTGCGGTGAGGGCAGGCAGCACGGGCAGCACGGGCAGCGCGGGCAGGAGACACTGCAGCGGGCAGCTGGGCAAGGGGGTCTGCAGGTGGGGTGGGGAGCCTGCGGCGCTGGGCGCGGGCACAGCACCATGTGCTGACACTGTCCTGCAGGGAGGAGGGACTGGGCGGGGGGAAAGGGGAAGGGAAAAGGGGAAGGGAAATGGGAAGGGGAAAGAGAAGGGGAAAGAGAAAGAAAAGTGAAAGAAAAAATGGGAAAAGGAGAAGGGAAAAGGGGAAGTGGGAAGGGGAAGGGGGAAGGGGACGCAGTGCCCTGCACTGCAGCACCCACGCCTCAATGACCCGCGTCTCGCACGCCGGCACATCCGCGCCCCTGCGGATCGGACAAAGGAAACCGGTCAGACACAGCCAGATTCCAGAAAATTATTTTTTCATTTTCTCCTTTATTAGTTTTTTATTAGAGGAAAAAATAAACGTAAGCTGACTCTGCTCAAGTGCAATCTTCACCAGAAAAGCTCCTGGCTGCACAGAGGCTCCCCTTGGGCTCTGAGCACTGCGGGCCTGGCTGCCCCCCAACCCCATGTCCCCCCCCTCTTCCTCCAGACAACACCCAGATGTTGGCCCCAGGCCTGGGCGAGCTGGGGAAAGGCACAACCCTGCTGCCGGGTGGCACAGGGGGAGGATCAGGAGAGATGAGGAGGGTGTTCGTGGGGCTGCAGGAGTGGGGCTTGTCACACAGCTGGTCCCATCCCCCTTTTCCCAGCCCCGGCCGTTGGTCCCTCACTCCTGCACAGAGGACAGGACATCCCCAGGGACATGCAGGGGATGCTGCAGGATGAGTAGCCCCGTGCACCTCTGCTGGCCCCACAGCCCAGCCCTGCGCGGGGGGAAAACTGGGCTTTAGGGGCTGTTGGGACCCACCCGGCACCGCTGTGTGGGCAGGGGGTTGGGGGGAGCTTTCCCCCACACACGTGCTGCAGATGCTCTGGGTGGGGGTGTCCAGGAGGGCAGATCTAAAGGCAGCCCCCCGAGATCTGCCTGCTGTGGGACCGGCAGATGGGTGAATCAACCCAAGCGGGATGGGAACATCCTGGCCAAGGAATGAGCTCACCGCGGGGTCAGACGCGGCGGAGAACGCAGAGTCTCTTGTCTTGATGCAGTCTGGGGAAGATGCAGCCCAATGAGAACCATCGGAAAAAGTCTTTGACCTTCCTGAACTCTCGGAAAGATTGAAGCTGCACCTCCGGCCTGGCGAGCTGAGGGGGGAGAGAAAAGCACGAGCAGATGGCCCCCGCAGCGGGGGGGTGGGTAGGATCGGCGCAGGGGTGCACCCGCAGTCCCGGTGGGTAGATCGGGTAGTGTGGCCACCAGCAGCCACTCTGGCTGTGCCAAGGGCAGGACCGAGCTCTGTGGCGCTGCGGGGAGCCGGTGCCCTCCCCTCCGCCGTCCTTCCCGCAGCGGGAGCCGTGCCGCCGTGCCGCCGCTGCCGCAGGTTCCCTGCACCACTCGTGCTGGAGGTGGGGAGGGCTGCCAAGATCCATCGCCCTCCTGTAAAAATGCTCTGGGATCTGGAACCAATTATTCTCTGGGCCCAGGAATTAGCACATTGCAAAAGCAAAATGACTTCAAGAACTTGGAATGGGATCAGTTTTTGCTCAAATTGTCACCTGCTGACCCTGCCCCTACCCTCAGCTCGGGGAGGGGAGGCTGTGGGGCAGCTACACACGGTGTGGGTCCCTTTGAGGGCAGGAAAACCCTCACCGCAATCAGCAACTCCAGACCACGGCCGAGGAAAGGTGTTGGTGCTCGCTCCCCACGTCAGATGAATTTTTCTCATTCCTGGTTGAAGATCTCCAGAGCTCAGTCCAAGGTGAGAAGTGACCCCGGGGCTGCCACGTGTGCCCTCCTCAGCGTGGCCCGGCCGGATGCTCCGTCAGTCCCATCCAAAAGCATCTCAACGCGTCCCCGCGCCCCCAGCCAGCAGGAAACATCTCTCCACGCCGAGCTGCCGGCGGCACCGGCTCTGCCCACCTCTGCCAAGTGACTGGGGGAGAGTAACTCAAGCGACTCGAGGAGGCATTGAGGAAACCTCGCAGAGCCGTGGTGTTAATGAACAGGTGACTGAGCTGGGGGCTGCTTTTGGAAAAGCGGATTCTAACTCGAACAGCTGTGGGCGCTCGTGGCGAGCTGCCCGTGCTCATTCTCAATGCTTCTCTTCAGGAGTCATCAACCGTCCCATATTTCTACTTAAGCCTGCAAGAAAAGAAGTTCTCTGATGGTGATAAATAAAGCAGAAGCCTCTGAAGGGAGCAGGGATAGATCTCAGAAGCCCTTCCATGGGTGCAGCCTGCAGCTCAGGCTGTGCCAGCTGTTCTCGGGGCACAGGCTGGGTGTTTATCCCCGGGACGTAGTGACTGCCAGCGATTCTGGGAATATCTCCTGAGCCCAGCAAACACACCAGAGCGATGTCTGGGGGGCACAAGAAGACCCCGGGGTAGCGTGTGGGTGAGGTCAGGGATGGCTCCGATGCTCCGATGCCCTCACACCTACCCGACCACCCACCCCCCTCCTCCTCCTGGTTCCTGGCTCCAGCTGGAGAGCAATTCTGCTTTTTGCCTTGCGACCGAGCTAAGCGAGCTGGAGAAAATCAACACGGGATTTGCATTAACAGCAGTCGCTACAACAAGATTGCAGCCAAACACAATATTAGAAACTCAGTTTCCCCTCCATCCTTAGTGCTTCCAGATGGAGCCCCTCGCGCAGACCAAAGGGTAGGGGTGAACCCCCCCTTTCAGCTCTCAGCACGGACCTTTTCTTCAGTCCCAGGCTCTGGAGGGGGTGAGGAGGGACAGATCTGCCCTTTGTCCAAGCCCTGAGCCCAACGCTGAAGCAGCGAGGGGACCAGCAGTTTCCCCTGCTTCCAAAGCAGCAGATTTATTTCCGCTTACATCAGAGAAACTTAAAAAAACAACACAAAAAAAAAACCCAAACCCACAAAAGAGAAAGAGATCAGGATATTCTGTAGGTCCCTCGGGATCTGTATAGGGGAAGACATCCTTGGAATAACATCAGCAGCCCCAGCACCTCCTTCTGAGGCCGGCCAGCAACTGGCCTCTCCGGGCACTAAAATCACTATAGCAGAGTGCTAAAACTATTCATTACCCAGGAGGGAGTCGTCATAATTGAACAGGCCCCAGGTATTAAGTAGGTAGCAAGACCTGGCACAGGCTCCTTGGCTTACACCTAGTCACACACATTTGTGTTTGCCATTAAAGCCTTCAGAGGCAAAGATGTTCCCAAGGAACGGCCAAAACCCGAGCAGCTGGCTCGTCCCCCCGCCGCCCTCGGCCAGGAGACCCCTGTCTCACAGAGCTGTCAGCTCGTTTACTTGAGCTGAAGCAGTTCGCCGGCGCTTGGGGCTTTGCCAGGTTGTTTCTGATAAGAAAATAAGTTGCCTTGTGTGGATGCGGGGTGTGCGGGGTGCAGCCCTGCCCCAGCAGCACCCAGACTCCCCTGCACCCACCGCTGCTGCTGTGTCCCCCTCCACAGCTGGGAAACCCAAGCCCTGCTCATGTTCTCATCCTGCGGGAAGCTCATTAAATTCATTTTTGTCCAGAGTTTGCATGAGGCCCGGCACTGCCTTGGGCAGGGGCTTCTGCTCTTGCCAGTCATCACAACATGAACTGGGTCCCGGCTTCCTCCAGGTAGGCTGAGAGCAAGTCACGGGACTCATCTGTCAGCACAAAGCCATCTGCGGGTTGTCTCAGGGACAAAAACTCAGACATAACTGCCACTGAATTCTCCCAGAATCACAGCAGCACCCGTTAGCGCTCGCAGAGGATCAGCGGCTCC
Organism: Athene noctua; assembly: GCF_965140245.1. Classification (NCBI taxonomy): domain Eukaryota; kingdom Metazoa; phylum Chordata; class Aves; order Strigiformes; family Strigidae; genus Athene; species Athene noctua. The sequence continues at coordinate 24,090,086 of NC_134047.1, read as the reverse complement.
AATCCTGTGCAGAGCACCTTCAGAGAGATATCAATGGTTGGACTGGATGATCTTCAAGGTCTTTTCCAACCTAGATGATTCCGTGATTCTGTGAAAATCAAATTTAAGCCACGGGTCTCTTGGTTTTCACCAGCAGCTTTCCAGCCTTCCTTTACAACCCCGAGCAAGCGGAGGGAAACCACCCCAGCTGCACGCGGAGTGAAGGCGGCACATCTGGGCGGAGGGGACGGCATTGTGGGAGCAGGATGCTGCAGCTGGGTGCTCTGTGCTGGACCCAGTGGGGGCTCAGCATCCCCCCAGCACCTCTGGCACCCAGCCGGGTCCCCCCAGGAAGCGCCGTGGCCATGCATGGCCCAGGGATGGGTGGAATCATTCGTGTCCTGCTTAGCCCCAGCCTGTTTCTGGACCACCAGTGGTGTTTCCCGGCCCACCCGGCCCCTCTGCAGAGCGGAGGCAGCTGCAGCCAGAGGAGGGATGTCGGAGAGGGGTTCTGTGATGCTCTCCGGCCCCGGGCGTGTGGGCAGCCTGAGGAACACAGCCGTGTTTATCCTGCTGAGGCTTCCCCGGCCGAAACCCTGCAGGTGAACCCGCAGGACACACAGAGCGCTCCAGCTCGCTCGCTGCGGCAATCTCTGTGCATGTGGAGGCCTCGAGCCTCTTCCACCAGAGAACAGATGTGAGGGCTGCTAAAGGCAGGAACGTTGCTTGGATCCTTCAGCCTGCAAACCCAGACATGGTCTTATCTGGCAGCCATCTCCAATGCCGTGTTTTACACTGGTGACATTGTGGAGAGAACCCCAGACCTGTGCCACCAGTCAGAGCTGGCGCCTGCAGCACCTGCTGCACCTGCATTTATAAGCAACAGATTTGCTCTGGATCTTAAAGAAAAGCCTTTTGTAAAATCTGCCAGCCCTGCAGAGAGAGAACAGCGTCGCAGGGAGGCCTGGGCTCAGAAAGGTGCTGCAAAAAGAGCCTCTGTGCCGGGGTGGCCAAGGGAAGGGGATGCTCTCGGGCCATCACAGAGCCTTTGCCAGCCCCCAGCCCCATCTCTGAGCCTTTGCCAGCCCCCAGCCCCATCTCTGAATCCCTCTTGGAAAGCTGCATGGTGGGATCTAGCACAGCACATGGAGTACGAAGTCAAGCTCTTGCCATCCTCCCCGGCAGCTCCCTGAGTGGGACTGCAGCCATCGAGGGTCCCAGAGCATCAGAGACTCCCCGGACTGGTACAGCACTGGGTTACCACTGGTTTCTAGAACAGAATCTGAAGGGCAGCACAAAAACACACACGTGGAGCCATGGTGGCTCACAGCACAGCCCTGACCTGAATTTGGAGCTGCGGGACGAGAGGCCGAAAGGAGCCACCCTGCTTTGCTGTCCCCCATCGCCTCACCCCTCTGTGCCTCCCTTGGGAAAGGCAGCTGCACCCGCCTGCAAGGCTCTGACACGAGCTGATAAGAGCTGATAAGGAGCGTCTCATCCGGACAAGTGTCGCAGGGAAAATCAGCTGTGGGAAGCCGCAGCGTGGGAGCTGGGAGCATCTCGCACCCAGCGAGGCCTCAGGGGGCAAAATCGTAAAGCGGGACATGGCGTCGGGCTCGGGCAGGTGGGGCAGGTGGCAGGTTTATGTGTTTAAACAGTCATAAAAGCTGGGGTGGGGTAAATCCCCTTTAGAGCAGCAAGGGCAGAGGGCAGCCGCGCTCTCCTTGCCCCATGCTGCATCGGAGAGGTGGCGGTAGAGCCCCCAGCACCCCCCTGCCAGGTGCAGAGCAGTTTTTGGGGTACCTCTGGCTGCTTTGCAGCTGGGGTGAGCAGAGCAGGGGGCATTTTGGGGAAAAACTGATGGAATTCCAGGCAGCCGGTGCAGGACGGCCCAGCCCAAAGGCTGCTCTCAGTTACCCGGTGGGTCGGTTTGGGCTTGAGCAGGGGCAAGGGTGGCCCCTGCTAGGGAGCTGCCAGGGGTGCTGCAGGTGATAGTGTTGGGGAAACAGCCACAACACTCCGGCTGGAAACTGCTGCGAGCAGCGGCTCATGCTCAGGATCCATTTTTGGGATGCTCTGCATCTTTCTGACTGCCAGGGCAAGGGGGAGCTGGGCTGGGACGCCCAGCGCGATGCAGCTGGTGCTGCCCAGAGGAGGGTGAGAGGAGAGGGGTGGGAGCACAGGGCGGTGCGGGGAGGGGGCAGTGCGCTCCCCGCAGATAAGGGAGGGTGTAATGACTAGTTTTACACGCACGGAGATACAAAAAAAGCCAAATCGTGGCGGATAATTGCTCCAAAAAACAAAGGGGCGCTTCATATTTCTTGGCTCCCTGACAGAATTAGCACAGCGAGCGTTCCCCAGTTTTCCTTTCATTCTTCTCCAAAAACATCACTTTCCTCGAGGGGGGGGGGGGGGGAGGCGGCGAAGTGGAGGGAGTGGGAAAGAAGTGAACAGCGCCGGGCCCCCGACAGCGCATCGTGACCAGCTGCGTGCGGGGAGCGGGGCTCTGCCTGTGTCCCTTCCCAGCTGCTCCCCTCAGCCCCTCCCAGGGCCCCCTCGCCCTCTCCCAGCCCCCGTGCATGGGGGGCAGCCGTGCCAGAGCCCACCCGTGGCCCCCAGCCCAGCCTGCCCCGCCGGCAGCGCCCGCCGCAGAGGTGGTATCTTGGGGAGGCAGCGTGCCAGCGGCGTGGTGTAACCCGCGAGGCTCGGGGAGGCGAACAGCTGGGGAAGAACCTGGGAGGCTTTTTTCCCAAGCGGGGAGAGCTCTCTGAAGCAGCGTGCCGCTCGCCCCCGTACCCAGGTGTCCTTTGAAAGAGAACAGGCAGCCCCGGCGCCCGGCAAGCCGCGGCACGGGCAGCACCGGGGAGTGCCCGCGTGGCAGGGCAGGGCGAGCGGCCGGCGTGCGCGGGCAGCCGCGGAGCTGGTGGCCACAAACGGTGATTTATGACGGGACTTTGAAGCTCACCTCTCACCAAAGCGCCAGCCTCGAAAAATGAACGTTTATAAACATGCAGAACGGTGGTTTTAGCATTTCAGTGGAAGAAAGGGCACCAAAGGAGGGCGGCGGGTGAGGAATGGGATGGAAAAGTGAAAAGGCAGCGGCGGGAAGGGGAGAGGGGCTGTGCTGGTGGCCACCGCACACTGCCGATGAGCACACAGGTCCAGGGCCACCACCCCAGCCCAGCGTGGCCAGCTCAGCACCCCAAGGTCCCTGGGATCCAGGCTCCTTTTGACTTGCCTGAATAAAAACGCACACGTGAATGTTTTTTATTTATCAGTCCCTGCTCCCCAGGGCTAGTTTAAGGCCACTCAGTGCCACCCTTCCTATGTCCCTGCCACCTGTGAGCCCCATGGGCACCCACCCACCGCAGCAGCCCTGTTGCCCCACCAGGTCCCTCCTCGCCGTGCCCAGGGCTGGGTGGCAGCCGGGTCCCTGTGGGTGCCAGGAGAAGGGGGAAGAGCCGGGGCTCCCCCCACACCCCCCAGCAGCCCCTCCAGCCCTGCACCAGCTGAGCAAAGGCTGCAGCTTTTCAGGCCTCCCCATAAAGAGTGTTATTCAGGGCTGGAATTAAAAAGCTTGAGTGTAAAAGAACGCTAAAGGGAGCAGTGGAAGAACCGGATTTTCTTTTATTTGATTTTTTTTTTTTTCTTTTCTGAAGGATGCTGTATTGAGCTGAACATGACAAATATGCCAGGAATGTTTGCCCTCAGGGCCTGGGAGAGCAGGGAAAGGCCCAGAGAAAGGCACCGCTGGCACCTTATCAACATGCCAGCCCCACTGTTTGCCCATAAACAAGTGCCAGCGACAGGTCCCTGAGGCGGCAGCTGCCCTGGAGCAGGATGCCAGCGGGTGCGGTGGTGCCATGGGGGGGGGGGGGGCACATCACCCCAACATCCCTGGGGGACCTGCCCTTCGGCTGCACAGCCACCCCTGGGCACGGGGTAGCCCCATGCCTGAGCCCGGCCTCCTCCTCAGGGGCAGAACGGTGGGATGCGCTGTGGGTGTGCAGCTCCCCGGGATCCATCTCCCTTCCACTCATCGCCGCGGTTTGTACCAGCGTGGTGGGAACAGGGATGGGTTTTAACTCGGAGGAGCCACCAGAGCTGCGGACCCAGCGATGGCTCCATCCCGGGGCAGAGCAGCGGGCAGCAGGGCACGGGCACGGGGCGGGCGCCTGCCAGCTCACAGCCATCCCGGATTAAACACCCGGTGGCCCGTCCTCCCCATCCCTCCTAGGTTCCTCCACCCCATCCCAGCAAAACCCATCCCAGAGGAACGTCCTTCAGGGAAGAGCTTAAAGCCACTCGCTTGGTGCTTCTCAGGATCTTGGTGCTTGCGCCAAGGAAAGAGCCGCTGCCAAGCTGCCACGTTGCTCCAGAGAGCCCCGGCCCAGCTTTGAGGAAGCCATGTGCAGCGAGCTGGGGCCGGGGCTAATTAACAGTCCTCGTTAAAAATATATTGTGGTTGGTTTAAACAAGGTTCCTCCAAGCCAGGGGAAGCCAGTGAGGGACTGCGGAGAGATAGTGAGTGAGCGAGGCGGCCAGGGAGGGGGAGGCGATGCCTGGGTGCATTTATTTCTTTATTTACTTCCATTTCTAAAATAAAATAAAGTGCCTCTCTGTAGCTGTAGGCGCCCTAACGTCTATTAAAGTACCACATAGGAAATTGTAAAGTACAGGAAAACAACCCAATCAGCCTGACCCCTTTACAAACTCCAGCCATAGCCAAAGTTTCAGAGTAAACAAAGCGAAGCCGCCGCCGCAGCGCCTCGCCCAGGCGCTGGGGCTGTGCTGGACGGCCCCATGGCCCTCGTCCCGGCCCCAAACCGTGGGGCTGCTCCCGGGTGCTCCCCGAGGGTGCTCCCACGTGCCGCCTGCCCGAACTGGGGGATGCCGCGGCTGTGGCGTCACCTCCAGCACTGGCATTGCTCTGGAGAGCGCTGCTCCAGGGGCATGGGCCGGGCAGCTGACACTGAATTCTGGGGAGGAGTGTCTGGAGAGCTGCCAGTCAGAGAGGGACATGGTGGGGGCGATTGCCAGCCGGATGAACATGAGCCAGCCGTGTGCCCAGGTGGCCAAAAAGGCCAGTGGCATCCTGGCTTGTGTCAGCACTGGCGTGGCCAGCAGGGACAGGGAAGGGATCTGAGCCCTGGGCTCGGCACTGGGGAGGCCGCCCCTCGATTCCTGGGTTCAGTTCTGGGCCCCTCACCCCAAAAAGGCCATTGAATGACTCGAGCGTGGCCAGAGAAGGGCAACGGAGCTGGGGCAGGGTCTGGAGCACAGGTCTGCTGGGGAGCGGCTGGGGGAACTGGGGGGGTTCAGTCTGGAGAAGAGGAGGCTGAGGGGAGACCTCCTGGCCCTCTGCAACTCCCTGCCAGGAGGGGGCAGAGAGGGGGGATGAGTCTCTGGAGCCAAGGCCCCAGCGCCAGGCCCCGAGGGAATGGCCTCAAGCTGCCCAGGGCAGGGTCAGGCTGGCTCTGAGGAAGGATTTCTGTGCAGAAGGGGCTGTTGGGCGTTGGAATGGGCTGCCCAGGGCAGGGGGGAGTCCCCGGGATCCCTGGAGGGGTTGAAGAGTCGGGCTGAGCCAGCGCTGAGGGATCTGGTGGGGTTGGGAAGGGTCAGGGGGAGGGTCATGGTTGGGCTGGAGGAGCTGCAGGGGCTTTTCCAACCCGGATGGTTCTGGGATTCTGTGAATTCAGCGCCTCACTCAGTGCTGGGGCAGCACGCACGGCCCCTGCACAGCCCAGCGAAGGCCGCCGGGCTACGGCATTGCCTGACCGCACTCTTCCAAGTTTCCGTGGCCAAGAAGAGGATGATGTTAAATGAGTCAACAGCTGGCCTGAGCGCTGGGGTCAGGAGGGTAATGTTTCCTTCAAAGTCAGATGCTTCCTCTCCTCCTCACTGGGGACGATGATGCTCTGGCCCAGCAGTGGGTCTCATCTCTCCCAGGCAAGGCAGGATTGGTGCTTCCAAGCCTCAGGGTTTGTTCCAGGCCCTCCGAGCCTGTCTGACACCCACAGAGTGGCACTGGCTCCGCTGCAAGCCATTAGCATCGGTCCCACCGAGGTATCGCTCCGTTTCCCTGGACACCGATAATTCAGCCAGAACCTGAACAATTTTCTGTGCATAATAGCCAGAAATTTGCTCTTAGCAGCAGGCTCTGAAATCAGCATCCCAGCAGAGACAGCCTGGATTAATCAGGCTGGCCACAACTTGGAACAAACCTGCTGATTAAGCCTTGGCAGAGGCGGCGGTGTGTGCTGAGGGCCTTCCCCCGGCCTCCCGCGCAGGCACAGCACGAGGGTTCAGAAATCTTGACGAAGCCATTGCCTGCATTCTCCCACAGCCGTCTGCCACCAGCGCTGCCGATTCCTGCCCCATGTCCCCCCACCCTCCGCATCCCCCGTGTCCCCCCAGTCCCAGAGCGACAGGGACTGGGCATGCAGGAGGGGATGGGGGGCGGCTGCCCCGGTTCTGCGGTGGAGGGGGGTGTCGGGAGCGCGGTGAGAAGGCAGCAGCCCTGACGGAGGGAGGCTGAGCTGTGCAACGAGGCTTGAGGTCATTGGGGGGGAGGTTCCTGATGACCTTCAAACTCCCTCTCAGCCCCCTCTCCTGTTTAGGGACTGGGGAAACTGTTCATCAGGAGTCTCTGCTCAGTGGGATTCAAACCACAGGATTCGTGGGTGCCGCCCTGATGGGTAACGCAGCCGCAAACACCACCATGAGCGTGAGGGTGATTGGAGGGAAAAAAAAGGAAAACCGTGCAGGATGTGTGGTGCAAACGCCACCATCTCGCTGTAGCCCCAAGTCCAGGTGCTGCTCTCGTCTCCCTCTCTCTGCCCAAAAATGCCTCAACACCAGCTCCTTTCCCTCCGGCCAGCCCCTGCCTGCCAGGAGAACATCAACCATTTTCTTCAGGTTTTTTGGCTGTTGGATGCTGTGTTCGGGGCTGGCACTGGCACCTCGGTGTCTGGTGCTTTCCTGGGGACTCGTGGGGTCACCCACGTACCCCTCTCCAGCCCGACCCCGCTGGCACAGGGACTGCACGGAGCTGGGGGGGATGTCAGCACCCTCCTGTGCTACCTGGCCCTATGGGGGGGTGGTGAGGAAGAGGAGCAGCCCTGTGGAGCGGGAGGCAGGACACCCCCTCCATCACTGCGCTCTCTCCTCCCAGCGAAGCAGAAGGATGTTTACATGACGGTTTCTGGCTGCTGAAGGACGCACAAAGCCTCGACAAAATAAAACGAAATTTAATAAAAAAGAAAAAAAAAAATCATAAATCCCCTGTTGTTCTCTTCCAGCAGATGGAAAGTAAACACAGCTGCTCCTCCGCTCACCCCGAGCAGCGCCCGTACACCCCGGCCCCGCCGCGGCCCCCACGCGCTGCCCGCACAGCCGCATGCCCACGGGCTGGCCCCCACAGGGGGCCTGAGCCCCCACAGCGGGTGGCAGAGGCGACCCCCGGCCCCCCACGCTGGCGCTGCCCCCCGGCACCATCCAGAGAGAGGTGCCCATGCGGTGGGTCCGGCCTCTGCTCTTCCCTGGTGGGGGGAAGCGGGTGGGCAGCCCCCCTGGATGGAGGTGCCGGGGGGTGCAGTGTGAGCCGGGGGACAAGGGACACCCCCCTGTGCGGTGCGAGAACAGAGCAGGGTGTGCGGGGAGAGGACGGGCTGGGGGGGTCACGGCTGCCGGCGTGGAGGACGGGGTGAAATGGAGGTGAAACATCAGGAAACGCTTCTGCGGCTCTAGTCGGGATCCCGGGGCGAGCTGGGAGCTGCGGACAGGCTGCGCCTCGGCGGGGGCTGCCGGGGGGACCCCGACACGGCCGCACCCCCGCGACGGCTGCGCTTCCCCGTTTTCCTTCTGCCTTAATTTTAATGAAGCGCCAGCTCCCCAACCCCCGGGGTGTCCCCCGCCCCGTCTGACCCAAAACCGCACAGAAAGGCAACATGTCCCCTATTTCTGAGACAGCATCGGCGCCGGAGCAGAGCCGCGCGTGGGAACTGCTTCCCCGGACCCAAATAAAGCACAAGGATGGCTGAACCCCCCCAAACAGGCGGGAGGACCAAATCCCCCCGCGATTTGTCCTTGGCCGGGATGTGCTTGGTTACAGCAGGTCCCCACAGGCCCATCAGCCTGGAGAGGGGTGTTTGGGGCAGGGAGGTGCTTGGGGGCTACAGGGTGCTCCCAGGCAGGGCAAGGGGGGCTTGGGGGCTGCGGGGGGCTGGCGGGCAGGGCAGGGGCTGGGGGGGCTGCGGGGGGCTGTTGGGCAGGGCAGGGAGCTCAGAGCGCCTGCCTGGGCCACTTGCGTGGAGCTCGGCTGTCCTCTAGTGCTCGCCCGGCTCCATGACACGAGGCGAGGGGCGAGGGACGGGCAGGGCGGGGAGGGAGCCCTGTCCCACCAAGACCCACCTCCCAGTTTTCAGCCTCCCACTCCCCATCAACCTCCACATTTTTGGGGCGTTCCGCTGGTTTTTCAGCAGCCCAGGCTTTGCCCTTCCCTTTTCCTCCCCGTCCCCCTCGCTCTGGGCCAGCCGCCACTGCCAGGCCCAAATTTCACAGGAATTTTTTCCCACTCCCGCTGCGGTCGGTCTCCCACCATTCCGTGGCGTCCCACCCCTGATCAGACCCGGCGGTGTCACGCTGCCTCCACCCTGCAACGGCATCGGCGTCCCACCGCGTTTCAGCTTCCAGTTTCTGGCCTCTACTTGCCCTCCAGCCCCCCCCATTTTCAGCCTCCCACACCTTTTCAGCCTCCACCTCTTTTCAGGCTCCCACCCTTTCTTGGCCTCCACTGGGTTCCTGGCCCCTACACTCCGTCCAGCCTCCAACCCCTTTCCAGGCTCCCACACCTTTTCAGTCTCCACTTTTTTTTAGCATCTACCCCCCCTCCAGACTCCAACCCCTTTTAACCCTAAATTTTTGCCTGGTCTCTACCCCCTTTTCATTCTCCCACCCCTTTTAACCCTTACACATTTTTCCTGGTCTCTACCCCCTTTACAGCCTCCCACCCCTCTTCAGCCTCCACCTGTTTCCTAGTCTCTACCTCCCCTCCAACTTCCCACCCCTTTTCCACCTCCCACAACTATTCAGCCTCCACTTTTTTCCTGGCCTCTACCCCTCCGTCCAGCCTCCCACTCCTTTTCAGCCTCCCACCCCTTTTCAGCCTCCACTTTTTTCTGGCCTCTACCCCCCCTCCAGCCTCCCACTCCTTTTCAGCCTCCCACCCCTTTTCAGCCTCCACTTTTTTTTCTGGCCTCTACCCTACTCCAGCCTCCCACTCTTTTTCAGCCTCCCACCCCTTTTCAGCCTCCACTTTTTTCCTGGCCTCTACCCTACTCCAGCCTCCCACTCCTTTTCAGCCTCCCACCCCTTTTCAGCCTCCACTTTTTTTCTGGCCTCTACCCCCCCTCCAGCCTCCCACTCCTTTTCAGCCTCCCACCCCTTTTCAGCCTCCACTTTTTTTCTGGCCTCTACCCCCCTCCAGCCTCCCACTCCTTTTCAGCCTCCCACCCCTATTCAGCCTCCACTTTTTTCTGGCCTCTACCCCCCTCCAGCCTCCCACTCCTTTTCAGCCTCCCACCCCTTTTCAGCCTCCACTTTTTTTCTGGCCTCTACCCCTCTCCAGCCTCCCACTCCTTTTCAGCCTCCCACCCCTTTTCAGCCTCCACTTTTTTCCTGGCCTCTACCCTACTCCAGCCTCCCACTCCTTTTCAGCCTCCCACCCCTTTTCACCCCACATGTGTTTCCTGACATCTACCTCCCCTCCAGCCTCCCCCCCTTTCTCAGCCTCCACTTGTTTACTGGTCTCTACCCCCTCCAGCTTCCCACCCCTTTTCAGCCTCTGCACTGCTGGGGTTTCAGCCCCAAGCCCCACATTCAGGCTGACCTCTGGGTGATTCCCGCAGCCCTTCCCAAAGGGGGGGAGTTTCCCTTTAGGCTCCCCCCCAGGGTGGGGCCTGGCAGACAGAGCCATGGGGTAAAGGAGCCCCAGGGGTCTGCATTACGTACCCAGGGTCAGGTGTCCCAGCAGGGATCACAGCTGGGACCATTGCAGGAGGGGCGGTGTCTGTGTGTGAGGGGGGTGCCCTGTGCAGAGTTCCCTGCTGGGGAAGGACCTCCCACCTCCCTGGGGCTGGGCTCCGCTCAGCTCTGGCTTTGGTAAACCCGGGCTGTGCAGAGATTCAGTGTGGGGCTTCCTTGGCCTTATGTGTGTGGCTGGTTGACTCGGTTGTCTCCCGTCCCTTCTCTGGGAGACTGCACGTCACCGTTTCCCCCACCCATTGCTGGTCGTGCGGTGTCGTTGTTGGGGTCAGTGATGTCGATTATGTAGAACCTGACTTGTTTGTACCCCCAGCGCTCACCCGTGCGCTGACCCTTTTGCATCCAATACAGCCTGGCTATTGGTCCTTCTTGATGCTGCCCGTGTCCTTTATGCTCGGCCTGATGGCTGGCGAAACAGCGGGGTGCGAGGGGGGGATGGACGGGATGGGACACAACTTCCCCCCCTGCACACACTCGTGCCCGGGGGATGCACACGCGTGTGTGAAGGTTGTGGTGCTACGCGGGGGAGTGGGGGGAAACACCCCCCCCCCTCCCCTGCGGGGAAGCCCCCGGAACCCCCCGCCGCTCGCTCCCGTCCCCGCTGCGCGGCCGCGGAGCTGCGCGCTCCGGCGGCGCCGCCAGGGGGAAGCAGCGCGGCGGGGATGGCTCACGCTGCCCGCAGCAGGCAGGGCACCGCATCCCTGCCCGCCCCGGGGGGGGGACACACTCCGCGGGTGTCAGCGAGCGGCTGGCGACAGCCGCTGTCACAGAGAGCGCGTCCGCACCCAGGTGATCCCCACACGCCCCCTGAGCTGGGGCAGGCAGCGACCCGCAGGGCCCAGAAGTGGCAACTGGGGCGGGCGAGTGTGGCCAGAAAGGTGAGCGAAGGGAAGTTTTGGGGAGCAAGGGCTGTCTTTGTGCTCTGAAAGGCAGCTGGTCAGCCGCTGTGGCCGGTGACTGCCGGGACGCGGCCAGGGGAGGATGCGCGGGTCACGTCAGGTGGTGACATCTTCTCTCCTTCCTCATCAGCCCCTCAGGACCTGTCGCTGCTAACGAGGGCTTTCCACCTGGAACCTCTGATGGAAATCAAAGGGAAATGAGCAGCCACCAGCGGCTGAGGTACCACCCTCCCTCCTATGTCCAGGCGTTGACCTGCCGTGGCCGCGGAGAGTCCCTCGCTCCAGGGTTCCTCCGCTCCGGCGGGATGAGCCCCCCGGGGTGGGAGATGTGGGTCTGCCGGGCTGCTTTGGGGCTGGGTGCCGAATCCGATACGCATGCAGGGCCTCCCCCTCTCCCACCCCCGCCGTCTTCAAAGCCGGCGACCTGGCAGTGGTTCTGAAACCCGGGGCAGAGCCTCCATGCCACGGCTTGGCATGCAGCTCAAAGGCTCAATTAGCAACATCTGCTTTTGTGGGCTGTAAAAACCCTCTCGCTGCTCCCCTCCCTCGCTCCGAGCGCTCGCAGCTGGGAGCAGCATGGGGCCGCAGCCAGCCTGGGCCAGGGGAGCTCTGCCGGGCAGCCACAGAGGTTTGTCCCTGGCTGGGCAGCCGTGCCATGCCGTGTCACGCCGTGTCACCTCTGTCACCGCTCTCCTGACCCCTCGGATCCAGGGTCTGATTGCAGCTGGGGGTGGGGGAGCGGGCTGGGGGGAAAAATAGGGTGACAGAGTGTGAAGCAGAGACCTGGTAAGTGGAGGAAACCTGGCGAAGCGTGTGTGAATCCCGCTTTCTTCTAGGAGATGGTAAAGAAACGTGAGGGGAGGAATGAAAAAGGCCCGGGGTGGAGGCTGCAGGGAGGGCAGAGGGTGCTGCATCCCGCCCCAGTCCCCTCAGAAGTGGGGCTCCCTGGCCTGTACTGGGGCGCAGGGTGGTAGGACCCGGGGTGGGATGAACACAAATTGGGGGTTGCGGGGAGAGGACCCCTACTCTGAGGGCAGTGAGCTCTGTGCTGCCTGTCCATCCCCACTCCTCCCTCCGGGAGGTGCCAGGCTGGGCAGAGAGAACCATCCTGTGCAGGCGGCAGAGCTGGGTCCCAGCGGCTCCAGGGTGCTGGGCCGAAACGCTGCCAGCAAAGCCGTGGGGCGGGCGGGGGGGAGGTGCTAGGGAGGGTCAGGTGGGCCTTTCTCCTGCAAGAATCAGACAGAAACCAAAATTCAATCCTCCCTCATCAATAACGCAAGGAGAGATGGAGGGAACGGGGCAGGTAACAGGGAGCTCAGCCATTCCCTCTGCTCCAGCCTGGTGCAGCACTGCTGTGGCATGACACGAGTGCGTGAGGCATCGGGCAGGTGGTGAATGCCCTTCACCACAGGCCCTTGTTAAGGGGCCACCATTACAGCCTCCCTTCTGGGAGCACTGGTGGAGTCCCGTTGCCACCAAAATGGGATAAAGGAACTTATCACCAGTGTGATGTAGATAAGCAGACGCTGCTTTATGAACGGCCGGGTGTGCAGGGCAGTCGTCTCACCAACAGCGCCCCCCTCACTGGGGTAGCATGCTGATTATATTGAGTACAGTCATACATATTAACCAAGATCTCATGCATAAACATCGTAATTCCCATAACTCATCTTCTTATTCCCACCTCTTCCAGGTCATGCGCACTTGAGTCCTGAAATGAGTCGGGGGGCTGCTTTTGTGACCACCACGGCCTACTGACCTAAAAGAAAGACTCTCCAATGCCCTTGACCCAAGAATTTTGGCTCACATTGCCATTTTTAACATGCTTCGAGGCCCTTTCACAATGGAACTTTAAGAACACCTGGTCTACAGGGCAATAAATTGTCCTGACCAAAGAGTCTAACGGCGGTACTTCGTCAAGAGTTTTATTCTTTGTATAGAAATCCGGTTAATGATTATCACTAGTCTACGTGGCCTTATCCTGGGACTTTCAAAAGGACTTTGTAGCAGCGTGATTGGTTGTATAGTTAGACTAAATGGTTCCTTATTTAAATTGAAATAAAAAATCGTTAAAATTAGCTCAAATTAATAACAAATCAATAACACTGTGGGTTCTCTCGCGATCGAGAGAGCAGCTGTGACCTGCACCCAGCAGCTCCCCTCTATCGCCGGGAGGGGCAGGATGCGAATGTGGCCGTTCCCAGTTTCCTCCCGTGGAGACGGGGCTGTGCCCAGAGGTGATGTGGTGGCACCAGCTGTGGGACCTGATGAGAAAACCAGCCGGTGTCCCGGAGGCGAGCTGAGAGCCCCCGCCACCACCCATTGTTTGGGAGCTGAAGCAATAGGAGCCTTTGCCCAAGGAGCCGGGAGCCTGGCAGGTCTGGCCAGCAACCCGGCGATGTGGTCTGAAGGCTTTCCCAGGGGGGCCGTAGAGAAGCAGGGCTGGACGCTGTTGACATCATCCCGGGTATGTCTCGAAACGCGGCCAAGCGGCGCCGCGCGAGGGCCACCGAGGTCGGGAGGGCACGGAGCCAGCCCGGGGGGTTGAGGATTTGTGAATGAGAGCAGTACGGGCAGCGGGGGTGAAGCAGTGGGGATCCGCCCCCCAGAGAGGGGGGTCCATGAGCCCTCTCCCTGCAGGCAGCTGTCCCCGCACAGCCCGGCACCAGGCGAGAGCACGTGGGTCCTGTGGGCAACGTCAGGCCGGGGACTACTGAGGTCTGAGACCAGAGTGGGAAACCCTGGGCACCAAGGCACGGCTCGTGCGCCTTCCCCAGTGTCGTTGCCAGAAGGTCCACGACATACATCTAATTCTTCCCCACCTTCTGGCTGTTATTTCTCTGACTGCACTTGATTTATTTTCTGCCAGAGCAAGGGCTGCCGCGGCTGGGGAGCTCTCGGGGCCTCTCTCTGTATGAAGCAACCTCAGCAGCAAAGCATCCCACGCCGGGGACATCGCTTCGGAGACTCCCCGAAGCCCTGGCAGAGCCCGCCTGAGCCATGGGGTCACTCCTGTCCCTGGCCGGGGTCTGGTGGGCAGCAGGGCTGCCTTGGTCCGTCGCTGCACTGCAAACCAGCCGTGGGATGGAGAGGCAAGACTCGCTCCGGCTCGGCGCGTGGACCCCGCTCCCACCACACACCCCTCTGTGCCCAGCCAGCAGCTGGGAAGGGCCATGCCAGACTGGGTGCAGGGAAACCTTTGCTTTCTGTGATTAAACTCAGATGGAGATGAGACAGAGCCAGGCTGGCTGCTCCGGAGCCTGAGCCTCCAAGAGAAAAGTGTAGCCTCGTGTGCCCCAGCTCCTGCAAGAGCCTGCGTTTGGTGCAGCCCCAGAGGAGAGCCCAGAGTTGGGAGGTCACTGCCAGCCCCCACCCGCAGCCAGAGGGATCACAGCGGCTTGACCCAGGAGCAGTGCCGGCCACTCTCAACCCCGTGTGTCCTGTGGCCAAGCCTTCAAACCACAGGGGTCTGCTCTCCACCCTACCAGGGCTCAGTGTAAGGTTTCAGCTCACTCGGGATTGTGTTCACATCCATACAGAATCCCAGAACCATCCGGGTTGGAAAAGCCCCTGCAGCTCCTCCAGCCCAACCATGACCCTCCCCCTGACCGTTCCCAACTCCCCCAGATCCCTCAGCGCTGGCTCAGCCCGACTCTTCAACCCCCCCAGGGATCCCGGGGACTCCCCCCTGCCCTGGGCAGCCCATTCCAACGCCCAACAGCCCCTTCTGCACAGAAATCCTTCCTCAGAGCCAGCCTGACCCTGCCCTGGGCAGCTTGAGGCCATTCCCTCGGGGCCTGGCGCTGGGGCCTTGGCTCCAGAGACTCATCCCCCCTCTCTGCCCCCTCCTGGCAGGGAGTTGCAGAGGGCCAGGAGGTCTCCCCTCAGCCTCCTCTGCTCCAGACTGAACCCCCCCAGTTCCCCCAGCCGCTCCCCAGCAGACCTGTGCTCCAGACCCTGCCCCAGCTCCGTTGCCCTTCTCTGGCCACGCTCGAGTCATTCAATGGCCTTTTTGGGGTTCAAAACTGATCCCAGGAATCGAGGGGCGGCTTCACCAGTGCCGAGCCCAGGGCTCAGATCCCTTCCCTGTCCCTGCTGGCCACGCTACTGCTGATTCTCTCCTCCCAGCCGGGCTGCAGGCACGCTGGAGGGGCAGGGACGGACGGGGTGGAAGAGCCGGAGGGAAGCTGCCCCCTGAGCTCTGCCCGGTGCTCTGGGAGCTGCAGGTGTCTGTGCCACGGCTCGGAGGAGCTCAGTCTCCACCCCGGGTTGCACTTTTCCTTATATCACTTTCAGTGATGTTCAACATTTGTTCGTTCCGGCTGTAAAACCTCTCCTGGCTCTACCCCAGATATTTTCTCACCTCAGTGCCTCAGCCAGCGCAGAGATAACTGTTGGAGTGAGTGCTGCTCAGACACGTTGGTGATTAAGGCGCGCTTTGCTGCGGGCGTGCAGGAGGGGTGGGAGTTCAGCCCCTGAGATGCTTTTGCTGATGTGGAGAGAGGTCGGTGGCCCCCGCCCTGTGGTGCAGGGCCCTGTGTGAGGAGGAGGAGGGGGGGGAGCTTTAAACAGGAACCAGGGGCACAAATGATAGCCGTAGCAAAGCAAAATCTTGATCTGCTGGCTTGGGCCTGGGCATTTGGGGTCTGGAGCGCAGCGGGCGGGGGGATTTCCATGTGTTGGGCTCGTGTTAGAGCAGAGCTGAGCTGACAGCCTTCCCGGGCGTGCACAAACCCCGTGAGCTCCCCCTCCCCGGGCTCGCTCTCCTCTCCTTTCAAACAGGAGAAAGTGTAAAGCCTCCAGTGACTTTCCCCGTGCCTGCGGGGTCCCACCCGGGTCAGCCCGAAGCAGCCCAGCCAGCCAGCCCCAGCACCTCTGCCGCCGCAGGGCTGTCGGCAGCGCCGAGCGGCGTGGAGCTGGTTCAGTTTATGACAGAGCCTGATGAAAACCCCAGAAATAGGAACACTTGAACCAGTTCCCACAGCCAGGTTAGTGCCCGAGGGTGAGGATGGCTTTGTGTATGGAGAAGGAGCCTCGGAGCCTGCTGCTCTGCTTACAGCACAACCTCACGGCGCAGGGCTCTGCTTATTTTTCCCTCCCAGTGAGGTAATAGTCTCCTAACCAGCCCAAAGCCCCTAGCAGGGTGCCAGCGGGGTTCGGGACATGGAGAAGTGATGTTCCCTGGAAGGCGGCTTCTGCTTCGCCTCGGTGCCCGGTCTGAAATCTCTCCCGGTGACCCAGAAATGAAGTTTGGGGGCTCTTACCGGGGCTTAGGACAAGCAAGGAGCGAGTGCCCCGGGGCCACCCAACACCCGGAGAACACTGAGGGCACCGTGTCCCCAGCTGCTGGCAGAGCCCCCCCACACCCCCCAGCTCTGTGCAGGGGTTTCACCGGCTGGGCCCCAAGCGGGGCTACCCCAGCACCTTCCCCTTGGCACCCTCCGTGGGATGGGGCTGGGACGAGCCCCCACAAACCATGAGAGCACACACAGTGCCCCAGGGTGCTCCCTGGGGGGTGTGGGGGCACAGGGGTGGGGCTGGGGGTGGCCCCCGCCTGTCACATCCTGCTCAGGCAAGCGAGACCAGTGACTTAGATTCATAAATCCCCAACGGAGTGGACAGCGGTGAGCCAAGCCCCAAAGTCCACGCACAAGACTTTTTTTTTTTAGTTGAGAACAGTCAGTGCGAGGTGAACAGTTGGGCTGGATGATCTTCAAGGTCTTTTCCAACTGAGATGATTCCAGGATAAATTTGCCACAAATATACTAATTGGATGGACGATAATTGGCCAAGTGTAACGAGTTATGGCAAGCGATGCAGTATGTCTTGTGTTACTTAATGACGGTGAAGGAGAAGGGGGAAGAGGAAAGAAGAGGGAGTAGAGAAATGGAGATGTAGAGGAACAGAGAAGTAGAGAAATAAATAAATGGAGAGTAGAGAAATAGGGAAATAAATAGAGAAACAGAGGAAAAGAGAAGTGGAGAAATATAGAAGTAGAGAAAGAGAAATGGAAGAAATAGAGAAACAGAGAAACAGAGGGAAAGAGAAATGGAGAAATAGAGAATTAGAGAAATAGAGAAGTGGAGAAATAGAGAAGTGGAGAAACAGAGATCACCGGTCTGGGTCCCTGCCTTGGTCCCCTCCGAGTTCGTCAGGGACGTATCCATCTTCT
Source organism: Athene noctua (assembly GCF_965140245.1). Classification (NCBI taxonomy): domain Eukaryota; kingdom Metazoa; phylum Chordata; class Aves; order Strigiformes; family Strigidae; genus Athene; species Athene noctua. The sequence continues at coordinate 24,072,992 of NC_134047.1, read as the reverse complement.
TTTTTTCTTTCTCTGTTTCACTCCTCGCCCCCCCTCAATCCCAAGACGTTTTCCGCGGGTCTGTCCCCTAGGCCGACCCGTGCACCCCAGGGCCGGGGAGGGGCACGGCGCTTCCCGGGGTGACGGAATTAGCACGGTCTCACCAGTCTGTACTGGTGCAGGGGGTGTCAGCTTTGAGCCCGTCTCACGGGTGGGGCAGCGAAGGCCCTTCACGGGACAGCGGGGCCTGGACCTTCGCACCGTGCCCCAGAGCTGAGCCATCCTGCCTCCGCAGGGCCCCCCCAGCACTGTCCCGGCAGCTCTGTCCCCTCCAAACCCCCCAGCATCACCCCGTGACGACCATTTTATTCCTTGCGAGACCCTCCTTGGCTTGGGGGGGGGCTCCCCTCACCCCTCCTCTCCCCCTCAGGCCGTTGGTTTTCCCGCAGGCCCGTTTCTCCCAGGCGCTGTTTTGGGGGAGTCACAAGTCGCTTCTCATACACACACTCCCTCCCCCTGGGGGGTACCCGCAGGCCCCCCCCAACCCTATGGTGGTGCCCACAGCCCCCCCATCCCCCGAGGGTGTCCTGCTCCCCCCCCACCACACAGAAGCACCCATACTCCACACTCTTTATCCCCGGGGGGGTACCCACAGCCCCCCAATCGCACACGGGGGTACCCGTAGCCCCCCACCCCCCCCTTCCCGGGGGGTATCCACACCCCTTCCCCCACGCAGGAGCACCCACACCCCTCATCCCTCATCCCCTAGGGGTACACGCAGCCCCCCCCCAATCCTCCGCGAGGGCACCCGCTCCCTCCCTCCCACAGGGGTACCGCGGCCCCCCCATCCCCGGGGGTACCGGTATCCCCCATCCCCCATCCCCGGGGGGGTACCGGTATCCCCCATCCCCCATCCCGGGGGTACCGGTATCCCCCATCCCCTATCACCGGGGGGGTACCGGTATCCCCCATCCCCTATCCCCGGGGGTACCGGTATCCCCCATCCCCCATCCCCGGGGGGGTACCGGTATCCCCCATCCCCCATCCCGGGGGTACCGGTATCCCCCATCCCCTATCACCGGGGGGGTACCGGTATCCCCCATCCCCTATCCCCGGGGGTACCGGTATCCTCCATCCCCTATCCCCGGGGGTACCGGTATCCCCCATCCCCCATCCCGGGGGTACCGGTATCCCCCATCCCCTATCCCCGGGGGTACCGGTATCCCCCATCCCCCATCCCGGGGGTACCGGTATCCCCCATCCCCTATCCCCGGGGGTACCGGTATCCCCCATCCCCCATCCCCGGGGGGGTACCGGTATCCCCCATCCCCCATCCCGGGGGTACCGGTATCCCCCATCCCCTATCCCCGGGGGTACCGGTATCCCCCATCCCCCATCCCGGGGGTACCGGTGCCCCCCGCCCGCGGCCCCGGGGGGAGCAGCGCGGCGCGGCCGGTGCCGGTAGCGGCGGGGGGGCGGCGGGGGGGCGGAGCTGTCCTTCAGCACCACGGCACCTGCCGCCGCCGGTGCCGGTGAACGGCGGCGGGGGGGAGCGGGGGGGAGCGGGGGGGGGTCGCGCAGGCGCAGGGCGCGGCGGCTCCTCAAGGTGTTGGCGGCGCGGCCGAAGATGGCGACAGACTGAGGGCAATGGGGCCCGGCGGCGGCGGGGCCGGCGAGCTGGGGCGAGCGGCGGGGAGGCGGGAGAGGCGTTAAGGGAGGGAGAAACCGGGGTGGGGGGGGGTGGGGGGGGGCCGGGCTATGCCCCCGGGGGGCGGGCGGTGCGGCGGGGCCGGGGCGGGGAGCGGCGGCGGGGCCGAGGCGCGGCCGGAGGCCTGTAGGCGGGGGCGCGGGCATGGCGGCGGCGGCGGCGGCGGCGGCGGCGGCGGAGGAGGCGGCGGCGGCGGCGGCGGCAGCGGCGGCGGCGTTGAGGGGAGGCGGTTGCAGGTGACAGCGGCGGCAGCGCGGCGCGTCCCGCCGCCGCCGCCGCCGGCCCCCCCCCGTCCCCGCGTCCCCGCAGCATGATCCGCGGCGCCTGGATGTACCCCCGGGGGGGAGCCGCCGGCGGGGCCGTGTGCTGCGCGCCGCGCCGCAGCGACAAACCGGTCGCCGACCCCGAGCGGGCGCAGAAATGGCGGCTGTCGCTGGCCTCCCTCCTCTTCTTCACCGTCCTCCTCTCCGACCATCTGTGGCTCTGCGCCGGGGCCAAGCTGCGGGCGCGGGAGCGGAGCGGAGCCGGCAGGGCGCGGAGCCGCGGGCCGCGGGCCTTGCTGGCGGCCGAACCGGCGGGCGGGAGCTGCGAGGCCTTGCTCGGGAACCTCAGCCGGGCCCCCGCCGCGCCCCCCGGCCCCTGCCCCGCCGCCCGCGGGGACCTGGACTCGGCCTGCGCCCGGCTACACGCCCTGCAGCGGCCCCTCCGCTCGCCCCCCAACGCCGCCGCCGCCGTCGCTGCCCCTTTCTTGGCCTCTCCCTCCTCCAAAAGGACCTTCCTGCAGGCTTACTTTAGAAACTTCAACCTCTCTTTTTGTGATACCTACACGATCTGGGACCTGCTGCGGGAGATGGCCGGCCCGGACGGTCTGGACTGCAGCCTGGACAACCTGATGGTGGATTTGGTGGTGGCGGCGGCCGGCGCGCTGGGCGGGGAGGCCTGTAGCAGCTGCGTCCAGGCGTACCAGCGGCTGGACCAACACGCTCAGGAAAAATACGAGGAGTTCGACCTCTTGCTGGAGAAGTACTTGCAATCGGAAGATTACTCGGTCAGATCCTGCCTGACAGACTGCAAGGTAGGAGGGGGCTGCTCGGGGGGTTTCCCCCCTCACACATACGCAGGCCCAGACGCGGGGGTCCCGGCTGAAGGAGGGTGTTGCGGCCCTCCTGCCTGCAAGCCGGGGGCCACCCTCTGCCCCCCGAGCCCCAGCCTGTGGGACACGTCCAGAGCCCTCAGGGCGCAGCCGGGACGGGGCGGTGGGAGCGAGAAGTGGGGAGAAGCGAAGCTCGGCCTGGGCGCGCCTGCGCTCACACGTCCCCTCGCAGCCGTGCCCCGCTGCCAAAGCGGCCCCTGCGCCCGCAGGCCGAGCTGGGGAGGGTGTGGGAGCCCCTCACTGCGGCCTCCGGGCGGCTGCTGCGGCTGCAGAGGGGTGCTGCGCGCGGCTGGGGCTCTGCCCGGCCGTCCCTCGGCTGAGGTGCGTCGGCAAGCGGTGACCTGAGATGAACCGTGGTGCCGCAGCCCCTTCCCCGCACGCAGCAGCAGTTTTCCAGCCCTTCCATTCCTTCTCCCCAGGGGATGTGCCTCCCCCTCGGCATCCCCCGCAGTGTCCCTAACCATCCCCAGCGCCGGGGCACGGTCCCTGTTCTGAAAGCAAATGGGTCGCCTCAGCATGGTGCTTTTCTCCTCTCCAGAGTGAGAGCCGCGGTTGCATCCTGGTCCGGAACCCCCAGCACGGTTCTGCTGGGCACTCCGAGCCCTCACCTGCACCCGCTCCCTCCGGGAAGCGTCGTGGTCTTGATAATTAAACCTGCTTTTCCTTTCTCGGAGCCGTGTCTCGGGGGAGAGGTGGTGGGGTGTGTTACAGCATCGTCCCCAGAGGGACGGTGGCAGAGCAGCCCCCAGTGACAGGACAGGGCTCGGCCACTGCTCTTCTGGGAGAGTTTTGAGGGACCCTTGGAGCTGCAGCGGGGGCACGGGGGGGCTGTCGGCACGGTGCTCGTCCCCCGGGGAGCGGCACCCGGGCGCAGCGTTGGGGACACCGAGGTTCTGTCTTTCATCAAGGGCACAACGGTGAGATCCCGGCCGCCGCTCTCGTGCCCTCGTGTTGAGGAGCTGGTTTTGGAAAGGCGCTAGTGCTGGCGTTCTGGGCCGGTGCCAGGCCAGGTAATTACAATCTGCTTGCCCAAATTCCCCCTGCGGTTTCCAAGGGATGTAGTATTCGGCCTGCACCCAGGGATTTGGTCCTGCTGCTCCGCTTCTGTGGGGGATGGAGGGATCCGGCACTGCGCTGCTCCCGCTCCCCAGGGCCCAGCAGGACTGGGGTCTTGCCGTGCCGTCTCCTGCAGCGTGCACGGACACCCTCGCCTCAGGCTTAGCGTCCAGCCCTGCTGAATCTGGCTCGCTTGTATAGAAACCTGGAGTGAAACGCCAAGAAAGATTAAAAAATAGTCATTACCTTTGCGTCTCGGGCAAGGAGATGTTCCCATGGACTGTGAAGCATCTAGAGGCAGAGCCACGCTTAGATGAGTCTTCTTAAGTGTTCCGGGTCTTAGGATCCTTGAGGAGAAAGGAGGAAGCGAGCTTAGAAGGTGCAGGGCTGAAGGTAGCGGTGGTGAGGCGTGTCCCTCCCCACCTGCCCCGTCTCGCGCCGATGGTCGCGTCCTCGGGGCACCGGCTTTGTGGTCTCACGGGTGGCATTTGGGAAGCAACAGGAGGGTGCGAGTGGCAGGGGCCCACCTGGACGCGCTCACCCGGGCCACCCGCCAGCACGTTTCCAGCGTGGGTGCCTGAGTCTGCGCTCGCTGGCCCTCACCCTCACAGCTCTGGCTCGTTTTGAAAATCAAGCCGCTTATTTAAGGTGTTTCAGTGCGTTTTGAGGGGCTTTACTTTAGGCTTTCACAGCTGCCGTGCCCTCGCGGTGGCTGTCCGCCATCTGCGAAATGAGGCGAACGTCAAACTCCGCTGGCGCTGTGGTGACAAGTGAGTTTTGGCCTGATTTTGAGTCCCCTGGACTTCAGCAGGGGCTGCGGTTACTTGTTGCCTTGGAAAAATCTGGCTGGCGGGATTTTTAAAGCAGTCTGAATTTGTAATTCGTATCCAGATGCTGAATAATACCCGCTTGTCAGCGACAGCAGCGAGCTACCGCTCGATGGTTGGAACTAGATGATCTTTAAGGTCCCTTCCAGCCCAAACCATTCTGTGAGAGCAAATGACAGCAAAATAGAAGAGGAGTGGAGGAAAATATAATAGCTCAGCCAGCGGGAGAGGCTCCTGCAAAAGCCTTGTAGCAGGACTCTCTGGCTGCGGAGAGCCCTGTAGCTGGGTAAGCAGGATTTAAATAATATTTCTGGGTGAGTATGTGGGGCAGGGGGGCAGTGCTCACTGTGGGAGGTTAGTGCTGGGGGTTAGCGCTGCCTCCTGTTTGCCTCCTTCCTGTTCCATAATAGCTGCTGGAAAACAAGGCGGGGAAACAAAGCGGCTCCAGCTCACCTGCGCGCAGGCTCCCTCCGCAGAGCCACGCATCCCCCCGTAATTCCGTCCCCGAGGAGCAGTGCGGCTCAATAAAGAGCACACACGCAGCTCTTCGGCAGCCGAATCGCCCCCGTGATTTTGGCGTTTTGTTGCGTCTGCTTTAAAACAACAGCTTCACGGGAGCAGCCGGTTCCTTCTTAGGGCAGCAGGTTTGACCCTGTGTTAAAAACTTGGCTGAGCAGGTTGGTTTGAGGAGACGCACGTCGTTGCCTGTTAATAAATCAGCCCGAGGGCTGCCCCCGGTTTCGGGGCGCTGCGGTCGGCGGGGGGGAGTGAGCAGCATCCCCAGTATCCAAACCCCAGATCTGTCTGTGCCCAGAGCTTGGGGAGCACCCAGGGAAAGCTGGAAACCTCCCCGGGAGCTGCGGGAGATAGAAATACTATGAAATGGTGGGGTCTCGTGTAATTCAGCTGCTTAGATTACTCACTGCTGTAATACTCTCCTAGGCCTTTTTATTTTCTGCTCAGAAATAATTCCCGGGCAGATCCCACTTTCTGCATACGTTGTTGTTGTTCCCGTGCAGCACCATCGGCTTCCAAATCACACTCTGAAAATGTTTCACTTATTACTCCTACAACTAACACCAAAAATCCCTATGGCTGAGAGACAGTGAAACGTGAAAATATGTTCCTCGGGTTTATTGTTTGTTTGTGCTTTCCCTCTGCTGGGGTTTGGGGGAGGCTGGTGCTCGCAGCACCTCGCGGGAAGGGTCCCGGCACTGTGTGAGCAGGGGAGGGGGAGGACAAAGCGGGTCCACAAGATCCATCTGTCTCCTGAAGTGCGGTGGAGAAGACCTGAGTGGCAGCTGCTGAGGCCATGGTGCTAGTTAGTTGCGATGTGCATAGAAGAGATGGGAAATACTTGGGTTTTTCTGCCTGTAAGAGGGAAAATTCATTAAATGAGTTGGGAGCAGCTGCCTGCCACCTCGCTCTCCCCTCTTGCTGCGCGATTTGTACCCGATGTCTCTGCAGGACACGGTGAACTTCGTGTTGTGATGACGCGTTGGTCGCATCCTCTCAAAGGGCTCCGGGAGGTCACGGCCAGAGGACATGGGGGTTGCTGCTGGCCGTCCCTCGTGTCCCTCCCCGCACCACGCCAGCCGCCAGCTTTGCGGGACTCAGCGCAGGAAGAAGTCCCCGTCCCTCCAAAGTGACGCCCTGCAGGGTGCTTGTGGCTGGTTTGTGCCTTTTTTTCCGGCTTTCTGAACGGGCAAAAAAGCAGCGTGGCTCCAGCTCAGCCACCGCCAGCGCAGAGGTCTGCTTCTCTAAAGGCAGAGCCCTGCCTGCTGCCTCCCCCACCAACAGCTGCTACGGAGAGCTCTCCAAAAAGTGCACGCTCCCGCCAGTCCTAGGGCAAATCAAGATCTATGGGACAAAGCCTGTTGAATTAAGGACTCATTAGGTTGCAGGAAACAAAGCTGTGGCGAGAGAAGGACTGACAGCCAGGAGCTGCAGGGCTGGGGCTGGGAACAGAGTGCTGGTGGGAAGGCGAGGCTGGACAGGACCTGTAGCATCTCAAATTCTATTAGATTACCAGGGTTTCTCTGTACGCCTGTCGAATCCTGCCATGGCCCTGGCTGGGTGTGTTCCTGCGCCTCTGGTTTCCCCGTTACCCAGCAGAGAGCCCGTCTGGGGGAGTCTGGCAGGGCAGGATTTCACTCCCGAGGCTTTTCGCGAGGTTTCCCCGCTGCGGGTGCGCGGGCGATGCGGTGAGAGACGGGGGCCGGTCCCCGCTGTCAGGTGCTGCAGAATCGTGGCTGGCGCAGCCCATGCGAGCAGCAGGGGAGCAAATCTGCGGTGCCTGGGTTCAACACCCTCCGAGGTCCTGTTTTCTTGCTCTTGTTTAGCCAGAAATAGCTTCAGCATCTCAGCTCAACGTCCCTCCCTGTCGAGCATCCTCTGGAAAAAACAACCCTGCCAGGGCTGGGAGCTTTGGGAGGCCACGTCCTGGGGGCATCCTGGTGCCTCTTTCGGGAACCAAAGCAGCGTTTTACCTTCACAAAAGCAGCTCGAGTTGAGTTTGGCTGGGCTGGGCTTATCCAAAGTGCTGCTCAACCTGGCATGCTCTTGCCCTGAGCCTGGAGGGCTCCTTGCACGGAGACCCACGCGCAGAGAGGAGGTTCCTTGAGACCAGCAGCAAAAGCCGTTTCACTGAAATCTTGGGCTTTTTTGTTGTTTTTTTTTTAACAAAAGAATGTGGGGTTACGTTAATATTGTGGCTTTCAGAGAATCTATTGACTCCAAAGCTGCACCCAGGGCCTGGTCCCCGCTTGCTGCGTTAAGGGGCTCATGGGTGCTGCACTGGGCAGCCCTGGTGTCTGCACCTGAAGCTTTTTCCTCGGGAACAAGCCTGGCCGGTGAGGTGGAGCTTTACTGGCATTTCATGAGGTGCAAAAAAGTTGCAGAGTGAATTCCAGAGTAATTCCAGCGGATCAGTGCGTCGCTTGGCAGCGTTAGCAGGACCACATGCACGAGCTTAGCCAAGCACGCAGCTCCGTGTTGCACACCAATTCCGTGTAAGCAAAGGTAATTTTTTGCAGCCCCTCACAAAGATGCGATTAAATTGGATAAAGAATTTAAACGCAAGGAATGTGGGGGTTGAGGCGTGCAGTTGTGGCGGCCTCAAGCCCCTGGCACAGCCCGTTTGCCTGCGCCTCATGTTGGGTGCTGCTGTGAGAGCAGAGATCAAAGATGGGGAAAACAGAACCAAAAACGGGCTGATGAAAGGAGTTTGTGCTGTTAAAAAAAACCCAAAAAAAAAGCATCAAGGTGTCAGAAACGCGTGGGAGCGCTGCGAGCCCGGAGGGAAGGGGGATGCTGAGCAGGTGCTTGGACAGTCCTGAGCTTTGTTTGGGGTCGAGACATCTCGAGGTGCCGGGGCGTGGGTTGCTGTGGGGTGAAGCAGCTGTGGGGTGCTGCCCCCCCCAGTGTTATATGGGGTTTTGGGGGGTGGTATGAACAGAGGGGGGTTGTTTTACCACGGGCTGCAGCGGTGTTTGGCTGCCTGCTTTGGGCTGGCTGGCCGGCTGTTAGTCCTTGCCTGTTAACATCTGTCGGTGGTGCTTAAGGGGGAAAAAAAAAAAATAAAAGAGAGGTTTATAAAGGCAGCGAGTCTCCGCGCAGCAACAGGCAGGTCGGCAAATGGTGCAGGGGAAAGCGCGAGGGAGGGTGAGAGATCTGTCTCCATCAAACTGTCACCGAGTAGCTACAAGTGACGCAGGCGCCAGCGCCAGTTCCTGCGCCCGTGTGCTCCCGGCTGCGCCCGCTGCCGCCGGCTGCCCGCCAGCCCGCGTTTGGCCCGGGGAGCGGGATGCGCGCGGGGCTTCGCCGCCGGGTGGGACGAGCTCCTCGGAGCAGCGAGCCGGGCTCCGGCGGCAGAGGAATCCTTCAGCATGGCGATGGCTCTGGGGAAAGCGTCGGGTGGCGGGTGAGCTCCGCAGCGGCGGCGGCAGAAGGTGTGACCTGGGGAAATGACACACGCGCAGCCCCCTCCTCGTTCCCTTTTTTTGCTGGACACATCCCGTGGTCACACGCTGCCTAAGGTGGCTCAGATCAGGGACAGGCTTACGATGCTGCTTTTCATACCAGCCATACGCTCTGTCCCCACGGACAAAGGGACCTGCCGGTGTCACCTGGGGGAGAGGAGGCCGCACTTCCCCCCAGCTGAGCACCGAGAGCTGGACGAGGATGCACACAGTGTCTGCTTGAACACAGGACATGCAGGACCTGCTCAGGCAAAGGCTTTCACGAGGTCCCTGTCCGGGGACAGGATTTTTTTGTACTGGGAAAGGAGCATTTTGTGTGCGGCGGGTGTCGTGCACAGCCTGGCCTCTCCAAGCCGCGGCAGGGACCAGGAGACAGCGGGTCTCCTCGAAACACCCCCACGGCCTGACCCCACACTGCCCCACAGGGTTTTTCCTCTGCTGCCCGGCTCCGGGCTGGGAGGCAGCAGGCGGGCAGGCGGCGGAGGCAGGAGCACAGGCTCTACCTGCCTGCCAGGGGCTATTCCCGCTGTCACCGGGATGCCATTAGGATGCGGCTCATGCCTGGCTCCTCGCAGAGGAAGCTCAGCTCCGCTGTCATTTGAAGGGCAATGACTCAGGGACAGCAAATCTGTGAATGAGACACGGAGGCCGCTTGGGCGAGAAGTAGCCATCTGTCCACGCTGCCTGCGGCCCCAGCTCCCGTGGGCAGAGTGGGCAGCTGCCTGCCCTGGGGAGCTCCACTGTTTCGGCCTCGGCTTTTGCTCTCAGCTTCTCTCCCAGCCTCGTTCCTGGGGTGTCGGAGCACTGGGTGCGCGCGCAGCCAGCGTGAGCTCCCCCAAACTCCGCTGGTGTGGCCCTTGTGTTAAAAAAGGCCACGTGAAACGGCATCACTTGGCAAGTTCTGGGCTCTCCAGAGCCCTGCCTGCGTGCGCGTCCTCCCGGTGCTCCTGGTCCTGGCTGGAGGAGGAGGAAACGCTGCCTGCCCTGCTCATCATTCCCTCGGGAGTAAAAGAGACACGTGTTTGGCATCTCGGCTGACATCTTATCTCTGCACAGCGGCTTCTGCAGCGCTTCTGGCGGATGGAGCCTGCGAGGGGAGCTCGAGGGGGGGCATGGGGGCTCTCCTGGCCAGGGCTGTGCATTTCCCCAGGACGAGGAGCCTGGTGCATCGGTCCCCAGCGCTCTCCACTGCAGGTTGTTGCGGAGGGAGAGGAGACGAGCAGAGATTTTCTCGGGATTTTCTGAGCAGACACAGTTTGGGAAGGGTGTGGGGGGCTGGCCAGCGTGGAGGGAGCAAGAGCTGCAGGTTTGTGTTTAATGTCGTGAGAGTGCAAAGTTCAGCGCCCTCCAGACAGGGCTCTCTCCCTGACCTGCTCCTGTTCTTGTGCCATCTTCCCTGGAGCTGGATGGTGGGGAGTAGGAGTAACCAAGAAGAAGGCTGTAGAAGGAGGCAAGTCCTCATGCTTGAGGATACAAAGTGACTACCGCCAGCCTGAGGTTAGGTGGGAGCTCTGCTCTGGATGGTTTATTCCTCATAACAGGGTCTCCAGCATCATCCCCAAAGCCCTTGGTTCTGGTGGCTGCTGGGGAGGGGTGGGGGCAGATCCCAGGGAAATCTCCTCATCCCACCCCAGACCCCTCCAGGAGAGCCTCCTCCACCTGCTTTCCCTAGAATTCCCATTCCAGCCCAGGGAAGCATCTCCAAGCTATGGTCTTCCCATGAGATGCTTCAGCTTCCAAGAAATGGCTTTTTCAAAAAAAGGGTAAAAAAAACCCAAAAAAACCCCAGAAAAACAACCTTTAACCAGAACATTCCTGGGCAGCCACGTTACCCCCCTCACCGGTCCGGCAGCTTGCCCGCTGCACAGACCTGCCTCTGCAATCCGGGGCAGAAGGTGCTCGTGGATGTGGGGAGAAATCCTCCCCCCCAGCCACCTCCTCCTCCTCCCCTGCGTGTCCGGGCTCCTTGAGCCCTGGCTGGGCAGGAGGGGCAGGCAGGCAGCCCTGGCTGAGCCCGTGGCGAGCAGGGGCGGGTGTTGGCGATGATTATTTCAGAAGCAGCAGCTGCTCTCACCCTGCCACGGGTGGGCTGGTGCTAAGGGCTCTGCAGCCCCCAGCGCGGGGAGAGGGGCTGTTTGGGTGTGCTGGTGCAGTTTGCGGAGCTCTCCGAGGGTATGTTTGAGATCCCCGCGCTCCCCACTCCCACCTCCATCTCTAAGGTCTCCGAGGTGTCCAGGCACCCCAATTGCTCGGCCTCAGGCTGCTGGGCAGGAGCAGGCACGGGTGGGAGAGGTGTTGCTGGGGCGGAGGAGCTCTGCGTGTTTCGCTGGCTGCCTCGTGTTGTCGGCGGGGAGGGTTTTTGCTCCTGGATGGGCTCTCCAGATCCTTATTTGATCCCTGGGGTTCTTCAGGGCACGGCTGCTAGCAGAAACGCCATCTGTAGAAATGCTGTTTGTCTCTGGCAATATTTTGTAACCTGTCCAGGGCATCCATCATCCCCCCACAGCCCGGCCCTGCTTCCCGCGGGACTGGCGAGGATTGGGAATCTCTGTATCTGGGGAGCACATCTTCCTGCCTGTGCAGGGGTGCTCATGCAGGCAGGACATGTGCAATGCCAAAGTCCTGTTGATTTTTGCTGCCTGCTGCTTAGTTTCTAGGGGAATTCACGGTGTGTGGTTTGGCTCTGCCTACCCCTAAGTTATTTGGCTCACTGCAACGGCCCCGCGAGGCCATTTCTCTTCCCTGCCCCGTGCCCACAAAGCCAACCTGCCCGCCGTCAGAGCTGGGAGACTTGGAGCGTCAGGCTCGTGGGAAATAAACCCGAGGAGGTGCTTGCAAAAACCGAGGTGTTTGGCTCAGCGCTGCTTATGAACTTTGCCCGGTGTTGCCCCCGTTAGCTCTGCGACGTGGCTGGCGAAGCAGTGTGCTGCGCACGTGTGCGAGAGCAGCGGTTTATTTGCCTCCTTGTGTTGCTGTTCCATCGTCGTTCATTGCTCTCCTGTTACAGTGAGATTGTGGGGGATCTGCAGGACAGAGGGCTGGCTTGGAGCACGGTCCTGGGGCAGAGATTTGCCCAGGGCACGGGGCAGCTCTCCGGACACTT